>NC_050068.2:211709316-212012697 GCF_009764565.3 Dermochelys coriacea | reverse complement strand
GGCGTTAAGATTTCTGTCTCCCCTGCTCAGGGGGTGTTGTTTCTCCATCCAAGGCCAGAGACTGTGAGGGGTTGATGGCAGGTTCTTGGGGCAGAATGGGGCTTGGTGGCACTTGGAGGATGGTGGAGAGGAAGATTAAAATTGGAGGGGATGGAAGTTAAGAATCACCCAAACTAGATATAGGGGAAAAGCTCGAGTCATTTAGGCCCAGATGCTTGAAGGTATTTATGCACATAACTCCCAATGATATAAATGGAAGTTAGGAACCTATATACCTTTGAGGATCTGGACCCTCGTCTATTGGGGCATGTGCAGGATTATTCCCTACAGCAGTTCCTAGTCATAGAATATCAGGGTTGGAAGGGACCTCAGGAGGTTATCTGGCCCCTGCTCAAATCAGGACCAGTCCCCAACTAAATCATCCCAGCCAGGGCTGTGTCAAGCCTGACCTTAAAAACCTCAAAGGAAGGAGATTCCACCACCTCCCTAGGTAACGCATTCCAGTGCTTCACCACCCTCCTAGTGAAAAAGTTTTTCCTAATATCCAATCTAACCCCCCCTCCCCCCCCACTGCAACTTGACACCATTACTCCTCATTCTGTCATCTGCTACCACTGAGAACAGTTTAGATCCATCACCTTTGGAACCCCCTTTCAGGTAGTTGAAAGCAGCTATCAAATCCCCCCTCATTCTTCTCTTCCACAGACTAAACAATCCCAGTTCCCTCAGCCTCTCCTCATAAGTCGTGTTCCAGTCCCCTAACCATTTTTGTTGCCCTCCACTGGATGCTTTCCAATTTTTTCACATCCTTCTTGTAGTGTGGGGCCCAAAACCGGACACAGTACTCCAAATGAGGCCTCACCAATATTGAATAGAGGGGAATGATCACGTCCCTCGATCTACTGGCAAATCCCTCAACTTATACATCCCAAAATGCCATTGCCTTCTTGGCAACAAGGGCACTGTTGACTCATACCCAGCTTCTCGTCCACTGTAACCCCTAGATCCTTTTCTGCAGAACTGCTGCCTAGCCATTCAGTCCCTAGTATGTACCCGTTGAGCCAGACAATCTAGCCAGCTTTCTATCCACCTTATAGTCCATTCATCCAGCCCATACTTCTTTAACTTGCTGGCAAGAATACTATAGTACAGCTCTGTGCATTTTAAAATGTCCCAGATGACAAGATTTCTACAGCAACCCCTGGGAGAGTACTCTACATTCAAATCTCACTGTGCACATAGATGCCCTCACATTCAATATAGGTTTTTGTTTGGTTGGGTTTTTTGTTTTTTTAAATTATGTTCTATTACTCCTGGTTCTATCCCTCCGCCCACTCACCCACTGCATTTGTTCTCCCTGCTTGATGTTTACACTCTTGTAGCCAGTAATCATTCCACACTATCACCTCCATACCCATCATTTAGTCTAGGTTTACTACAGCTCTTGTATTTCTCATTTCCTTCTTTCTTCTGAAAACCAATTCTTTCATGATATCCACAAGAAGAAACTTTTATAACTCATTGTAGATAAACTAATTTAATGAAACCATCCGGAAATGTAAATGCCTTATTATGCAACCTTACTATTGTCACCCATGTGCCTTCCTCTCTGCCATGTCTGTTAGGAGCCCCATGCTTGTTTCTTATCAAATTTAGATGGCAGACTCCTCTGGGTCCCGTTTTGTTAAGGCACCTCCCACAATTTTGGGTGCACAGAAATAATAATGAATAGTCATATCCTCCAGCTCCCCAATCAGTTTTGTGGTTCTGAAAACCCTGCACTTTGGTAAATAGGTGCCCAGAATGGAAAGTATGCTCTAGATCTGATCTCACCCCTGCTATCTTTTGAAAAACTATCTCCCTGCTATGTGATTTGATAGCTCTTCATGTATGGCCCCAAACCTCAGATGCCTTTTTGTCCTACCATTTCCCATTTTGAAGATGTCTAATCAAGTTGCTGTTCTCTATCACACCAAATGCTCCACAGGCTCAGTGTTTCCCAGGTTTCTTCCTACTGTTAAATAATTGTATTATTGCCTGGATTGAATTTTTCCAAGTTAAAACATTTTTATCCTGCCTATTTTTCTAATCTCTATAGGTAGCTTTAATTATTTCCATGTCCTCAGTGCTGACTGTAACTCCTTCCAGTTTAGCCTCATCTGTGAATATCATTAACATACGGCTTGTCTTCTCTTCCAGATTATTACCAAAGATCATAAATAAGAACAGAGACCCACCCCTAGATACTTTCCCAGTGCAGCATGTCCTTTGTTCTTCTGCCAGATTTCAACGCAAGCAAATGTTGCTATCCAAGCTGAATTTAATTCATTTTCCAAATTAAGATCAGAGTTTCTGGGAGAAACAGAAGAAAATGGTAAATATTTTCCTTAACAGTAGCCCCCATTATCCCATTCACTACCTATTGTGCTGCAGTGGAGAAGTAAGCAGGCAATATATTCTTTGACCCCTGGGCAGATGATAATGAACTGCATACATTGCAGTGTCCCCCTAAAGTCCTGTGCATTCAGGCACCAGCAGTAGTTTGTGAAAAAGTGCAGCTCGAGATTGCTTTAAAGGATAGGCAGCAGCACAGATGGACAAAAACTACCCAGGAACAAGACAACACTGACAGTGCACAACAGAGAGGAGACAGCAGCAGCACACAAGATGATAGGCTGAGTAGCAAAGGTAACCTATGCACCCTACTGCTTGTGCCTGGTGAAATCCAGGAGCCTGATACTACAGCAGCAGCTGATATGTATGCTGAGGGTTCTGCTCCCATTTTTTTCCTTTACTTGAAGAAATGAGTTCTGTAGGGATGATCTCAGACTATGTACCATAGTACAGTGGAGATAATCCACTGTATGGGTGATGTGTTGCTGATAGCACTGCTACTCAGTTTTCTTCTCCGACTCCATGCTGGCCTGGGGAATTGTTAGTAATGTGATCAAAAATCCTCCTCAGGTCTTGCAGATAAATGCCTCAGTTATAGCAACACATTGCAGCCTGGATGAGTGCTTGCTTCTCTATGATTTTTGTTTTTTTTAAATAAGTGGTTTGGAAAGCTCATTAACTAATTCCTCCTACACTCCATAAAACATAGTCCATCATTAGTATTTAGTACACTCATTGTTTCCCCCTTTTTTCTTCTATCAGTAACTATTTTTACAATTTTACAAATTTTAAAATTTGTTAGTCTCTAAGGTGCCACGGGTACTCCTTTTCTTTTTGCGAATACAGACTAACATGGCTGCTACTCTGAAACCTGTCATTATTTTTACAAAAGCTCCCTTTCTTCCCAATCACCAGAATCTCTATTAATCTTTATAGAGATGGAAAAAAGTTTAGTATCTTCACAATTTTCATGTCTTTATTAACTTAAACTCCATATTCACTCACTAACAATTACTTTCACTCTACAATTCTTTTCAACTGATAGATTTATAAAAGGCTTATTTATAGGAACCCCTTTGGCTAGCATTAACTTTTCTTGTGCGTCTTCTTCTCCCGGAAAGCTTTAACTGATCCTTTTAGGGTTGTTTTTGTTTGTTTGTTTTTAAATCAAATCTTAACAGTTGCTTATTAAGGAACTTTGAAAAAGCAACAGGAACAGCCAGAGGAATATAGCAATGGGTGCTTACTGCTACATCTTCTACAATTCTCCAGTTACTTTCTACACTGCTAGATTTTAATAATTCTTCCTTCCATTGTACTGTACTTCACTCAGACTTCTTTGCAATTTCTGCAAAATGAGGAAAGGAAGTACAATGAGGGGCACAGACAGCAGAGGAGACAGAGATGGGTGTTTTTATGAGAGATGGGAGGAAATGGCTCCTTGACTTATCTACAGTTCATTTATAAAAACTCTTTAGGGCTTAGTCACAGAAATGACTCTATAGAAGATTGTATTCTCTTTCACTAGTAATGAGACTGGGTTTTATCCCCTTCAGCCTTCTATGCCTGCATCTCTGCAGCCACCATGTGGTTTCCCATTGGTACTGCACTTTTGCACCCTTATGTGGGTTGCAAAAACACTAGACGTAAGAGACAGGAAGATGTCATTCAGGGAAACCTTTATGATGCCCATTTCTGTGAAATTGGATGGAGTGGGTGGTCACGGGGAAAGAGATTATTAAAAAACCCTCTGCTATATTCTTTCCTCAGTGTGGCTAATTCTTATAAACGGACTCACAAATTTAATGGCAGGTGCTCTGAACAAACCCTCACCCTTGTGGGAGTCCAGGACCTGATTCTATTCACAACCTACTAGGCACACCCACACTCAGGCTGATCACTGCTGTAAGGAAGTCTGCCTCATACCACAGCCCAACTATTTCTCAGTTGGCCACACTCCCTACACCAGAATGCCTGGGCAATAGCACAAGAACACAACCCCCCAAGGAGAGTCCCTGGGCACTGCTGCACGAACGCTCATTCAAAATTCTCTCCATACACAAAGTTCCATTATGGGGGTTTTTAAAAAGGAAGGAGCAGTGTTCTAGACAGGAAACAAGGCACAGATATAACCAAACATGAATTCTGTATTTTGGCATCCAGAGGCAGTACATACAGGCATATAAAAAAAAAAAGTATATATGAAAGTGGCAGTGACATTGAGACCTGGTGCAGCTCTACTGGAGTTCCCTTTACCAAACAGAGAGGAGACGCCACATTGACATGCATTCATTGCACAACACTGCATTACTGCTGAGGAAGGAGCACTCAGAGGAAAACTTCTCATCTAGAGAGGAAATACCCACTGAGTTGCTATCTTGAGCTCCAGGATAAGGTGCCAGCTGGTGGACATGGTCACTGGTATTCTGCTCCTCAGTTGCTGTATGTAGGACGTAGAACCATGCAGCACACCTTTTAACTGGAAGAATATGACCTTCATATCTGCTGGGCAGGGCAAGAAGGAAGCAGACACCTAGGCTTCTGACCTTCCTCCAAAACTATAAAAAAATCCTACAATATTTTTTTAAAATAAGAAAGATCCTGGGAAAAGGAGACACACAGAGTAATCCAAGTGAGAGGGCTGCTAACATACTGCCATGGAGTAGGGAAAAAGTAGGCTCAGGAATTCAGACCTTAATCCAGCACTCCTGGGCTTTGGCTGCCATGACACACACAAGAGGACAACAAAGGGAAGGTGCAGAATGGCCCTCTATCTCCCTGATCACACCTCAAGGCAAGTCCTGAAGTGGGAGACAATTACAGTACTGGAAAAGAGAATGCATAGATAAATTCCAACAGATTGAGTGTCTACTCCATCTCGTCTCTCTGACTGGCCCTGTGTGGTGGCACTGAACAGTGGACAAGCAAAGATCTCTATCTGCCCATAGTTGGGGGGAACAAAAGTTATGGGGGAAGGGGGGAGTGAAGCTGAATTCTGCAAACCCCCCCTTTTTTTTTTTTTAAGAAACTTTAAAAGGAAAGAAAATCACTGTGATGAAGAAACAGTGACAGGCTCTTTGCAAGGAAAAAGATTTATACATTTCTTAAACAAAAACAAAAAAAAAGACAAGGAATCCACAAGCCTGGTACAGTTTAGACTCATCAGAAGCCTGCAAGTATTTAAATGGTCAGAAAACCATAGCAACTAGATGTGGATGTTACAAAAACTGTGTACTAACTCACATTTGGAACTCATGAGGGAAACAAGCCTGGAGTTTGCAGATTCAAAATATTTCCAAGACAGAATTAGACTTCTAAAATAAAAAAAACATACCTTTGCTTTCAGAGCTAAATCTCAACACAATGTCTTTTCCAGCTAATCTGAAATTCTCCTATGGCTACAGAAAACACAGGCAAAATATCAACTTTAAAAAAAAAAAAAAAAAAAAAAAACACAAAAACCAAACCAAAGCAGATGAGTGTGTCAAACTTGGGTATGTACTGGAAATGGAGAAAACCTTCACCATGGACTTTCAGTGGTGAAAGATTCTGTTTTACTGGGAAGAAGGTCTCTCCTGACTTCAGGGAGGGGCATCCCTTCCTATCCTTCATAGCTGTAGACCCTGCTGCTTGGGAAACCAGGCAGAGAACTTTTTAAAAAGTCAAAACAAGTTAAGCGGTATAAAAAAAAAAATGAAACAGCAATTATAAAAATGATGTAGAACTTGTTTTCTTTAGAAATTGTCATAAAACATACAGCTAAGGGTAGCATAAAATCCCTCCTGGGTAGCTACACTGAATCTTTACCTGTAAGGGGTAAGAAGCTCAAATAACCTAGTTGGCACCTGGCCAAAAGGACCAATGAGAAAAGAAGATACTTTCAAATCTGGGGGGTGGGGGAGAAAGAGGGTTTGTTTGTGCTCTGTTTTGTTTCCTCTCTGGACGGGGAGAGAGAGACCAGGTAGGAAATATATCTCCTAAAAACATACCTGAAATGAGCATCTAAGATTACAAAAACTGTATGTAATGGCAAGAAAATGCGTTAAATTTTCTTTTGTTTTAGCTTGTGAATTTTCCCTATGCTAACAGTGAGTTTTATTCCTGGTTTTTTGTAACTTTGAAGCTGATCCTAAAGGGGAATCCTCTGTGTTTTAAATCTTTTTATTACCCTGTAAAAAAGTACCTTCCATCCTGATTTTTGCAGGTGTGATTCTTTTACTTTAAAAAAATAAAATAAAATTCTTCTTTTAAGAACCTGATTGATTTTCAGTGTCCTAAAACCTAAGGGGTTTGGGTCTATGCTCACATTGTACCAATTGGTGAGGATATTATTCTCAAGCCTCCCCAGCAAAGCGGGTGAAGGGGCTTAGGGGAATATTTTGGGGGAAAACGGTCTCCAAGTGGCCCTTTTCCTGAATCTTTGGCTAAATCACTTGGTGGTGGCAGCAATACCGTCCAAGGACAAGGAAAGGATTTGTGCCTTGGGGAAGTTTTAACCTAAGCTGGTAGAAATAAGAGACCCCCTAAGCTTATTTCTACCAGTTTAGGTTAAAACTTCCCCAAGGCACAAATTCTTTGCCCTTGGAGGGTATACTGCCACCACCAAGTGATTTAACAAAGAATCAGGGAAAGCACCACTTGGAGTTCCACATTCAGAGTGGGGAGGGAACCCTGACAGAAACAGATCCAAGTTTTCCAAAATTTAAAAAGGAAAGGCTGATTCTGATTTCACATTCCTGGCTACCAATGCCCAAAGGTATCCTTTCATTCAAAAAGTGCTGCCATCACTGCCCTGATTCCCCCACTGATTCCACCTGGCCCAGCAGCTAAAAATGAGACAATCCAGTGGAACATTAAGATTTTAAACCTTGAACTGAGTTGGGGGTCACTAACAGTTGTGAGATTCTCCCAGACAGAGAGGAGTTAGTAAGAGTCACACAAGCAGGAAGAACACCCAATCTTGAAGGGACACTTCCTGTTGTGGGCTGCACGGTCAGATGCCCAGACTGACAGCAGTAGAAGTGTGGCTGTCCACATTAAAGCTTTGTCAGAACATCCATCAGAGCAAGAACAGCAGGGTTAGTTCCTAGGAACATAGCCAGGGAACAGATAAAGGTCTTGGCAGAGTGTGCTACAGTACTCTGACATCTCCTTACATCGGTGGAACTCTGTGCCAGGGGCATAGCCTTCTCGCTGCTTGATCAGTCTATTCACCTGAAAGAGGAAAGAAACAGGAGGTGGTTTGAGAAACAAGACAAACAGAGCTAAGGAAAACTTTATTACTGGGATATAAGTGAAACAAGCCCCAACAAACAGATCAGCTAGTTACTCCAGTCCAAAGCTCTCAGGTAGAGGCACCACAGAGAATTAGTTCTAGGGAACTGTCTCAGTTCCTCCTAGCAGGAGGCTCTATAGATAATGGTGCAGGAGCAATAGATGTAGGAGGCTCTGCCATGGCTATTCACAGCAGGAGGTACCACAGAGCAGTTTTTCCTCCAACTTATTTGATTGCAGTCCCCTTCTGTGTGTTTGTAGTTGTTTATGCCCCCCCCCCACCAAAGTATATACCGCTGCCCAGCTCTGAAGGCAGCGTGGAGAACGGCAGCTTCTGGTCAGGCATTGCCACCCTCCGCTGCTGCTGGCGATGGCGCTGCCTTCAGAGCTGGGTGCCCAGCCAGCAGCCGCTGCTCTCCTAAAGCTTCTCATGTCCCCTCAGAATACATTCTGCACCCCTATCAGGGGAGCATGCCCCCCAGTTTGAGAACCTCTGCTGTAGAGTGTGGGGCAGGAGCACTCTTCTGAGGGCAGCTCAGGCCTAACAACTTGAAGCATAAGACACTGCAAGAACCAGGCAAATGTAGGAGAGGGGTGTCTCAGCTTACCTTCACCAACATGTCAGCCACATGCATGTTTTGAGAATCCTCAGCAAACACAGAGGTCAGAGCCTCAATATACCAGGATCCACGCTTGGTATTTCGCATGGCAGCTGTGCCTGAAAACATAAAAAGTGCATCAGCCCACGGTGAAAAAAGAGACAAACACAGGGAGATCCAGAGAAGGAAGTCTCTAGGGGACACACACACAGGGGAACTGCTGAAGCTCAGAGGAGGGCTACCACCTTTAACACCCTCACAGACAGGGAGACAGACACCTCCCCGGGACCCTCCCTGATACCTTTCAGACAGGCATAGCCACAGATCATATCAGAACGTGTGGGCAAACGCAGCCTGGGATTCTCCTCTTTGTTGGCATCACTCTCCTCGCAGCCTGGAGAGTCAGAGCGCTCTTTCCCATCCCTCTGATCCACTCCCCGGTCTGTATCATCTGAGGGGTTGGGGGGGAAAAAAAAAAAAAAAACCAGCAACAAGTTACTCCAAAACCTGTTGTGCAGTCTCCTCATATTCCCCCAGTCACTGAGCCCTATCTACTTGTATAGTGCTGGCTTTCTTTGTCCAGGACCCAATGCCACAGCTGTTAGCACAAGAACCTTCTCCACAACTCCTGCATATCTGTATCTGTCTCTTCTCAAATTTCAACAGAAAATCTCTTTTCCCTTGCCTATAACATTTAAACTCCTTTTTCCTTCTACATTTGGTCTTCTGTGATTACTGGCAGCAATAGTAACTCTGTTAATATTGTGCTGACTAAGCCCACACTACTACTGTAGTTAATTTAGTATCACTGCTGCAGCATCACTAGCTCTTATTCAATGTCTATATATTACAGTAGCATATCTCTATAATCACTGAGAATTTGGGTGTGTTGAGAAGTTGCAGCACTCTCTTTAAACCCTGGACACAACTCCAAATCTTCCCCTCAATCCCAGGATAGCAGGATGTTTCTGCTAAAATAGCAGTTCACAATGTCAACAGTTCCAACAGAACCCATTTAAACCTATTAGTTTTCTCGATCTGTAGATGAAATCAGGAATCCCTGCACTGGTTGCACTTTTGGACAGATTCTCTATACAGCCACGAAGACTAGAAACACTATTTAAAAATTAGAGCCTTGATACTGCATGAATGGCTGGGGATACCAAAAAGTGCTAGCGTTCAGCTCGCTGCAATGAACTGACTCAGTCTGACCAGACCAGGGATGATCTGAGTTCTGCATTTCCCTCTACCCCCTACACATCTAAAGGGGACCTGCAAAGAAAAAATAGTGGTTCTTTTTTAGTTCTTTATAACATATGAAGACCGAAGGGATTTTGGTTTTCTTTTTAATGTGTTTTTTCCCTCCTGCATGTTTTCTACCTTAGACATTTCAAGGATATAAAGCCTTGTGTCTTCAGTGCTTTTTGCTAAGTGCTCTTTGGAAGACTCAGTTCTGAACTGCAAGCTCTCTCAGTCCTTAAATGAAAAGGCCTAAAGGGGAGCATGTGAACAGAGATTGCCACAGTGAATCAAACTCGAGATCTATTTCACAGAATCACAGACTTTAAGGTCAGAAGGTACCATTATGATTCTCTAGTCCAGAGGTGGGCAAACTATGGCCCACGGGCCACATCCAGCCTATGGGACCCTCTTACTCAGCCCCTGAGCTCCCGGACCGGGAGGCTAGCCCCTGTACCGGCCCCTCCTCCCTTGTAGCCTCAACTCACTGTGCCACTGGCGCAATGCTCTGGGCAGCAGGGCTGTGAGCTCCTGGGGCAGCACAGCTGCAGAGCGTGGCCTGACCCGGTGCTCTGTGCTGCGCGGTGGCATGGCTGGCTCCAGCCGGGCAGAGTGGCTGCCTGTCCTGGTGCTCTGGGTGGGGCAGCTGTAGCACCGCCAGCCACCAGCGCTCCAGGCAGCGTGGTAAGGGAGCGGTGGGGAGGTTGAATAGAGGGCAGGGCAGTTTGGGGTGGTGGTCAGTGGGCAGGGGTTGGGGTGGTCCAAGAGCAGGGAACAGGGGGGTTGAATGGGGTGCAGGGAGCAAGAAGCAGGAGGGATCAGATAGGGGGCCGGGGCCAGGTCATGCCTGGCTGTTTGGGGAGGCACAGGCAAACTCAGGGAGTTGGTAGGTAAAATCCCATGGGAAGCAAGTCTAAGGGGAAAAACAACTGAAGATAGTTGGCAGTTTTTCCAAAGAGACATTATTAAGGGCACAAGAGCAAACTATCTCACTGCATAGGAAAGACAGGAAGTATGGCAAGAGACCATCCTGGCTTAACCAGGAGATCTTCAATGATCTAAAACTCAAAAAAGAGTCCTACAAAAAGTAGAAACTTGGTCAAATTACAAAGCGTGAATATAAACAAACAAGTATGTAGGGACAAAATTAGAAAAAATTAGAAAAGCCAAGGCACAAAACAAGGGGCTAGTAGGGACATAAAAGGAAACAAGAAAACATTCTACA
The DNA here is from genome assembly GCF_009764565.3 of Dermochelys coriacea. NCBI lineage: Eukaryota > Metazoa > Chordata > Testudines > Dermochelyidae > Dermochelys > Dermochelys coriacea. The sequence goes on along the minus strand of NC_050068.2, from coordinate 212,001,966 downwards.
AATACATAGAAACAAGAGGAATACCAAGGACAGAGTAGACCCGTTACTCAATGACGGTGGAAAGACAATAACAGAAAGTGTGGAAATGGCAGAGGTGCTTAAGGACTTTTGTTTTGGTTTTCACAAAGAAGGTTGGTGGCGATTGGACGTCTAACATAGTGAATGCCAGTGAAAATGAGGTAGGATCAAAATCTAAAATAGAGAAAGAACAAGTCAAAAATTACTTAGACGAGTTAGATGTCATGAAATTACCAGGGCCTGATGAAATGCATCCTAGAATACTCAAGGAGCTCACTGAGGAGATATGAGCCATTAGCAATTATCTTTAAAAAGTCATGGAAGACAGGAGAAATTCCAAAAGACTGGAAAAGGGCAAATATAGTGCCCATCTATAAAAAGGGAAATAAGGACAACTCGGGGAATTACTGACCAGTCAGTTTAACTTCTGTACCCAGAAAGATAGAGAAAATAATTAAGCTATCAATTTACAAACACCTAGAAGATAATAAGGTGACAAATAACAGTCAACGTGGATCTGTCAAGAACAAAATCATGTCAAACCAACCTGATAGCTTTCTTTGACAGGGTAACAAACCTTGGTGGGGGACGGGGGGATGGTAGACATGGTATATCTTGACTTTAGTAAGGCTTTTGATACTCTCATGACCTTCTCATAAACAAACTAGGGAAATACAACCTAGATGGAGCTACTATAAGGTGGGTACATAACTGGTTGGAAAATCGTTCCCAGAGAGTAATCATCATGGTTCACAGTCATGCTGGAAGGGCATAACGAGTGGGGTCCCGCAGGGATAGATTCTGTTCAATATCCTCATCAATTATTTATATAATGGCCTAGAGAGAGTACACTTGTAAAGTTTGTGGATGATACCAACCTAGGAGGGGCTGCAAGTGCGTTGGAGGATAGGATTAAAATTCAAAATGATCTGAACAAACTGGAGAAATGGTCTGAAGTAAATAGGATGAAATTCAATAAGGACAAATGCAAAGTACTCCACTTGGAAAGGAACAAAATCAGTTGCATACATACAAAATGGGAAATGACTGCCTAGGAAGGACTACTGCAGAAAGGGATCTGGGGGTCATAGTGGATCACAAGCTAAATATGAGTCAACAGGGTAACACTGTTGCAAAAAAAAAAAAAAAAAAAAAAAAAAAAAAAAAAAAAAAAAAAAGCGCAATCATCATTCTGGGATGTATTAGCAGCAGTATTGTAAGCAAGACAGAAGTAATTGAGTCGCTCTACTCCGCGCTGATTAGGCCTCAACTGGATTATTGTGTCCAGTTCTGGGGGCCACATTTCAGGAAAGATGTGGACACATTGGAGAAAGTCCAGAAAAGAGCAACAAAAATGACTGAAGGACTAGAAAACATGAGGGAAGGCTGAAAAAATTGGGTTTGTTTAGTCTGGATAAGAGAGGACTGAGAGGGGACTCGATAACAGTTTTCAAGTACATAAAAGATTGTTACAAGGAGGAGGGAGAAAAATTGTTCTTCTTAACCTTTAACAATAGGACAAGCAGCAATGGGTTTAAATTGAAGCAAGGGAGGTTTAGGTTGGACATTAGGAAAACTTCCTAACTGTCAGAGTGGTTAAGCACTGGTATAAATTGCCTAGGGAGGTTGTGGAATCTCCATCATTGGGGATTTTTAAGAGCAGGTTAGACAAACACCTGCCAGGGATGGTCTAGATAATACTTAGTCCTGCCTTGAGTTCAGGGGACTGGACCAGATGACCTCTCGAAGTCCCTTCCAGTTCTATGATATCCAGTCTCCTTTTGGATCTTGGCCAAAATGACTGCCAGTGACAGAGTTCCACAATCCAAAAAGTATCTCTTTATTGTGTGAAATTTCACACTTTTTAATGCAATTGACTTTCCCTTTATCCTTTTGTTATGAGACAGGAGAACACAATTGCTCGCTCTACCTTTTGCAGACCAGTCACTGCAGATTTATGTGCCTTGTTGTCTCATTTTTAAGGAAACAATCCCAATCATTTCAGTCTCCTAATACAAGAGTTTTTCCAGGCCCTTGATAATTCTCCTCTCTTCTCTGAACCCCTCTAATGCTGCAATATCCATTTGGAGATGGGCTGATCAATGCTGAACACAGACAGCAACCATATGAGGCCGCGTCAGTGATTTCTATAGAAGCATTATAATAGTCTCTGTATCATTCTACATCCCATTCAGGGTGGATAAAAATTAATGATTAAATAAAAATCTGATTTTTTTAATTTAAAATCGGAATTTTTTTTGAGGAAAAAGCCTATCTAAAGATAAAGATACATTATAGCTCAAAGATATCTCATCATGGAATAGGGATTATAAATTTTAATTCTATAGTAGGAGACAATATTTTCATGTAAATGTTTAAAAAAAGGTTTGTAAATGAGTTCCAGTAGTTCATGGATTAGGGACTCAATCTTATGGGGTTCCAGGGGCTTCTGTATAGAAAGCTTTAGATTAATTATCTACCCAATGGGACTCAGTGCTCAGTCTAGAACAGGGATCTCAAACTCAAATCACCACGAGGGCCACATGAGAACTAGTACATTGGCCTGAGGGTCGCATCACTGAAACCTTTTCATACAATACAAAAGTATAACCAAAAATGAAAAAAAAAAAAAAAAAAAAAAAAAAAAAAAAAAAAGAAGAGTAATATAGTATGCTATTAAAAGTCAATTAACTTTTTAAAAACCAATGTGAAAAGTCAGGCTAATTTTGACAGTCATTTCATTTTTGGCCACTTAGCTGGCAGCATTTTGCATCAACCCGTCTTAAGGGCTGTGAAGGAAGGTTAGAAGCCCTGGTAAAATCCCTGTGTTGTTTGTGTTCCTTTCAATTCTTTCCCTCACTACTGTGCCTGGATTAAGATTTCTTCTAAACAGCGACTGAATACGAGATGCAATTTGCCTACAGACAAATCCTGCTCTGATTGTGCTGTAGGTGAATGTTCAGCAGCTTCAGCTTTTCTCTTCCCCCTGTTGCACCCCTGGGATTAGAGAATAGATGTTTTTAATATAATTGTATTCCTCTGACTTTTACCCCCTATTTCTCTACTTCGGAGCTACTATCGCTCTTGCAGTAACCTGATCCTAAACTCCCAGGGAGCTGAGCCAATACGACAGAGAGTACAGATCAGACCAGTACATTTGCTAAAGGAATCTTAAATAATGATCCAGCAAAAGAGGAAGCATTCCCCAAGAGGGCCTGGCCCTTCACATGATTACTACTCCAAGCAGGGTTTTTCCCCACTGGCAGCAGAACCACCAAGGAAAAGGGGACAGTCCCCCTGGAGGTGGGGGTGTACCAGCAAACGTCTATGAAAAATGGCATAGATAGATAGGTGGGGGAGCAGCTCGGATCTCTTTCAGGGAAACCTGCAAATCTCCAGGCTAGAATTTACCTTTCAATGTCCTGCGGGAAGCACATTGGTTAAGTCTTGCATTAGGGTCAAGAGAGGTAGAGGATTCTCACAGCCTGTTTCTTCATCTGGATTGAGGTAGGGAAAATCCTGCCTGGGATTTCTGGGATAATCTGAAATGGCCTCTAGGGATTGCTCTAGGGTGGAGAATAGCTGTTTGGCAGCAGGAAGCGCTGGGAGGTAGTCCAAGGAGTGGGGATGGGGTGCGCTGGGGGGAGAAGGGGAGCTTGGCTGCTGGTGGGTGCAGAACACACTAATTTTTCCCCTGTGGGTGCTCCAGAGCACCCACAGAGTCAGTGCCTATGGCGGGCCACAGGAAATAACTGTGGGGCCGCATGGCGCGTGTTTGAGACCCCTGCTCTAGAGGATACCATCAAAGATGCTTAGTTTTGCAGTTCTCAATATGTGGATGTGTGTCTCCAGAGACAACATGCTTGTTAACAGCAAAAGTGTTAATAAATAAAAACAAAGATCTCAATCCTACTGTCCCTCTGCAAATTTGTGTACACAGTCAATCCCTTACCTCTCTCTAAAAGTGCAAAGTTTCAAAAAGTTCAATGAATAGAAGATTGTTGGGGGCAGAATAAATCTAGACAAGAAGAAGCTTGGAGATAAGCGTGAGAAGGGAGGGACAGGCTGTAGAAACAAGAGTGAAACTGTTTGAGCAGCATATTCCAGAAATCTTGAGGTCTTTTGAGTGTAGCCTTCATTGATTTGAGATCTACCATACCGTTCTCTCACTAGAAGGGAAAACCTATAATGGCAACAGGCCGTAAGAGAGACCCAGTTTGGGAATATTTTAATGAAGTTCCTCTTCCTGTGGGTAAGACAGGCATGCGTGCAAAATGCAAACAGTGCAAGAATGAAACAACATCATGAGAAATGTTCCTTCTCAAGAGGAAGCTGTGTTGAAGATGATGAAAGGAACATGTCTGAACATGCAATATCTTCAGGTTGGTAAACTTTTCTATTTCATACTTTTCTTAAGGACTGCCTGTCTTACTTCTTAACTATTCTTGAATTCTCATATTTGAACAAAAAAATATAGTTGTTACTCTATGGTACTATCATTTTAGATGCAGTTGTGATAAAAAATAGCTGAAATAGGTAGATCTTCCTTTTACAATTTCACCTTTAAAGTAGTACTGAGTGTCAGTGAATGCAATGGAATAATACTAAATGAGCAGTATGGTAATAATAATTAAATAACTGCACTGACTTATTTTGTTTAGGAAAATCCATCCTCAACATACAGGATTCTGAAGACTATCCACCTTCAAGATCACCATCATTTTCTATTGTTTCAGAGAGTCATCTGCCAATGATAGTGTTTGTCACATTATGTATGTACAGTATATCACCTGCAGCAAAATGAAAAAAAAAAAATCATCCAGAAACCACCATAGATAAGTCTGTGATAAGAACCAGCCGATTACAAAAAAGGCAATTGATCCAAAAAATGCCCGGTTTTCTTATGCAACAAACTCTCCTTTCCGTATGATTGAGAACCCACATTTCAATAATGTAACTCAGTCATTAAGACCAGGATAGAGTCCACCCAACAGAGCAGATGTCACAGGCAAATTGCTGGATAAAGCGTATGAAAGAGAAATTGAGCAGTGTGCAAAAGGTAGAGCATGGGTCGGCAACCTTTCAGAAGTGGTGTGCCAAGTCTTCATTTATTTTTCACTCTAATTTAAGTTTGTGTGTGCCAGTAATACATTTTAACATTTTTAGAAGGTCTCTTTCTGCAAGTCTGTAATGTATAACTAAACTATTGTTGTATGTAAAGTAAATAAGGTTTTTAAAATGTTTAAGAAGCTTCATTTAAAATTAAATTAAAATGTAGATCTTATCAGTTTAGTGCGATCCTTGCCCATGCTTTTCCTTGCTGAGTTTTTCAATGCCTGGAACGTATTTGAATACTTTAAGCTGCACACAGGCTTCTGAGTGATCAGTTGTTAACCTATTCCGAGAAGGACAGAGGACAGATTTCATGTGTGAAAATACCTGTTCACACAGGTATGTGGATCCAAATGCTGAAAGCACTGCAAACGCAATTTTCTTCAGTTAAATTTCACTAGCAGGGATATCCAGCAGGTCAGAATAGAGGCCCCATGATCTCTCTCGGTCGCTTCAAGTGCATTCCGCAGATCTCCAAAATTCTGAGCTTTTTAATTGAATGACCTGCATTTCAAAATCTTCGACACACATTCACTGAAATACAGACGAATCCAAGTCACGTTTCTTGAACTTTTCAAGTTTAATTAGGAAAGAAAGCATTGGGCCAAATCACTGGAAATCTTGAAAGCTGCCAGAAAATTTTGATTCCAGTTCTTGCATGTACGTTCTAATCTCAATGTCAAACACAGTGCACTGTTCCACATGGTGTGATAGTTATGCAAGCAGCAAATCAGGACTTTAAAATATCCCACTACAGTGGCCCTGGAACAATTTTTAAGGTGGGGGTGCTGAGCTGCGCTCCCTCTCACCCCTGTCTGCACCCCTCACTGCCCCAGGCTGGGGCCAGTGGACCACAGCTGCGGGCAGCTGCAGAGCCCGGGCCAGCGGCTGGGACCCCAGGGTGGCAGCAAAGCCCCCCAGACCGGTGGCTGGGACCCAGGGCTGGCAGTGGGCTGAGCGGGTCCGACTGATGGAACCCCAGCTGGCAGGGGGTCGGTACTGCAGGCCACCTGCGAAGCCCCGAGGACCGGTGGCCAGGACCTGGGCCATGTGAGTGCCACTGAAAATCAGCTCACATGCCACCTTTGGCACGTGTGCCATAGGTTGCCTACCCCGGTCTAGAGGGTAAAATTATTAACCTGAGTCTTGATGGGTGGAGCAATATCCACAATGATCCTGTTGTATGTGCTTGTGTGACAACAGAAGAAGGGAATATTTTCCTTATAGAAACTATTGATACATCAGGAAATGCACACACAGCAGAATACTTATAAGTAGCAGCAATAAAAGCTATAACTGTGGAAAAAAAATTCAAATGTCTAGTACGCAGCTTGGTCACAGACAATGCTGCAAACGTATCCAAGATGAGAAGAAATTATTTAGAAGAGAGGCCCAGGCTAACAACATATGGTTGCAGTACTCATTTGATGCACCTCCTAGCCAAAGACTTCAGTGTTCCAGAAAAAAAGGCTAATGTTGTTGAAATTGCAAACTAAATTCTGTAACAACCACTTTGAAGCAGCTGCTCTGAAAAAAAAGTGGGAGGAACCAAGCTAACTCTCCCACAAGACGTGCGATGGAACTCAGAAGTGGACTGTTTTGAGCACTATATCAAGAACTGGCCTAATCTGATGGCAGTTTGTGAACAAAATTATGAAAAAATAGATAGCCAAAGTTCTCAACATGGGGTTTAAGAGAAATGTTGAACACATGCCGAGTACCCTGAAGCCTATTTCTGTAGCCTTAAACAAAATGCAGGGAAACAGCTGTTTTATTGCTGATGCTGTTGAAAGCGGGAAGGAACTGAATGAGATCTTATTTAAAAAAATAAAAAAGAAATATGCAATGACAGTTGAATTGCAAGCATTAAAAAAAACGAAGGACAAGCACTATCACCAGCATATTTTCTTGCAAATATTCTCAATACTTGGTACCAGGGTCAAACCTTAACAGCTGAAGAGGAGGAGTTGGCTATGACATGGACATCCAGCAATCATCCCTCCATAATGCCAACTATAATAAACTTCAGAGCTAAGGGTGAAACCATTCAAGAAATATATGTTTGCTGATGATGTTTTAAAGAAAAAAAATCACACCAGTGAACAGGTAGAAGTCACTTAAGCACTTGGATTCAGAGACTGTTGAAGTGATCATCTCATTTTTAACAGCAGTAGCTTCTTCTGCCAGTATAGAAAGAATATTTTCTTACTTTGGACTAATTCATTCCAAATTGAGAAATCATTTGGGACCTGAAAAAGCAGGAAAGCTTGTTTTTCTTTTTCAGATTCTGAACAAACAGGAAAATGAAGGCGAAGACATCCGAGTTAGTTTTAGTTAAATAGAAATGTAAATGTCTGTCTGGTGATGTTCACCTCCTAATACAGTACGGCAAGAAAATCCTCCAAATATTAATGATTAACCTGTTGAACTGGAGATATTTATGAAGTCATTGGGAGGTGATCTATCTGCTTCAATTGCTTTTGGTAAATGAAATAACCAATCAATCATTAATTTTCTGATATAGCTGTAAAACTAATCGAAAAGTTTTCAAAATAAATCACTTAAAAATGCATAGTATGTACCTTCTAAAAATGAAACCTACATCTGAGTTGCGAAGAATATTTATTAAGGTTATACCAACCAACAAGAATGCACTTTTATGTAAAAATCCATAAATAGAGTCAAATCCATTCTTTATGCATCATATAGCATCTTGTTTGTTTGTTTTTTAAAACCAAAACTGCACACTGAGATGTCTATAATGCTGCCTAGGTCCCTTTCCTGAATTGACAATTAATTTAGAACCCTACAAGGCATACAAGTAGTTCAAATTTTTCCCTCTAATGTGCATTAGTTAGCATTCATCAACACTGCATTTCATTTGCCATTATGTTATCCATTCCCCTAGCTTGTTTTCTCCCAATTATTAGACATTTACATTAAGCAGATATTAACAAAAACCAGAAAAATAAAGAATTTTAAATTGACAAAAAAAGCTGTCCTCTTCTCAGTTGCTCAGGTTTCAGTCTTTGTATGGTCATACCCTAAATACCACTAGCTCTCTAGTCATCTATAAAGACCAAAGACCTCCTGCAAGAACAGGGTAGATGAGAGTAGATATTTCTAATGGAAAAATAAGTGAAGGAGGAGAGGGGCTGGAGGAGATGCTTTCAAATAAAAAGAACCTTTCAGAACTTCTTTACATCGGAAAGAATTAAAAAAAAAGTACAAGCTCCTTTACAATAAAAAAAACAACAACCACATTTGCAGGTAACTCAGATGCATTTTCACTTATGTACAAGAGAGCATCTGGCACAACACAGGAAAATGTTATAATCACACTAAAATCTTACTGTATGTAATTTCTACATGTACTACAGCATAACTTCAGATCTTTTTTTAAAATATCATAATAACTTGAACACCTTTTTGCCCAAACATTTCTATTGAGGTCCAGTTAGAAATTTTTATTTGAGAGATTTGGGAGATTTTCCAAGTCCGAATTTAAAATTTACCAAACTCAAATGGTGGACTTAATTTTGCTTAAAACACCCCCACCTCCAGATATGAACTTTCAGCCCAAAAGGAAAATTTGTAAGGCAGTTGCAAGCAACTATGAAGAGGGGTAGAGACTTCAACAGTCATCTTCAGACTTCACTGCCACCGACAGACAGAAAGACAGCTTGTACAACAGATGCTCTGAAGAGAGGCTGTGTTGGATTGTATCATAGCAGCAGGGCTAAAAGGAGGATATCACTAGGGAAGGGTTGCATGCTGTAAGGCCATGTTAGAGTTACGAAGGAACCAAGAAGTAAGAAGCACGGAGAAGAGGTAAGTGTGATGGGGACAGCACAGTAGAGAAAAGGAGATTGGAAAAGGGGCAATGAGGCCAGTAGGAGACTATGGCCTTGTTGACACTGGTGACAGCATGTGGGGTACATATATTATTCCTGAAAAACTTCCAAGCCAAAAAATTAAAGAAAGTCTACACACAATATTTTTAAGTTCTGTATATTTTGTCAAAAACACCACAATATAATCATGCCAGTTTCAATTATTTTGGTAATTTATTTCAAATATCTGTCAGCAAGCATGTCTATAACAATACAGACCAAAAAAAAAAAAAAAAAAAAAATTCTGGGTTTTTTTGTTTTTTTTTTTTAAAATCACACAAATAGATTCCTTACTAGGCATATTAATACAGAACTTCGAGTAATTCATTTAAATTACAATACAGAATTTCCTTCACCTGTCAGAAGCAGTGAAAAGGCTTGGGGGAGTCAGAGGTAATGGAGGAGCTAAGGGAGAGGGTAGGATCCTGAAGTGAACCTGGAGGGTTGTTGGGTGTGGGTGGCATAAGTATAGAACAGTTTTTCGGGTTTTCGGGGAGATTGTTAGGAATTTGGGGAGCCTCCCTCATGCAGACCTGGCTGATACCAAGCCTCTCCCATTGAGTCAGGCACATCTGCCCCTGTCCTGGCACCTCCCCACACCCCCCATGTGTCCCTGCAGTCCCCTCCCCATGTGGTCTTGCACCTGCACTCCCCTTCAGCCCCTGGCTCAAGGCTGTCACCCCACTAGCTCCTGAACCTATGCCCCAGTCTGTCCCCCACCCAGCCACACTAGCCATTCTGAACCCCAGTCTGTCTCACGCACACACACCCCCAGCAGCTCCATGTGCCCCACTCTGTCCTAACCTGGTTCCATGGGCAGAGTGCTGTGATGAACTTCTACTCCTGGGGTAATTCTGTGCCAAATGTGCATACACAGACTTCCCCCCCCCCCCCCACCCCAAAAGAAAATATGTTCGGCCCCAGAAGTGCTGCAGTACTGCATTTTTCCCCACCAGAGGCCACCGTGGTGCTAGAACAGCCAGATGCATTCATGCTGCTGGCTGTTCTGGTGCCACAGCGGCCTCTGGTGGGTGAAAGGTAGAAATGCAGCACTTCTGGGGCAGAAAGTATTTCTTGCAGAGAAAAATTCTACACATAACATGAATTCTGTGCTATGCATGAATTCCTTTGGGAGTAATGACATGCAGCTATGAAAAGCAGGCTGTGGTGTGTAGCTACATCTGGCAATGAAAGGCAACAGAGAAAGGCTCCAGCAGCTCCACCTGCCAGAGCCTTTCCCAGCTGCCTCCCCATTGCATAAGCCTTTCCCTGCTGCTTCAGCCTTTCACAATGGTGGGGAAAAGGCTCCAGCAGTGGGACACTACACTCCTAAAACTGGGAGGCATTGCTCGGGTGCTTAGAAAGCCACACAGGGTATACATCTTAAGGTTCAGGCAGGTATCTACTCACCTAAGCAGTGCAATATCAACTACTCTATTTACAGGCATGCTAGGGGTGTGTGCAGTGTATATACTCTACATACTGCCATAAGAGTAGACATAGCACATGGATGGAGAAGAGAAAGAACTTCAGGAACAGAAGGATAGAAAGAGGTGGGAAGAGACATGGACAAGGGTTTGGGGCTAAATTCCTGTAAAATGCCCAGAGCTGCTGGACAGAGGAGCCGCTCCCCCAGCCCAGCCAGAACTGCCGCAGCTAGAAAGAGGAGCCTCTCCCCCGGTCCGGCCCAGCCCAGGCCCACCAGAACTGCCACAGCCGAAGACAGGAGCCCCTCCCCCAGCCCAGCCCAGGCCAGGCCCACCAGAACAAGGAGTCACTCCCCCGGCCCAGTCCAGCCCCACCAGAGCTGCCACAGAGAGGCAGCTCTCTCCTAGCCCCGAGCTGCTGTGGCAAGAGAGGGCCGGGGGGGGGGGGGGGGGAAGAGAGGGTCCTCTCTCCCCGCCACAACCCCAGGGCAGCCTGCACCCTAAACCCCTCATCCTCAGCCCCATCCCAGAGCCTGCACCCCAACCCTCTGCTTCAGCCTGAGCACCCTCCTGCACCCCCAACCCCTCATCCCTGCCCCCCCAGATCCCACACCCCCAGCCAGAATCCTCATCCCCCTGCACCCCAACCCTCTGCCCCCTCCCACTCCAAATTCCTCAGCCCCACCCCTCATCACCTCCATATTGTTGCACATAAATTCATTCCACACATGGATGTAAAAAAATTAGAGAGAACACTGGTTTGGGGACCAGAAGGTGGATAAGAAGAAAGGGCTCTGACATTAGGAGAGCCCAGTTCTGGGAGCTCAGGATAGGGAAAGAGGAGACAACAGCTCCAGGACCTTGTGTGGGGTGGGGGGGAAAGAAAGAGAGCGAGAGAGAAGGATTTCAAACAAGACTCGAGAGTATAGATGCATCACTCAATACTGGTATCATTATATGCCCCTACTCCCCCATGCAGGCACAGCAAGAGAAAGCCCCAAGTAGAAATGCCATGATGAAACTTCTCATTCCCAGGGTGCTGTGGGGTCTGTGATTCAATGCACACACCCCATGCAGAGTGAGAGGCACTTACAGAGCAACAGAGGCTGTGGCAGCAGGGAGGTGAATGTGGGTTCCGCTTACACCTGAGAGAAGCAAAGAGGAGAGTTGACAGCAAATTGGATGGGAGGATGTGTGCGTGTGTGTAATCCAGACTCCAGCTTTAATGCTGTACCAAGTACCTGACCCTCATGATCCCTGGCATCACTTACCTCCACGACAGGCCTGAATGAAGAACATTTTGGGCTTGTTCTGGAGATTTGGGCAGTTTGCATTATCAAAGAGCCTGAAAATCTCCTGCAACTGTGAGAAGAAAGAAGACAGCTAAGCACATCCCCATGGTACTTCCCCCTTCCTTCCATATGTGCCTCTCCATTACCTCCCAATTTCCCATAATTTCCCTTTACGCTTCTTACATGCGATCTTCTCAGTATTACATTGAGTTCCCCACAAGTTCCCAACCACTCCACATGTGCTTCCAGCCTCCCCAATATCCAACCTGCCAATATCCCTCCTCCCCATTACCCGCTTCATAAAGCTATGGAAGGGATTAGTATGTCGGAAGGTACCTGCAGTAACTTGCCATCAACTCCATAGATCCCACCCTCGATGCCATGCGAGAGTAGGGCCACAATGCAGGAATCCACATCTCGGTGAGCTGGCAGCTGAGAGAACATCTGCAATGCCTCCTGCATCTCCTGGAGGGAGAGAAACACACTCAGTGGTCCCTTCAGAAAGGGAAACAAGTGGAAGGAGTCAAGTGATACTCCTGGGGGAATTTTGTGCCACTGCGCAGGCAGAATTTACACAGAAATTAATGTTTTCTTGCCCTCCATAGAAATGAACTGCGGGCTACTACTAGGAGCCGCTGGACCCAGCAGAGCACAACTTGAAAGTAAAAGACACTGTCAGGGGAAGAGGGAGAGAGCTGGAGGGTTCCCAGCAGCTGCAGTTTTCAGCACACCCTGAAAGAAGGATGTGACATGCAGGAAACTCCACACAAGCCCGAAATCCAGCATCAGGCCTTTTCTCTCTCTCAATCTCTGGGCTCTGAGGGGGGGGGGGTGCAAGTGTCTGGGCTGGGGGGGAGAGCCAACAGTTAGGGTCTCACGGGAAGGGGATGTGGGTGTCTGGTCTAAGGGTGTACCACAACTGGGCTCTGAGGGGTAGGTATTAGGGGATGCATATGAATGTCTGGCCTGGGGGACACACCCCACAGCTGGGCTCTGGTGGGGCAATGGAGTGTGGGTGTCTAACTCCCCTACTGGGCTCTGGGGGGGAGGAAGCAGAGAAACAGGAACTGGGGTGTCATAGCGGTTTCCTTAACTTTATTCCTAGAGGAATTTTTTTGTGTACTGTTACAGACATAGCTGCTGATAGGTATTTTGAAATAAATTACCAAAATAATTGAAACTGTATGGTTATATAGTGTTGTTTTCACAAATAAAATATGCAGAATTTTAAAGTTATTTGCACAGAATTTAATTTTTTGGTGTAGAATTCCCCCAGGAGTAAAGTGAACTATAAACCTAATATAAAGGGGGAGGACAGAGAGGAAGGAATATTCCAATGCTTTTAAACAGAAGCAAAATGCCCTTATTTCTTTATGACATGTTTCAGAGTAGTAGCCGTGTTAGTCTGTATTCGCAAAAAGAAAAGGAGTACTTGTGGCACCTTAGAGACTAACATTTATTTGAGCATAAGCTTTCATGTGTAAAAAAAAAAAACCCTGCTTTTTCAGATGCATGGAGTGAAAATTACAGATGTGTGCCAATATATTTATGACTGTGTCTGTAATTTTCACTCCATGCATCTGAAGAAGTGTGGGTTTTTTTACACATAAAAGCTTATGCCCAAATAAATCTGTTAGTCTGTAAGGTGCCACCGGTCTCCTCGTTGTTGTTATGGTAGAACTGTTTACAATTGATGGATCTTTAATGAATAGACAGATCCTTGGGTTTGATCTGTTATCCAGAAAATGGCTTCTGGAGCAGCACAGCACCCCTTAGTGTGCATCACTTGGTTTAGTACCAACTCAGAGGGAAGAACACTCCTACTGAACTAGCAAATGAAGAACAAGTTTGCTGAGGAGACAGATGTCTACTGGCAAGACCACAGGCCCGGAAGTCAAAAGACCTGGGTTTTAAGAGAACCTCTAACCTTAATTTCCACAAGACTTTGTGCAAGTCACTTCAGTTTCACCATCTACAAAATGGGTTAATACTTTACACTCTCACTGTGAGGCTTAATCAATGAATATTTGTGAGGTTCTACAAGATCCTCAGAATGGAATAGAGAAATGCTGATTATTTAAACCAGAACCAAAACAAAAACAAAAAAAACAATCCCGCCCTTTGTTAACATTAAGTTAAGCTTGTTGGTGTAACAAATGTTAGGAAAAAATATTACAGCTGCAGTTAAACCCACACCTTTACAAACTGAAGAATATGACAGTAATAAGGTAACATCCCTAAAGATCTGAATCCTTCACAGACCATATATTCTCTAACACAAATATTTATATGGAAACATTAATCTGAGACCTTCCATACAGGGGCTCTCAAACACTTTCATATTGTCGACCATATCCTAATAGAGAGAGTCTCATGGACATTACCATTACCCTGCCCCATCCTTCCCTTCCATTTACTCTCAGCTTGTCCCCAAGACACCAATGCAATAGCTACAAGTCCCCAACTCCACTCTCTAGGCAGCAAAGGAACCTCCTCACCGGCACAGTTTGATCGTGCAGGACAGTCACCCTGTAGCCAAGGTGCTTGAAGAGCATTTCCAGAGCTGTGTAATCCACATCTCCACCTGAACGGAACTCCAGGTCCTTCTCACTGCTGAAGTGCATGTTGCTGAGCACAAGTGCCAGGCCCCGGGGCTGTGATATCAACTTATATGACTGTTAACAACAGAGAAGGGCAGAAATAGGTAAACCCAGCTATTTGGGAAAAGAAATAAAGTTACAGGATACTACACATCCACTCCATTATTGTGATAAGGTGTGCAAGACCTTTGGGACACAAGAGATGCAAAGGTACAGATAGAGAAACCATCTTGGGCTAGAAATGCTCTACTTTGCTTCCTACATGGGGTGAAGGCTCCATCATTTGTAACAGGTACTGAGACATACAGACCACCGTGGAGGATTACGTGCTTCTCCCATAGGATTTGCACAGAATACTCATCTAGTTCCTGTGAGCCTAGGGAGCAACTCCTCCCTTTCCAGCTGAGACAAAATGAAAGCAGCAGAGTTTGTCAGCCCGAACACAGATGAAACAAATGTGTGCACGGACTGACAGGCACATGTAGTTGTGAATGTTGGCACAAAGAGTGACAGACTGGAATAGCTGTCTCAAGAAGGCATGGGTCTGTAGCACAGGATTATGACACTGATCTAGGGTTCTCTGACTCTTGCTGGTGGGAGTCACATGAGGTGGACTATGACTGGTAACACCTTTGAGTTACATGTGTGTCATTATATATAAAAAATATTTACAGCCCAAAAATGCATTTTTCTTCACCCAGCCTGCTTGTGGAGTGCTCTTTCTTCAGCTCATCCAACCATCCCACCTCAGTTCCTTCCCCATCAAATACTCACCAAGCGCTGGTGAGCATAATAGAATTCTGGGGTGCATGGCTTCACCGGAATGTAAGGAGGACCATCTCCATTATCCAAGGAATGCTCCATCAGCTCTATTTGAGAGATACAAAAAAAGTCAGCAATGAACAAACGAAAGATCTGGCTGCAAAACATATTTAATATGAAACAGTTACTTAGACATAGTATACAGTGCTTCACATACTGAAAGCACTGCACAAATGTTAACTAGCTAATGTTAAAGTGTGGTTCTACTGTAAGACATTTCCAGTCATCTTTCACCCAGTAGGTCAGCCCCTTGGGGCTATTTGGGGTCAGCTCTGTGACGTGAATGAGAAGTTATTACTGCTGTTTGCCCTGCACAAACAATACTTCTCAGAGAAAGGAACTGGTGCCTATTGCTTCTTGTGCATTAACAGAATTGTTTACCAAGTTCCAAATCAGTTACATCCATGCAAACCCATTAAAAGAAACTGGATTGGGACAAGTGACAGTTTGATTTATCAAACTGGGCTTTCTCCTCTGTATTCATCATCACCAATTATTCCTTCAGTACACTCATGCAATCCCAGTGTTTTTATTGGCTTTTGTATCACTGCAATGAATTTGAACTGCACAACAGGAAAGGGAACCTAGATCACTCCTTCTGAGCTATGCTGTTTTTGCAGCAGAAGAAAAAAAAGCAGTAGAATCTTTGTAGTTATTAAAATGAGTATACACAACTGAATAATACACATAGGAAGCAGTTTTCTAAAAGATAATTTTTAGTCACTTTTCAGTCACCTGCAATGGGACTGGGATCCCATAATATAGCAGAACCAGTTGCCATAATAGCAAGAACAGGTAAAATGTATTTTGTTGCAAGCGGGGTTGGGTGGGCAAAAGAAAAGAAAAAAAAAACCCACCACACAGACTGTGGTAATTTGCAGGAAAACACTAAATCTCTCATCAGTTTACCAAAAGTAGCCTATTCAGGAAATTGCTAAATATTTTGTATGAGCCTCTCCTCCTATATATGTTTATCTCCCTTGCCCCGAATCCGGTGTAGTACACCGGCTCAAGTCTGGTCAGAGAATCACACTCACAGGTTTTGTTGTTCTTTGATGTCACATACTGTCACTCACAGGCGCCAGTTTCTAATTTTCCCCAAGGGTGCTCAATCTCCACTCAGCCCCAGGCCCTGCCCCCACTCCACTCCTTCCCCCAAGGCCCCATCTCTTCCTGCCCCACCCCACCCCATTCTTTCCACTCCCTCCCAGTGCCTCATGCCCCCTGAACAGCTGTTCTGCTGCATGCAGGAGAGAGAGGGAGGAACTGATGAGCAGGGACCTGCGGTGGGCAGGAGTGGGGTGGAGGGAGGGGAGCTTGACTGTTGGTGGGTGCTAAGCACCAACAAATTTTTCTCCATGGGTGCTTGGCACCTATGTTGTCACTGTTGTACCAGCTTGCCGTCAGTTCTGTGAGCAGTTTTTTTGTTAAAATTTTTTTCAAAAAGCAACAGTAATCCTGATACACACCATTCAAGTTATTTAGGTATCAAAGTTCTAAAAACGGCACTTAAGTGATTTAAACAATTCCAGTTTTGGGGGTTTTTTAAACTTACTTTTTATTATCATTGAAAAAAATCTGCACCTTTTAAGGCAAAACTGCGGTACAGTTTGTTTTGACATTCCGTGTGATATACACAGGATGGCAGTGCGTCAATTAGAATTTCAGCAAAGTAAAGGAAGATTTTATTTTTTTTAATTAAAAGTTCTTAATTCTTACATTTAAGCAAGGGATAAAAAGAGATTATGTGCCAAGTTCCCTGTAAGCTGTGCGGCTATACAGCAGCCTATTTAGCACTACGCAGGCGCTGGGGGAACCCGCCTAGCTGAGACTTGCCACTCGCCGGGGAGTGCTTGACCCCCCCCGACCCCTTCCCCAAGTCCCTGCCCACACTCTGCCTTCCCTGCCCCACCTCTTCCCCAGAGCATGCCCCATCCCCACTTCTCCCTCCCAGAGCTTCCTACACTCTGCAAAACACTCTGTTTGTGGCAGGTGAGAGGCGCTGGGCGAGGAGGGAGCTTAGCTGCCAGTTGGTGCTGCTCAGCAGCACCTGCTAATTTCTCTCTATGGGTGCTCCAGCCCTGGAACATCCACAGAGTCAGAGTCTATGGGGGCACCCACTCAACCCCAGACCTGCCCATGATGTTTCACTCCATATTCTTTATGAAAATATGTTTATGATTTTAATAGGACATAATTGATATATACTCTATGCAAGATGGCTCATGTGACATATCATTGGAAAGGTTATGATTTACCGAATGTGATTATCCAATTTTTATGCCTGTATCATTTCTGTATCTGAAGTTAGGAATATTAACTATGTATCTATTTCAAATGTGTGACTTTGGGTGTCATCCCCAACCAGCCCTTTAGGTATAACAATGGAAAAAGCCAGACAGGGCTAATTGGCCATTAGCAGAGACAATGGACTGGTGAAAGAGATTAGTCTTCTTGTGGACCCTGGAGACAGCCTACAGGCAATGCCTGCCACAGCCATGCAGAGTTATGGGTCTGAATCACCTGGTACTGGATACTCCTCCTCCCCTTTTGGAATGCCAATGGTTTTCCACTAGAAGATAGAGTTCCCACCTTACACAAGAGCTACATAAGGCAGGGAGTGACATCAGTAGGAGTCTCCTCTGCCTCCCCAGCCTAAGAAACACTGCAAAAGACCTGAAAGCAAGAACTGAACTGGAGAGAGAAGTATTGAGCCTAAGCTGGAAGGGTATCTAGCTTGTGAGTAATACTAACTGAGGTTTCCAGATGGAGACCAGAGCATCTGCCTTTCAAGACTTTCTGTAATCTGCCTGCAACAATATCTAGGGTGAGAAATTACTATTTGTAACCAATTTCTTTAATGAAACAAACTTAGTTTAAGTGTTTGGTTTTATTTCCTTAGTAATCTGCTTTGTTCTGTTTGCTATCGCTTTAACCACTCAAAAATCTGCCTTTTATAGTTAATAAAATTTATTTTGTTTCTTATTAAACCCAGTTTCTAATGGGGCGGGGGGGGGAGAGGCGAAGAGACGTGCATACTTTCCTCCACATTGAGAGAGGAGGTGGATTTCCTAATATACCTTTGGGTCTGCACTCAAAGGGAGGTGGACACCTGAGTGCTTGGACAAGTCCCTTAAGCTGAGCCTTCCCAGATCTGATCTCAGTGTCTGTTTTGTTCTGCAGTGGGGTGTGGCCCTGCCTGTGTGTTTGCTGGAGGAGGCTTAATGGCTTGGCTCAGCAGGCCAGGTAAAAAGGGCCTCAGGCTGGCATAACAGATGGGCTCAGTGGTATCTCAACACATCAGGTAGCATCCTAAGGGGTCCAACCTGTCACACTGCATGGCCAGGGGAGGGGTAGCCCGGACCCGCCACTGGTCCATGCTAAGGTGGAGCTGGGCACCAGAAGTGAAAGCAGGGAACCTGTCTGTTGGGGTACCATTAAAAGCAACTACATATCCAGGCCCTAAAACTGCACTCACAGAAAAAATTCTAATGAAGTTTCTTTGCAATGATTCACAAACAAAACTGGACTTTACATTTAAAAAAGTTAAGAAATACTGACATTAAAGAATCATCCTGTTTTTCATAACTCTCCCTTCCCAATAGATTAAGGGGAGCACAGAATCACATACTGATGAGTAACAATGAAATACAAAATGAAAAATTGTTAATGGTAAGATTAAGAGTATTGATACCTATATTTTTCATAGTTTGTAATTCTATATAGTGAATGAACACAGATGAGGTAAATGATTAGACCAAGTCCTTGCTAGCATAAGTGTGATTTTGCCAATTCTTCCTTTACATAGGATTGCTAATCTGCTTAACTTGATATTGCTTATAGAAAAAAAAAAAAGGTAGTGTGTTGAAAGATGAAGTAAGAGATACACAAACATGTAATGATAAATAAGCCCCCCCCCCCCCTTTTTTTTTTTTCTGAAAAGACTCAGGACATGATCCAAAAACTGTAAAACAAGCAGGAAAAATGTAGAAGTTGGGTAATTGAAGCTTACACATGAGTAATGTCTGGGTTACTTAAAATCCAAAGAGGAGTGTGCTAAAAGCCGACTGGATAAAGATTAAAGTAATCTGTAATGTAGAAATGTATAGTGAACATGGACCTAAAGTGGAAAAACACTGGACCAGAAACTGAAGAATGGGACCAAGGGATCAGAGAAAGCAATTTCTATCATGGAAGGTGGAAGAACTTCCCAGTGCCCCAGAATGTGGTAATTTGGGCCATTTACTAATTCTGTCTTGTCTATTATCTGTTTGTCATAAAGGTATGTCCAGACATTATAAGTGACAATAATTCTGTCTGAAATTGTTGAATAAAGGCAAAAATTGATTAGGCCTAATTTGGGTGGACGTGTGACTCGTTTCCCCAACTTTTACTCCCATCATTGTCCCTTTTCTGTCTCTCTCTCCTATGCTGGCTGGGACAAGGATCCAGTGGAGGCAAGAACACTTAGGTTGGATGAGAAGTCCCAGAATGGAAGAGTAACAGAGATCCAGTCGGGATGGGGCATATGTAGGTAATAAAGAAAGAGAGGGTGGGGATTAAAGCAAGGGGACTAAAGGGATCACATTTCTTGTTAGTATCACAAGTTTTTTGGTGATTTAACTCTGTCTTAGTAATTATTTAAAATTGTCATTTGCTGCCTTTTTTTTTTAAATTAGAACATAAAACTCATTATTACATGATCCACAGAACCGAATCAGTAAAACATGCACATGCCATAAATTTGTAACTTTTACTTTACTGACGTAATCCTTCCTTCCTCCCCCTACTGTTTGCTAACCCCAAATGTCAAATCACATCTAAAATTAGATTGTAAATTCATTGGGACTGTGTGGCTGTGCCTTCTTTTGATTTGTAAAAGCACTCACCGTTCTTGTGGGTGCTGTTAAGATAACAATATAATCCTCTCAGAATCTCTAGTGCTAACTAAATAACTCAAGCTCTCATTCTCATACATCTTAAACTTAAAAAGAATTTTAAAACTCAGAATTTTACAGTTGACACATTTTGCTTACATAATGGAGTTACTTTTATGATTGTATGAACCATGATGAAAGCTAATTAGAAACTGAAAGTGTGTTTTACCACTGGAACTTCCAGATTTCTGGGCTAAGCAAAATGGTGTGCAGTATTTCGGGGAAGGAGAGCAAGTAGTAATCTATTTTCCCCCTGGAAGAAATGGCCAATTCAACCTTCACTATGTCTTGGATTATTCACCATGAATCCGGCGTGGTCTCTTTGGTGAGAAGCAGGACTCACGAACTGGGAACGGGACACTTGACTCATAACCTTGGCCCAACTGCAAGAGATTATAGAAATCCATGAAGTCACCAGTCGAAGATTCCTGTTAATCTGTCCAGTACAGAACTGTAGGGATTGAGGAATTGAATATAAAACTTTAAACCTTTAGATCACCAACTCTGATCCAGATCTCAGTCACAAGGAATGTGTGGCTCAAGAGGATTAGGCTATGTTTTCTTTAAACTCAAGATCTCTTCCTCTCCATGCTCACCTAATCCCATCTGAATCCCCCTGTAGAGTTCCCCCTCCTCACATTCAGGGTACCCTCTCTGGATTAGTCTTTATTCTCAGCTATATGCCCCACTCAATCTCCTCCTCCCCCTCTTTTAGGCTACTTTCAAAAGGGTTTTTTTTAAAATTGTGTTGGTGCTTCCCACAGCCCTTGCCTCTTTATGACATATAAAGAATGCCTGGGAAGTATATTTTTACCAAAAGGATTTTTCAACTTGTTTGTATCAATCAGGATTGTAAAATCTGGTCTTTCCCAGGTATAAAGTGCTTATTGAGAGATCTTATCACCATAGTTAATATGGTAATGGTATTGAATCTTTAACAAAGGCTTCCTTTATTCAAACATTAGCCACTGTAAATAAAAGAGCAAGAACAAAATCCTTTCCCCTCTTAACAACTCACTTTCACCAGCGCTCTAGTCAGAATCTTCCACCCTAGACATTTTAATGTAAAAAACCACCACATCAAACCTTTTCAGGCCTTTATGCTTCTTCACAATATATGAGCCCAATTCACAGTATATTATCCCCACAACCCTTTGCTTATCACTTATTACACTCAGGTTCTCCCCCAATAGCCAAAAATTTCTTTTGTTTACATTCAAGGTACACCCGCCCGTCATGATCACATCTATTCCCAAATACGTTCCATTCTTCTGATTTTGTAGCCCTCTCTTACCTTTGAAATCCCATTGCTCAGGCTGGGTATGGCGTTCAAGAGCATTTCCTCCAGGTGCTGCTGTTTGGTTTCTCGCAGAGCTTCACAGAAGGCTGAGAAGGCTGTGGGGCCCCTCTTGGGCAGCAGATTGAGTAACTCTACATTTTGGCTGAAGCTCCCAGCCTTAGCCTGGATCCACAGATAAGAAAATTAAAACCAGAACAAAAAACCCCTCTAGAATTAATTTTAATTACACCTCAAAATGAGTTTCAAATCCTGTTCCCTCATCTGAGATCACAGAATCATAGAATATCAGGGTTGGAAGGGACCTCAGGAGGTCATCTAGTCCAACCCCCTGCTCATATGCTCCATCATCATGCCCTCTAGGTTGTGTATCTTTCATATTTTTCCTCTACATGATTCTTACCACCACTTCCCTGTACAGTATCTATCCTGTTCCTCCTTTATTCCACACTCTGCATTCTAACACAATTTCCATCATATCCCAACCACTCAGTTCCAGGTCCCATATATTTATATACAAATCCATCAGAAAATGTGTTAGTATAAGCATAATGTTTCCTTGTTAAATACGAAAAATCTTACAAGATGCTATATATAAGTATCTAAACTGGTAGGAAAAGAAGAACTAATACAAGATTGCATAATTAAAGACAAATGTAATAAGGAACATTAAACATTTGTATGAGCATTAACAGTTTTTTGGATGAAATTTCTTAGGGTTTAAGAAAGAAAGACTTTCATGTCATGGAGAATGTCTATGCCACATACCTTATGAATGATACCCAAAGGACTCTGTGCACTTCACTACATTTTTTTACACCGTTCAGGTAAATTAGCTATACACATATGTGCACCTCAGCCTCAACATTCATATGTCCCTTCATGCTTCGGCCACCATTCTAGAGAACATGCTGAAGATGCTCGTTAAAAAAAAAAATGCATTAATTAAATTTGTGACTGACCTCCTTTTGGGGAGAATTTTATGTCTCCGTCTCTATTTTACCTGCATTCTGACATATTTCATGTTATAGTAGTCTCAGATGATGACACAGCACATGTTCATTTTAAGAACACTTTCACTGCAGACTTGACAAAATGCAAAGACGGTACAAATGTGAAATTTCTAAAGATAGCTATGGTATTTGACCAAAGGTTTAAGAATCTGAAGTGTCTTCCAAAATCTGAGAGGTATGGAGCATGGTTTCATAAGTCTTAAAAGAGCAACACTCTGATGCAGAAACTACAGAATCCGAATCACCAAAAAAGAAAATCAATCGTCTGCTAGTGGCACCTGACTCGGATGATGAAAATGAACATGCATCGGTCCGCACTGCTTTGGACTGATATCAAGCAGAACCCATCATCAGCATGGAAGCATATCTTCTTGAATAGTGGCTGAAGCATTAAAGGACATATGAATCTTTAGCACATCTGGCACGTAAATATCTTGCAACTCTGGCTGCAATAGTGACATGAGAATGCCTTTTCTCACTTTCAGGTGACATTGTAAACAAGAAGCGGGCAGCATTATCTCTTGCAAATGTAAATGAATTTGTTTGTCTGAGCAATTGGCTGAACAAGAAATAGAACTGAGTGCACTTGTAGGCTCTAAAGTTTTACATTGCTTTATTTTTAAATGCAGTTATTTTTTGTACATTATTCTATATTTGTAAGTTCCACTTTCATGATAAAGAGATTGCACTACAGTATATGTATTAGGTGAATTGAAAAATACTATTTCTTCTGTTTTTTCACAGTGCAAGTATTTGTAATCAAAAATAAAGGGAGCACTGTATAATTTGTATTCTGTGTTATGATTGAAATCAATATATTTGAAAATTTAGAAAACATCCAATATTTAAATGGTATTCTGTTACTGTTTACCAGTGTGATTAATCACAATTAATTTTTTTAATCGCTTGACAGCCCTACTTATAAGAGATGATTGTCCCAACTGATCAGTCCCTACTGCTCTAGCTAGGATAATAATAGCACCTTGCTCTTCTTAGTACCTATCTGCAATCATTAGACCACTTGCTATCCAACCTTCTTAAAGCAGTTTACACAACATTGTTGGGGTTTGTTTTTTTTTTTTTTTAAATAATTTTATTGGAGAAGCAATTAATGGCCACAATCAGGATTGGCCCCACTGTACAAGCACATAACGTATAATTAAAGACATGAATGTATTTCAGCATTATAGCACCCTTTTGAAGGCAGATGTTCACCTCAACTCAGTTTCCCTAGGGTAAGTTACTTGCAAAGATAACACTGTACATCTATAACAGAGATATGATTACAATGATATCACACCAATGACTATCAGACCTGTGTTTTAAAAATAACCTGCAAACCTTTCTTGAGTTACCTTTTCAATTTATGAGATTCATGCTCCATGAAGATCTACTTTTGTTTTACTTATTTTTGTCAAAACCACTGCTTTCATCAGAACCTATTAAAAATAGAGGCTCTGACCCCATGCCCTCACAGAAAAACCTAAGAGGACTTATGCTCCACCCACTGCTGACATTAGTGCTATTTACATGGCAAGCAGCTGCAAATAGCATTCTGTTCTCTCTCTCCTTATATACATTTGTTTGGTTAAGCTTCTACACAGCTGCCTCTCATCACTGACAGGGTCCTACAGGTGACCTCAACCAACTAACACCTATTAAAATATGACTTGTTCTTGCCTATGCTACATGCTAACTCAAGTTTAACCTATTAGTTAAACTATTTTAGGACACAATGCTTTTCCTTAAGAGAAAACATAGCCAGAGTTTTCAAAGTACTGGGGGGAGGGGAGGACACAGACCAGCTCAGACTGCAAACCTGAAATTAATATGAACACAGGTTTGGTGATGTCACTATTTCACAGAAGACAAAATTATATAAACTGCTTAGGCCAAACAGGAGTGTGAGGAACACCTGTATAGCTTCCATCATTTCTATGGTGATAACATCCTTCTCTATCAGATGCTCCAGCAATTCCATCAACACCAGCTGCTTTGCCAGTGACACCCGGTTCTTCTTTAGCACCTCTTGGTGACATCGTTGCATGCCACATGTACCCAGCATCCTGTCAGAGGAGAAAAGGGGAAAGAAAACACACAAGTCCCAGCATGAGGGTCACCAGTTCTCCCCACACAGCAGGCAGGGGTGGGGGGGGTGGAAAGAGAGCGTTAATAACAAACCTATAAAGAACACCCTCGCCCATCCAGCTGGCACCGAGACAGCCCAGCCAGCAGTCCCACCCCACCATAGGCCATCACTGGGCAGGGACAACTGGCTGAGTGCGATTTCACCTCCTGAGCGTTTCCGCCCAGGCGCTGGTATACCCCAGCTAACGCTTGGCATTCTACCTCCATGTCCCCAGGATGTCTCCTCCCTGCCCCATGGGGCATCGTGACAGGCTGCCACTCGCCTCCCCTGCCCATCCGCAGGGGGCTCTGCTCCCCTACGTGGGTTGGCATCACTCTCCCTAGGCGGGGCTATGGGGCACTGGCAGCCAGGGTGGGGCATGGCCCCTGCTCTCCCAGGGCACATTGGCCCCGACGCACCCGCTACTAGCCAGGCTGCCTCCGCTCCCCAGACCTGCTGCACGGGTGGCCGTGGCCCAGGCCGAGGCCCAGGCCCCCGCGCTCCTAGGCTGTTCGCGGCGGGAAACCGCCAGGGGTGACTTACTGACTGTTCTCCCCCCTCCCCGCGCAAGAGGCGCTGAGGCTGCTCCACTTCCGTCCCCTCGCGCTGGGTCCGTTGCACGGATCACTCACCGGCTCCTCCCGCGCGCCACAGCGCGCGCCCGCTTCAAATAAGGCACCCGCGCCTCTGGATCACATGAGCCGAGCTCCTGTGCGGAAACCCCTCCCTCCGGGATAGCCTCAACGGCCCCGAGCACCTGAACAAAATTGGGCACTACCCATATGCGCATGCGCCGCGCCGTCACCTCCCTCTCCCTCCAGCGGATGTGCAAGTGGGGCCTGCGGCCGAGGGACGTTCAGCCTTGTGGAGTTTCCGCACATGCGCTTAGGTTCCTTCACGGACAGGAGAGGGGCGTGGCCTGGGCAGGCAAGGGGGCTGTGCGCGTGTGCCGGTCTCGGGAGAGCCGGGGGTCTCGGTGACAGCTTTGCCGTGGCCCCGCGAGCCCCCTTGGTGTTTACTGCCCACGTGGCAGGGCAGCCGGACCCCTATTCCGGGCAGTACCGGGTTTACAGTGGCGCCATGGCGCCGGGCCTGCTAGACTTACGCTGCCGCTGCGGGCCCTGCGTCGCTGGCTTCTCTCCACCCCATGACCACGCTCCCCGGCCGCTCCCCGCCCCCTGGTCGCTCCTCTCGGGCAGTGGTCGGGACCACCATATTGCCCGGTGCGTGCCTGACAAAATTAACGAACTTCGTGACGGACGTTGTGGGGGGCGGGGGTATGTCACTCAGTTTTTTTGAAAAATTACCACAGACCTCAACATTTTTACCATGGATACTTGTGTCCATCTAGGGACATGTTGTTGACCCTTGCTCTCGGGCTGGCCTACTCGCTGGCTGAGGGCTCCTCTTCCTCCACCCTGCCCTTGGGGGCGGGGGCCGCGTGGGACTACGTTAGCCAAATTTCTAATTGGATCCCCTGCCCCGGCTCTCCCCTAGATCCCAGCTTCGCACCCTATCTGTTCTCTCAGGGTTCCTCTCCCTGCTTGCTCCTCTCTCTCCTCCCATCCCCTGTGGCTCCTTGCTCACTGCGCTTCTGTCCTTCCCCCTTCCAGGTTACTGGATCTTCTCCAGTATGCCAACATTTTTATGGCTGACTTAGAACAACGCTTCCTCAGCTCTCGTCCCCTAATGCCCCTACTCTACTTGCGCTACATTGATGACATCTTCATCATCTGGACCCATGGAAAAGAAGCTCTTGAGGAATTCCACCATGATTTCAACAATTTCCAGCCCACCATCAACCTCAGCCTGGACCAGTCCACACAAGAGATCCACTTCCTGGACACTACGGTGCTAATAAGCGATGGTCACATAAACACCACCCTATATCGGAAACCTACTGACCGCTATTCCTACCTATATGCCTCTAGCTTTCATCCAGATCATACCACTCGATCCATTGTCTACAGCCAAGCGCTACGATATAACCGCATTTGCTCCAACCCCTCAGACAGAGACAAACACCTACAAGATCTCTATCATGCATTCCTACAACTACAATACCCACCTACTGAAGTAAAGAAACAGATTGACAGAGCCAGAAGAGTACCCAGAAGTCACCTACTACAGGACAGGCCCAACAAAGAAAATAACAGAACGCCACTAGCCATCACCTTCAGCCCCCAACTAAAACCTCTCCAACGCATCATCAAGGATCTACAACCTATCCTGAAGGATGACCCATCACTCTCACAGATCTTGGGAGACAGGCCAGTCCTTGCTTACAGACAGCCCCCCAATCTGAAGCAAATACTCACCAGCAACCACACAACAGAACCACTAACCCAGGAACCTATCCTTGCAACAAAGCCCATTGCCAACTCTGTCCACATATCTATTCAGGGGACACCATCATAGGGCCTAATCACATCAGCCACGCTATCAGAGGCTCGTTCACCTGCGCATCTACCAATGTGATATATGCCATCATGTGCCAGCAATGCCCCTCTGCCATGTACATTGGCCAAACTGGACGGTCTCTACGTAAAAGAATGAATGGACACAAATCAGACGTCAAGAATTATAACATTCAAAAACCAGTTGGAGAACACTTCAATCTCTCTGGTCACTTGATCACAGACCTAAGAGTGGCTATCCTTCAACAAAAAAGCTTCAAAAACAGACTCCAACGAGAGACTGCTGAATTGGAATTAATTTGCAAACTGGATACAATTAACTTAGGCTTGAATAGAGACTGGGAATGGATGAGTCATTACACAAAGTAAAACTATTTCCCCATGAAGAAAAGGAGTACTTGTGGCACCTTAGAGACTAACAAATTTATTAGAGCATAAGCTTTCGTGAGCTACAGCTCACTTCATCGGATGCATTTGGTGGAAAAAACAGAGGAGAGATTTATAAACCTTTCATGTAGCTCACAAAAGCTTATGCTCTAATAAATTTGTTAGTCTCTAAGGTGCCACAAGTACTCCTTTTCTTTTTGCGAATACAGACTAACACGGCTGCTACTCTGAAACCTGTCATTATTTCCCCATGGTATTTCTCCCCCCCCCCACCCCACTCCCCACTGTTCCTCTGATATTCTTGTTAACTGCTGAAATTAGCCTACCTTGCTTGTCACCATGAAAGGTTTTCCTCCTTTCCCCCCCCTGCTGCTGGTGATGACTTATCTTAAGTGATCACTCTCCTTACAGTGTGTATGATAAACCCATTGTTTCATGTTCTCTGTGTGTGTGTATATAAATCTCTCCTCTGTTTTTTCCACCAAATGCATCCGATGAAGTGAGCTGTAGCTCACGAAAGCTTATGCTCTAATAAATTTGTTAGTCTCTAAGGTGCCACAAGTACTCCTTTTCTTTTTGATCTTCTCCGTTTCCCCCCACTCCACCACCAGCTGGGGGCCCTCTGTTCTGGGGCTGGGATGCGAGCTACAGCCCCTGATGCAAAAAGAAAAGGAGTACTTGTGGCATCTTAGAGACTAACAAATTTATTTGGGCATAAGCTTTCGTGAACTACAGCTCACAACCTTGATGCGGAGCCTGTCGGCCCATGAGATGCTGACACCTTCTCCCTCCTCTCCCATTCATGGTAACCAGACATGGTACCAGTCCGTTTTTGTCCAGGCTTTCCAGTTGAAAACAAGGCACCTAGCAACCCTAAAATGCACCCAGGCAGACGGGATCCCCACCCCTGCCACTCCCTCCACTCTGCTTTGCTCCCATAGTTGGGGCAGAGCTGCCAATTTGCATGATTTTATCAGCAGTCTTGGGATAGTTGTTGCTTTTCTGAAAGCCTCAGTTCCTGGAGTCCTGGGATTATGTGTGGGGAAAAAAAAGGTTTCAGCCTTCCTGATTGCAAAGAAAAACTTGAAATTGTGTCCCACAAAGACTATGACACCAGAAGACAAATTAGAAAGAACCCAAAGTCATTTTAAAAATAGCTCATTTTTAAGCCAATCATGATTTTTATTTTTTTATTTATTTTATTTTTTGGAGCCTGACTCATGATTTTTGATACTTGTGGTTGGCAATTTTTTTAGTGTGTGTGTGTATATATATATATATAATATTACTCTTGTGCCAGTGTTGGTGCTTAGGATGGAAAGTACTCTCTTCTGCTCCACTCTGACATTTACTGCTGCTTCTGTCTGCTCTGTGGTGCTGACGTTAACTGTTCTGTCCTCCCTGCTACGAGTTTTTCTTAAGGTTTATCTTGGACATACTCATTTCCTCACACCAGTTGGTTCCCACTTGATGGCTTCATGTGGGAGTCCCTGTGTACTTGCTCTAAATGTGTCCAGCACTTTCTTCTGATTCTGGTGAAGATTTTTCAGATCTGTTTGTTGGTGAAAGTCTCTCCAACCAATGCCCAAAATCTTTCACAGACACTTATTTTTTAACGTGTCTAGTTTTCTGTCTATTGTTTTGGTGAATCTCCAGCTCTCATAGCCATAGGTTAGCACTGAGATTATGTTCAAGTTGACAGTTCTCAGTTTTGTTCTGGTATTGTGTATCTTTTTGATTTCCATGCTTTGTTAAGTTTAGCAAATGCTGTGGATGCTTCTTCTATCTTTGGTGTCCCTTTCTTCTTGAGATGGCCATTGACTTATAGGGTATGTGAACTGTTATACTTTTTTGATATTTTTGCCTTCTAATATGATGATGTTGCCTGATGTCAGGGTTTCAAGGAGTTTCTTTTAGCATAACTGATTCTGAGCTCTGTTTGGCCTCCTGTTTTTACCAAGTTGTCTTAATTTGTAGCTTTTTGGAAGGTATATCACTCAGTAGCACAATATTGTCAGCAAAGTTCTAGGCATTTGCCATATATCCATGCCATACCAGAGTTTGTGTTGCTCGTACACTTCTTCACTCTCCAGTCTATGGCAATGCCAAACAACAGTAGATATATCAATTATTTAGATAATGGCATAGAGAGTACATTTATAAAGTTTGTGGATGATACCAAGCTTGGAGGGCTTGCAAGTGCTTTGGAGGATAGGATTATAATTCAAAATGATCTGGACAAACTGGAGAAATGAACTGAAGTAAAGAGGATGAAATTCAATAAGGATAAATGCAAAGTACTCCACTTAGAAAGGAACAATGAGTTGCATATGTACAAAATGGGAAATGACTACCTAGGAAGGAGTACTGCGGGGAGAGATCGGGGGGGGGGGTCATAGTGGACCACAAGTTAAATATGAGTCAATAGTGTAATAGTGTTGAAAAAAAGCTAACATCAGTCTGGGATGTACTAGCAAGAATGTTGTAAGCAAGACATGAGAAGTAGTTCTTCCACTGTACTTCATGCTGATTAGGCCTTAATTTGGAGTATTGTGTCCAGTTCTGGGCACCACATTTCAGGAAAGATGTGGACAAATTGGAGAAAGTCCAGAGAAGAGCAACAAAAATTATTAAAGGTCTAGAACAGAGGCTAGTTCCCTCTAAGGTGCATGCCTGGGCGGCCGCATACAGAAGAATGAAGGACCATACACCTAATTAGTGGAGCCGTGCAGGCATAGCTCCACTAATTAAGTGCCTGGACCCTGGAGAAGACCCACATGTAAGGTGAGGTGGTGGCCTTGGGGGAATAAGGGGTAGGTGGGAGGGGGAAGTGGGGTGAGAAGAAGGGGTGGGAGGAATTTGGGATGTGCAGGGTTGCAGTGGCCAGAGAAAGAGGTGACTTTCACCAGCTCCAGGTCTGTGGCTGCCGGGAGACATGGCTCTCCTTCCCAGTCTCAGCTCTGCGACTGCTGTAGCGGGGAAGAAACTCCCCTCCTTCCCAGCCTCAGCAGGGGAGAGAGGGCACATCCATCTCATTAGAAAGGTAAGACTACTGATATTAAAATATGAGTTGTGTGCTTTTATTTGTAGAACAAAAAAAGTTAATTATTATTAAGTTTTTATTATATAGCGCTTCTATGCAAAACTCTTTACAATAGTTAGCTAACAGTACAAACAACATTTGGAAAGACCCTTAGCAGTTTTCAAGTGATCCGCGAAAAAAAACGTTTAAGAACCACTGGACCAGAAAACATGCCTTATGAAGGAAGATTGAAAAAATTGGGTTTGTTTAGTTTGGAAAAGAGAAGACTGGGAGGGGACATGATAATACTTTTCAAGTACATAAAAGGTTGTTACAAGAAGAAGGGAGAAAAATTGTTCTTGTAAACCTCTGAGGATGGGACAAGAAGCAAAGGGCTTAAATTGCAGCAAGGGAGGTTTAGGTTGGATATTAGGAAAAACTTCCTAGCTGTCATGGTGGTTAAGCACTGGAATAAATTGCCCAGGGAGATTGTGGAATCTCCATCATTGGAGATTTTTAAGAGCAGGTTAGACAAACACCTGTCAGGGAAGGTCTAGATACTTAGTCCTGTCATGAGTGCAAGGGACTGGACTAGATGACCTCTCAAGGTCCCTTCCAGTTCTGTGATTCTATAAAGTGCAGCCGTGTTTTACGCCAGTGTCCATATTGAATCACTGCGTTGTCTGTTTGTTCGCTTTTACAGAGCAGAGTGCATCTTTATGCCTGGCCTTGATGATGATGTCAGCTTTAGCTGGGGTTCCATAAGATGAGAATATTCCATAATGTTTGTCTGTGTCCGCAGGGCCTGATTAACCTTTTGTGGGCCCTGGCGCCAAACATATTTGTGGGCTCCAAGTGTGGGCCTGGTGTGGCAGTGCCATTGGCGCCATAGTATACCTGGTACTAAATCTCTGAGACACAGTACCAGGTTTACAATGGTGCCATGGCGCTGGGCCCAGGCTCCAAAGGGGCCACGGCCCGGGCCAGCCTGCTCTGCTTGGGCTGCAGCCCCGCCAGGTCTTCTCCGCCCCCCGCCTCTGTCCTGTACCCACCAGCCGCCAAGCTCCCCCCTCCGCCTCCTACCTAGCATGCCGTGTTCCCTCTCCTCCCTCCCAACGCTTCCCCCGCTGCTGAACAGCTGTTTGCTGGCGCCCCTGGAGGGAGCGGGAGGAGCAGGGCTACAGTGGGCTTGGAGGAGGAGGCGGAGAAGAGGCAGGGGCCTTAGGGAAGGGGGTGGAATCAGGGTAGGGCAGAGCAAAGGTGGAGCCCCGCATTCCCCCTACACATACCCCTCAGGGCAGGGGGCAGGGGAAGGGGGCTGGGAGCACAGAGCCCCCCCACGACCCCAGCACCCTGCCCTGACTCCTGCATCCCCCTCGCACACTGTCACGACTCCAGCCCTGACTCCTGCACCCCCACACATACCCAGCCCCCTCACACCCCATGCCCTGACTCCTGCACCGCCCCCTCCACATCCCCACCCTGAGCACCAAATGGGAGCTCCTGCACCCCTCGCACCAAACAGGAGCTGCCCCAGGTAAGTGCTCCACACCCAAACCTCCTGCCCCAACCCTGAGCTCCCTCCTGAATCCTAACTCCTGACCAGACCCTGCACCCCCATCCCTGAATCTTGTACCCCCCTCACACATACCCAGCCCTCCCTGACTCCTGCACCCCCCACACACACCCAGTCCCGACTCCTGCACCTCCTTCACACACCTCCAGCCACCTGACCTCCCCACATCCCCTACCCCCCACACTCCTGGCCCCCTGCTCTCCCTGACTCCTGCACCCTCTCCCCATCCCCACCTGCACCCCTGACACCAAATGGGAGCTGCCCCAGGTAGGTGCTCTGTACCTCAACCTCCTACCCCAACCCTGAGCCCCCTCCCTCACCATAACTCCTGGCCAGACCCTGCATCCCAACCCCCAGCTTGCTCCTGCACCCTAACTCCCTCCCAGCCCTGAGCCCCCTCCCACACCCTAAGTCCTGACCGGACCCCGCACCTCAATGTTTTTTTTTACATTTTTTTTATAAAGCACTGTTACCCAAAGCGCTTTACAATAGTTAGCTAACAGTACAAACAATATTTGAAAAGATCATTAAGTGGTCCGCCGAGACTCCCAGCGATTTTCAAGTGGTCTGTGGAATAATAAGTTAGACTACAAAAACAATCAAGGTACTTCACTTTATTTTCATTTACTTGCTATTATGGGAGGAGGATGAAGAAAAAAAGAATGAAAAACGGGGACGGGAGGGAGATAAGAGAGAATGTTCTTTTTCTTGGCTGGGTCCTAAGGAGAAGGCCCCAAAAATGAAGCTGAGCACAGAGTCCCACTAACTCTAAATCCGCCACAGCTCCCCATGCCGCAGCCAGGGGCTGACCACCCCCACCCTCCCGCCAAGCTCCACATGCCGCTTCCAGGACAGGGGCTGATCCCTCCCTCGCCCCAGTTCCCTGCACCACTGTTAGGAACTGAGGCTGACACCTTCCCCACATCGCTGCCAGAGGCTGGGGCTGGCTCCTAACCACCCCCGCCCCCGCAAGCTCCATTCTATCTGGGGTTGGGGCTGACCCCCCCAAGCCCTGCTGCCTGACACCTCACGTCACCCACCCCACACACACACATTCCTCCACACACCGCTGGGGGACACACCGGACTTTTTTTTGTAAACTGGGCATTTGTTCATTTGCTCTTGCCAACTGATCAGTTGGCAAGAGCAAACAGGATAAATGCCTGTTTTTGTCAAAAAAAAGTCAGGATGGCCGGGACAAAACTTAAAAAGGGAACTGTCCTGGCCAAACGGGGACGTATGGTCATCCTACCAGGCAAGTGGGTCCTGAGTGAGTCTGGCCAGGGCAGGAGCAGACCCTGGCCTGGCTAATCGCGCCACTCCCAAAAGGCTGGAGTGATTCCCCACCTTGGCACTGGGCCGGCCCCAGCCGCGCTGCCAGCTCAGCCTGGCAGATGCTGTCACCTTCCAGTAGGGCCAGTGAGTGTGGCCAGGGGGCAGGGTGTGAGGGGGAGGGTCTCTGGAGGTGTGGGGGGGCTGCTGGCCAGTGGGGGTCTGTTGGGGGGCAGTGGGGGAGGTCTGTGTGTTGGGATGCTGGGCAGTGGCGGGTCTGAGTGAGGTGATGTGTAGTTGTGGTGGTGCACTGTGGGGAAGTGCATTGGGCAGTGTGACTGTGGCGGGGGGGTGCTGGGCAGGGGTGGTAGAGTGTTACACCACATCTATGTCAGCTCAAGCTTCAGGTCATCTGTTCGATAGGCAAAGACTTATCAAGCACGAGATGTCGGTAGTCACCACAATCTTTGCATTGCTAAACTGAAATTAAAATAGAAAAAGATCAGCTTTAAACAGAAAGTTGTAAAGAAATCAATAATACAAAACTGGAAACAAAAGAGTACACACAGCCATTTACCATGTAACTAAAATTCAGTGTGGAAATTTCAAAAATTTAAAAAGCAAAGATGGAAAAATGTTTACAACTGAGTTAGTTCTTAAACTGTCTGGCAGCATAGAGGACACCAAACACATTATGTGCCTCCATATCAACTGAGGTAGAACAGAAAACCACATTGGCAGAGCATTTCAAAGAAGTCCTCAACAGAGCCAGCCCCACCTCAGCAGCAGATTTCAATGAAACAGGCAAACTTGATCAACTTGACATTAGCATTGGTCCAATAGAGATGTCAGGAGTACAGGCTGTAATTAAGAAGCTGAAAAACAACAAAATGGCAGGAGGTGATCAAATCACAGCAGAAATGCTAAAATCACTTTCCATAACCCTAAAGTCTGAGGAAAAAGAGACACCCCGACCAGTAGTAACATGGAATCATTGTGAGAATACAAATGAGTGATCTTATTGACTGGAAAGAAGTTAACTCTACTTTGTTATGGGGAAAGCCTTCTGCAGTCTGGTACTACACAGAATGAAAGAGGTAGGATTGGTAAACATGTCTTATAGTGTTACTTTACTCTGTCTATTTAGTTTAACAAACAGAAGATTAAGAGGTGACTTGATTACAGTCTATAAGTACCTACATGATGAACATATATTTAATAATGGACTGTTCAATCTAGCACAGAAATGTATAACATGATCCAATGGCTGAAAGTTGAAGCTAGATAAATTCAGACTGAAAATAAGGTGTATATTTTTAACAGTTTTCAGAGTAGCAGCCGTGTTAGTCTGTATTCGCAAAAAGAAAAGGAGAACTTGTGACACCTTAGAGACTAACAAATTTATTAGAGCATAAGCTTTCGTGAGCTACAGCTCACTTCATCGGATGCATTTGGTGGAAAATTTGGTTTTTTCCACCAAATGCATCCGATGAAGTGAGCTGTAGCTCACGAAAGCTTATGCTCTAATAAATTTGTTAGTCTCTAAGGTGCCACAAGTACTCCTTTTATTTTTAACAGTGAAGGTAATTACCATTGGCACAGTTTACCTGGGTCATGGCGGATTATCCAGCTGAAATTTTTACATGAAGATCAAATGTTTTTCTAAAAAATATGCTCTAGGAATTATTTTGGGCAAGTTCTACTCCTGGGGTAATTCTGCATCACTGTGCAACGCAGAATTTTGCAGAAATTAATGTGTGTGCAGAACTTCCTTTCCTCCTCCTCCCTCCCCCTCCGAACTGGGCTGCAGAAATATTGGCCACCACTAGAGGCCGCTAGACCCAGCAGAGCCCAGCTCACAAATAGAAGACAAGGCCAGGGGCAGGGGAAAGGAACTGAAGGGTTCCCAGCAGGCCCTGAAGGAAGAAGCAGTAGCATAGCTATGAGGGGAGCGGGGCAGCTGCTGCTCCCTCACTGAGCAGAAGTGGCGCCTTTTTAATTACTTGACGCCTTTTAAATTTTTACTCACCCAGCGGTGCTCTGGGTCTTTGGCGGCGGGTCAGGGGGAGTGGAGATAAAAAAAAGGTGCCATCCCCTGGTACTCACCCAGCAGCGCTCCGGGTCTTCAGCAGCACTTCTGCTTCGGGTCTTTCCCTCGCTCTGGTCTTCAGTGGCATTGGGGGGGCGGGGGGGGTCCTTCAGTGCCAAAGACCGGAGCGCCATCGGGTGAATACCAGGGGGTGGCGCCTTTTTTTTTATCTCCGCTCCCCCTGTTTTTTCCACCTGGCTGCGCCACTGGGAAGGAGGCTGCGGTGCACAGAAAACTCTGCAACCCTGGGAACCAGCATCAGGCTATTTCTCCCTCCAGATCCTTGGGCTCTGGGGAGTAGAGGGTGTGACTGTCTGGGCTGGGAGGGTGCGGCTGGGCTCTGGGAGAGACTGGGTGTAAGTATCTGGGCCAGGCAGGCTCCTTTTGGTGGTAGGGGATGTGAGTGTCTGGGCCGGGGGTCCTCAAGGCTGACCTCTGGGGGGGGGTGAGTGTCTCAGCTGTGGGGAGTTGCAGCGTGCCTCTGGGGGGGTAGTGAGCATGAGTGTCTGGCCTCCCGGCTGAGCCCTCGGGTGTGTGCGTAGGGGGCAGAGAAACAGGAACTGGGTTGTCATAGGGGTTTAACTCTCTACTCCTGTAGGAATTTTTGTATATATCTATATTGTGACCGACATACTTGCTGACAGGTACTTTGAAATAAATTACCAAAATAATGGAAACTGGGTGTTATTTTGTGTTATTTTTGACAAATAAAATTTGCAGAATTATAAAATATTGTGTGTAGACTTCTTAATTTTTTGGTGCAGAATTCCCCCAGGAGTAAAGTTCTATGGCCTGTTTTATACAGGAGGTCAGATTAGATTAGATGATCACAGGATCCCTTCTGGTCTTGAAATCTATGAATCTAGGCAGTGGATGCAAAGTTTAGACAAGAACAGGCTGGATTCAGGCCCAAGAGATCCTGTATAGATCAGATAGTCATATTAAGGACCATTATAGAAGAATGTATAGAATGGCAGGCTCTCTCATCAATTTCATTGATGTTCAAAAGGCATTTGACAGCCTTCACACAGTACTGGATATACCATGGCACGAATGGCTCCATAGCATCAGGCCCAAGCTCAGAAGGGGGCCCATAACGCTCACTTCCTCCCCTCTCCCAGCACTGCCGATGCGGAGGACCTAAGCATGAGCCTCGGAGCAGCAGGGATCCAGTATGGGAGCTGAGAACGCAAGGGGCTTGTCCAGCTCCCTGCCTATAGAGTCCCTGGAGCAGGGAAGGAACTACATTTCCCAGCATTCCCAGGCACTGCAGCTTGCTGTGAATGGAGAGCTGGCAGTTAGAAGGGGGAACAAGTATAAACAAGGAATAGAAGGCTTTGACCCAGATATCACCCTCAGAAGACTTCAGCAGACTGGATTAGGGATGCTGGTGTGACCTCGCCTGGCAGCCCCCAAAGAAGGAATTGGGTGGACTAAATGGACAGTGCACCTCTCTATCTGAAGCCTAGCAAGGGAGGTATGTGGATCCCACCATAAGTTAAAATGATAAGTAAGGGAGGGAAAGCTCTACTAGAGGACCTGGGCAGCTTTAGATACAGTACCAGGCACGTAGGAGGATTTCCACATTTGAGCCATGGAAGCAGAAATTGGTTTTTCCTTTCCAGATTTATCTAATATTCAGAAAGGGAATCTTAGCACCTGCCTTCCAGATTTGAACACTCCCAAAATTCAGGAGTGTTCAAGCTCAATTTAGGCTGCTGTTACTTCATTTCTCCCAAATCAAATATGCTGATCCACTGTAACTTGCTCTAGAAAAAGTAGGATAAAATTGAGCAACAAATGGTGGCATCTCCGCAGCGCTCACTAGGACTGGAATTGCTATTTTCAACAGCCATTACCATTTTTTTAGTTTTGTTTGTTTTAAAGGAAGACAGTAATATTGTATTGGCAAATTCCCCATAGAAACGAAGAGTGGAACAAAAGAATAATAAAGGCAACTCAGCTTTTCCTCATTTATGTAGGACAGTCTTATAATATGGATCCAAATATCCTCCGGTCACACAAGCTGAAAATTGTTCCACTTTACTGCAGTTCTGTAACCATGCGGGAACCAGTCCTGTCTGTGTTCTGTGCACATCCAAAATTCCTACTGAATTCAGAAGTGCCTTGCTTTTGTGACCATACTACCTGATATTTTCAGCCCTTGTACGAGAAGCAGGTTTACATTTAGTAATTGGGTGGGAAGCCTCTCAGAAAAAGTTAGGTGCTGTGGGAGCTGTTGCTTATTCACTAGGTAATGTGAGACCTTCCTGTTACAATAGTAAACCTTTGCAGAATAGAATGCACTTTGTTCCTAAAGTCTAGAATGGGCTCCTTTGCTTGTATATACAGCCCATTAGAGATAATGAAAAGACTTCCACTGACTTCAAGAGGCTTTGGACAGAACTGGTCTACACAGGGTAACTCCACTGTCTTCACAGGGTCCTGGTCCCACAGCAGAGGGGGGGCCATGTGAGCTTGTTGCAGAGCTGCTGCTCGGGAATGGGAACCTCCTGGCACCCCAGCCTCCAAAATCATTCAGGCTGCACTTTCTGCACGACTCTGTGCTAGCTGAGGGGTGCATGGGAATTGGTGGCCTCTGCTGTAGGTGATGGGCATCTCAGGTACTTAAAGACACAGCCTAGAGGAGGAAAGCGCTTAACTGCAGTCTGCAACTGCCTAGGGCCAGTGCTGAGGATTTAAAGTCCCTAGTGCTGCTGTTGCAAGGGTCAAGCATGCTTAGCCACCCCTCCCTTGACTAGTAGTTGCAGTTGTCAAAGGCCAGCCTCTGACAATTGGCCCCATGGCTATAGTGAGAGAAGCTGCAGGATGGCTCTGTGACTACTGGGGGCCAATAAGCTAGAGCAGATAAAGAAACTGGAATTAACCTCAAGGAACAGAGGTCACCAGTAGAAAAGGAATGTCAAGGGAAGCAGATCAAGGGGAAGCAGGTCAGTCTTGCAGCGGGACAATAGCTCCAGCTGGTTGGGGAGCCTGTCCAAAGTAGAAAGGAAACAAGCATGGGGAGAGGTGATGGTGATCAGTTAGTAGACTAGCATGTAGATGGGGCAGAGGGAGAAAGACTGGTGTCTTCCGATTCCCAAGGGCTAAGTCCTCACTTAGGGAAATGGTGTTTGCAAGTGGCTTGCTCAAATGGCAGGAAGGGTGCTGAGGGAGGTATTTGTCAGAATTGATCGAGTATCTGCTGGCTTTAGAACTTTGAGCTGAAACTAGGACCACACACTGTGACTGGTGAAATGGGGTGGTACTGGAGACATGGCTATAGAAGGTCTGAATGAGGAAGGAGATAAATCTGTGGGGAGTTTCCCTGATCACTATGAAAGTTGTACTCACTGTGGACACTGGTAAACCCACAAGGATGTACTGCTCAATGAGAAAAACTGGGGGCTGAGGGAGCTGTGTATGGCAATGCATATAGTCATATAGAGGTGTGTGATCAAAATGGAAAAATGTCTCTGCAGGGCCAGATTAATCTTTTGTGGGCCTGGTGCCAAACATATTTGTTAGCCCCCATGGGGGCAAAGGAGCATGGCATGGGGAGGTCGGTCCCCAGAGCAAGGGGCCAGCCAGGGGCAATGGGGCATAACATGGTGCGACCAGCCCCACTCCACTCAGCCCAGTGCAAGGGCAGTGTATACAAACTGACAATTTCCAGATGCACACTGGCCTGCCCAGCCCTGTGCTGCCAGCGTGCCCCTTCCCCTCGGGGGTGGGCCCATGCCATGCCATACGGCCCCCGACTCCCTATGCCCAGCGTCCCCCAGAACTCCTATGCCCAGCAGCCCCCCACGTGGACCCTCCACCACAAATGCATAGCAGTCTGCACCACCCTGGAATTCTCATATTCACCGCTGTCATATAATTATGATATGTTTTGTACAAAGTATGCCTTGTGAGGCATTTTAAAAGTCTTGATCTGTTGAACATTAATAGTCTGTTGGATTGTATGTGGAGTTATGAACTTGTGCTATATGTGTGTTACTGCAATATGTTGTGAGGTTGGGAACACCTACAATCAGCCTTTCAGGTACAATAATGGAGTAGCCAGATAGTGGTTAATGGCTCATCAACACCTATCAAGGAGAGAATCCACTATTCCAGGAACTGTATACAATGGAGACGTCTCAGAGAGAAAACACAGACAATAGAGACTGCTTGACCAATGGTGGTGGACCCCCATGTCACAAACATAGATCTTTCCAGCAAGCTGGAAGAAACTATAAAAGAGGGGAAGTGACATCATCACTTAGCCTCTCTCCCCACCCAACTCAACACCTGGAAGAAACATGGAGGACAAAGATTTTGAACTAGGAAGGGTGGTCTCAGGCTGGAAAAGAGTCCCCGTGTAGTGAGGATCTGTAACATGCTTGTACCATTTGTCGGGTTGAGACACTGCTTGATTCAAATACTGCTTAGTTTGTCAAACTGAGACTGAATTATTTTTGTTTCTTAAGTAACCAACTCTGATTTCTATATATGCTACTTATAATCACTTACAATCTACCTTTCTCTACTTAATAACTTTTTTTATGTTTTACCTAAAACAGTGTTTTGGTTGAAGTGTTTGGGAAATCTCTGCTCAGTTTACAAAGGCTAATACTTGTCCTCTCCACATCGAGGGAGGGGCGGACTGGGTAATGAAGTTACATTGTTCAGGCTTCTAACCAGGGCAAGATGGTACAGTTGTGGAGTGCAAGGCTGGGGAATTGGCTGGAGCCTCTCTATTGTTGATTCATGAGTGGCTGGCCAACCATTCATATAACTCAGTTGGGTGTGTCCCTGCCTGTGAATGTCTGTAAGTGCAGTACCTGCCCAAGGCTTGTGGCTTAAAAATAACATCACAGTGCAAGAGGGATATCCTAGATTGGTGGGACAGAGGGCTCAGTGATCCCACAGTCCAGGTTGCACCTCAGGAACCCCATCATATGTGGTCAATCTGGTTTTTCATTTTGCCATCTTATGAATTCCATGTTCTTCAAGTAGTATCCCTATGGGTGCTCCACTGTAGGTGTATGTGCGCCCCTGTGCCTCTAATCAGAGATTTTTGATAGCAGTAGCCGTTGAGCCCACGCATGTGCCCTCCCTCCCTCATGGTCTGCCTCGAGGCTATTTAGCACTGCACGGATGAACACCCCTCACTTCCTTCTGTACCGCCTTGAGCAGTCATCCCTTCCTTATCTGTGTCATTAGCACAGGGCTGGCCTTACCATGAGGCGAACTCAGGCGGCTGCCTCAGGTGCCAGACTGTGGGGGGTGCCACTAGGACCCAGAGTGTAGAAAATTGTGTCTGCTGCTGGTGTATATGTATTTTCTCTGCTTTAGATGCACAGAGATGGTGGAGTGCTGTGCTGGAGGAAGGAGGGCACAAGAAACATTACAGGCAGGCAGGAGAAAAGGTGAGAGGGAATAACAGAAAGCAGCAGGAGCTGCAAGGAGAGTGAGGAGGAGGAGCCTCTTATGTACCTCTCTAGCATCCCCAGGAGCCTGGACTGATTAACAGCTTCTCAGGGAGCTTCCCGTTGCTTCCCTGAACCCACTTGAGAAGAACAGGCAGACAAATGAAGTAGTAGGAGCCAGTTAGGACCTTAAGACGCTGATATCTTCCCTCACTCAGGCCCTGCTACCAGCCTGCTTGTTTTTCCCCTTCAACTGAGTGTTGAGAGCCACTATAGCTGGCACAGAACAGCAGTTGTGAGTGAAAGAAGAAAACGCCCCTCTGGGGCAGCATTCAGGAAAAGAAAGAAAGCAAAGGAAGCTTTTCTAGCTAAGCAGGAAGGAGCTCTCCTGAGATACATAGAAACAAATGTTCATGCTGAGCCTTCCGGCCCCACTGAGGATGTGAGTGGTGAGGAGATGCCTGATCTTCCAGTTAGTCAGAGTGCAGGTGACTTGGCAGTTACTGCAGCATCCATATCTCCATCTCAAATGGATGTAACCATGCACATTCCTGAAGAAAAGTGTAGATCAGAGAAGAGTGTGGTAGAGGCATAAGAAACAGCTGCTGCTGAGTTTGGTTCCTTAAGTCTAGATGATCCAGGACTGTGGACCCACTTGAGCAGTAGCCTGAGGGACTTCCTTGTACTGCATGCGCCACAGCAAGTGAAAAGCTTCATGTTCCCCAAAGACACTGAAAATAGAAGTTTTCCTCCAACACGTTACTGGCGTGAAATCCCCAATGGTGACAAAGTGGAGAGGCCATGGCTTATGTACTCAAAAACCCAGAATGCTGCATTCTGTTTTTGTTGCAAACTCTTCCAGTCTAATGTTCCAGCCACATTGGGTTCTAGGTGAACAAAGGACTGGAAAAATCTGGCTAGAAATCTGGCATGCCATGAGAAGGCAGCAAATCACCAGAGAGCATTCCATAGGTGGAAAGAGTTTGAGGTGAGACTAAGGTTAAAGGCCACCATAGATGATCAGCATCAAGAGAAGATTGCATCAGAGTCTCTTTACTGGCAAAATGTTCTGAAAAGACTCATTGCCATTGTGAGAATGCTTGCTACCCAAAACCTAGCACTGCGTGGCACTTCAGATCAGCTGCATGTGCCAAACAATGGAAACTTCCTGAAAAATGTGGCGCTGATGGCTGAGTTTGATGCTGTACTTCAGGAGCAACTAAGAAGCGTCACCACCCAAGAAATGTACACACACCCCGGCCTTGGGAAAACAATTCAAAATGAGATGATACAGTTACTGGCAACAAAAGTCAAACAGAAGATTGTGGCAAATCTGAAGTCAGCAAGATATTACTCTGTTAATCTGGACTGCACACCTAACGTCAGCCATACGGAACAAATGACTTTAATGGTGTGTTTTGTAACAATAGAACCTAGTGAAAATGTCCCTGCAATGGTGACTGTCAGAGAGCATTTTCTAGAATTTATTGACATTGATGATATTACGCGAGCTGGTATGATAAATGTGTTTCTTTTTTTGTCCCATTCATGCAGTTCTCATTCATTGAACTTGGTGATGCAGCATCAGCTTCTAGTGAGGCTGCTGAATTTTTTTAATGTAATTCAAAGCATCTATGTATTTTTCTTTGCATCAACTCATCAATGGCAAATTTTGAAGCAACCATCTGGGAATATCCTCTCTGACACTGAAACCACTGAGTGCCACACGATGGGAAAGTTGAGTGGAGGCGATAAAGCTTATCAAACACCAAATTGTGAAGATAGATGATGCCATAGTTGCCATTATGGAGGATAATGCCATGACAGGAACTGTTCGTGGGAGAACAGTGGCAGAGGGAAATGGAATCACCAGAAACATACATAACTTCAAATTTCTCTATGGC
The DNA here is from genome assembly GCF_009764565.3 of Dermochelys coriacea. Classification (NCBI taxonomy): domain Eukaryota; kingdom Metazoa; phylum Chordata; order Testudines; family Dermochelyidae; genus Dermochelys; species Dermochelys coriacea. The sequence goes on along the minus strand of NC_050068.2, from coordinate 211,959,343 downwards.
TTAGTGTTTTGGCATGACATACTGTTTGAAATAAATGTTGTAAGCAAGAGACTCCAAGGTGTTGACCTTGATATATCTGGAGCAATGGAACAACTGGACAAAGCAAAGTCATATCTACAGTCTTACTGGTCAGATGAGGGATTTCAATATGTTTTGAAGAGTGCACAAAAGTTGGCAGAGGAACTTCACACTGAAGCTATTTTCCCATCCATTCAAGAATACAAGAGTCACCAAAGAAGAAGACATTGTGATTATGAGGAACGGAATAATCCCACAACAGACCCCAAACAATAATTCTAAATTGAATTCTTTAACCAAGTGCTAGATTGTGCAATACAGTCAGTTGAACGTTTTATGCAGCCCAAGGAACACAGCAGTATATTTGGGATGTTGTATGATATTCCAAAACTCCTCACTATACCTAAAGAAGACCTACACCAGCAATGCAGGGCACTAGAGACAGTGTTGACTCATGATGACATGCACGATGTTGGTGTGAGTGATTTAGGTGATGAACTTGAAAGCCCTTTCAAGATACATTTCAGCAGGATCAACTCCAAAGCTGTTCTGGAATATATGTGCACAAATAAGATGACCACCCTCTTTCCAATGCTTTTGTTGCTCTGCACATACTTCTAACACTTCCTGTAACAGTTGCCACTGGAGAACGCAGCTTCTCCAAGCTGAAGTTAATAAAAACACATCTACGCTCCACAATGACACAGAAGAGGCTGGTCAGCCTTGCAACCATCTCAATAGAGCATGAGCTGGCCCAGACTGTGGACTTTCGGTAGGAAGCTGTTCAGCTCTTTGCAACCAAGAAGGCATGGAAAGCACCACTTTGATTATTCAAACAGATAAAAATGCCAGTGTTTGCTACACAGACAAGAAAAGTTACATTTGCTGTTCAGGCTTTTGAAAGTTAAGAGTTACTTAAAATTTTTTAACAAGGCATTTTATTGGGGTAGGTAGCAGAGCAGTACCATGAGAGGAGTAGAACAGGAATAAGGCAGAATTGAGCCTTTCCAAATTTTGGCCCAAACGAGGGTGCACGGGGGTGCTATTTGAGCTCCCCACCTCAGGTGCCAAAATGTTGTGGGACAGCCCTGCATTAGTATAATTAGTGTTTGTTTTGTTACCTTTGTTCTCCTTAAAAGTAGTTAGGCTAGTGCTTCTTTATTTTATTTTATTCCAGTCTAGTCTATTCTATTCCTTGGGGTTAAAAAAAAAAGGAGAGAGAAAGAGAGAGAAAGGAACAGAATTTCAATTTTCCTCCCGTGTCTGGGAGCATTCCCAGGCATCAGCTAGACTCATACTTTTTTTTTTTAACAAACAAAAAAAAAAAGTAAAGAAGACCATTCTTCTGCATTCTTCACTGCTAGATGATGACAACCCGCTGCCTAGGTGCATGCCTGGCTCCCTCTGCTCCAAGCAGTGCCTCTCCTGCCAGGAGTTAGTTCCTGTAATGGCTAGACACTCTCACTGTGCCTGGGAGAACCTCACAGAAGTGCTTTACCTGCCACAGCTAAAACCGCAGCCTCACAGAAGCTGGGAGCTGAAGTTAAAACTCCTCCCTGTGAAAAAAAACACTTCAGTCTGCAGGGGACTCTGGTGGGTGCTGACCCTGGATCAGCTCCAGAGTCTTCACTTCAAAAGGGGTCGAGTCGTGAAGAGGAGAGGAGAAGAAAAATAAACAAACAAGCCACCAGCAGACTGTCCTCCGAGGCTCCTCCGAGCCACTGGCTAGCCAGAGGGCTTCCCCAGTGCGGCCATCTCGGCACCTATCCAAACACATGGGTCTTTCTTCGAGTGCTTGCTCATATCGATTCCAATTAGGTGCGTGTGCGCTGCGTGCACAGCCGTCAGAGACTTTTTACCCTAGCAACACTAGGTGGGTTGGCTGTGGAGCCCGCTGGATTGACATCTTCATGGAGCTCTCCTGCCAGACACTTGTTTCCAAGCTTTGTCGGGCCTCAACCAGAGCTTTCAAAGCTTCCCAACCTCGACGGCAAGAACGTGCTTGAGTTTTGTAGGGCACACGGCTTCCTGCACATACGTGACCAGGCATACCAGATTACAGTTCTGCCCGCTTCAAGCCTGGCTGGCATCAGTCTATCGTCCAGGTTGAGACAGCCTGAACCTGGTGGTCACAGACCTGGAAAAGGTCCTGGTCTCTCTCTGCTGGTGGCTAGACCCCACCCCTCAGTCCTCCTTGTCCCTCGTCACAGATGCGTCAGTCCTGGGATGGGGTGCACATCTTGGGGACATCCAGATGCAGGGTCTATGGGCCCCGTCTGAGCTCTCTCTCCATATCAACGTGCGGGAGCTGATGGTGATGCGTCTTGTGTGTCAAGCCTTTCAGGAATGGTTGCATGGTCACTGTGTGGCGATCCTCACAGACAACAGCACGGCCATGTTCCACATCAACAAGCAAGGGGGGGCCTGTTCCTCCCTCCTTTGTCAGGAGGCCACTCGACTGTGGGAGTTCTGCATAGCCCACTCCATTCACCTGGTAGCATCTTTTCTCCCAGTGATCCAGAACACGTTGGCGGACCACCTCAGCAGGTCCTTCCAATCCCACGAGCAGTCTCTCCATCCCAATGTCATCCACTCCATCTTCCTAAAGTGGGGGGGTTCCTCAGGTTGACCTGTTTGCCTCATGCAGCAGTCAGAAGTGCCTGGCGTTTTGCTCCTTTCGAGGCCGCTCCCCAGGCTCTCTCACAGACACCTTCCTACTCCCATGGATGAGCCGATTGTTTTACGCCTTCCCGCCATTTTCCCCTTGTACACAAGGTCCTGATCAAGGTGCACAGAGATAGAACATGGCTGATTCTGGTCACCCTGGCGTGGCCCAGGCAACATTGGTACACCACACTGTTGGAGATCTCGGTGGATGCCCCAGTTCCACGGCCTCTTTCCGGACCTGATCACTCAGGATCACAGTTGCCTCTGTCATCCCGACCTACAATCCCTCCACTTCACGGCATGGATGCTGCATGGCTGAGCCACTCAGAGCTCCTCTGTTCTCACTTGGTGCATCAGGTTTTGTTGGGTAGCAGGAAAGCTTCCACTCGGGCCACATATATGGCTAAATGGAAGCGATTCTCATGCTGGTACACTCACCATGGCATGCCCCGCCTCCAAGCATCCATGCCTCTCATTTTGGACTATTTCCTGAGCCTGAAACAGCAGGGCCTAGCCATATCATCCATCAGGGTCCACCAAGTGGCCATTTCAGCTTTCCACCCGGGAGCGAATGGCTGGTCTGTCTTCGCCAACCCCATGGTTGGTAGGTTCTTTAAGGGCTTGGACCGTCTCTACTCGCAGGTATGGCAGCCAGTCCCCACGTGGGACCTTAATCTGGTCCTCTCCAGGCATATGGGGGCCCCGTTCAAGCTGTTGGCCACTTGTTCCCTCCTATACCTTTCTTGGAAAACAGCATTCGTCACTATCATGTTGGTGAGGCATGTATCCGAGCTCAAAGCTCTTATCTCGGAACCACCATACACGATCTTCCGTTAGTACAAGATGCAGCTACGATCTCACCCGGCCTTTCTTCCCAAGGTAGTATCAACCTTTCATATCAACCAGGACATTTTCCTCATGGTTTTTTATCTAAAACCGCATGCTACTTGTCAGGAACAACAGCTATACTCCCTCGATGTTCGTAGGGCCCTTGCCGTCTACATTGAGCATATGAAGCCGTTCAGGAAAACGACCCAGCTCTTCGTCACGGTGGCAGACCGGATGAAGGACCTCCCAGTCTCCTCCCAGCGGATCTCCTCTTGGATCACATCCTGTATCCATGCTTGCTATGATCTGCTGGTGTTCCAACCCCACCGCTCACTCTACAAGGGCTTAGGCCTCCTCGGCAGCTTTCCTGGCCCAGGTTCCAATCCAGGAGATCTGTAGTGCTGCTACTTGGTCTTTAGTACATACTTTTGCCTCTCACTATGCCATTGTCCAGCAAGCCAGAGATGATGCAGCATTTGGTAGAGCAGTCCTACAATCTACAGTACTTCACTCCAACCCCACCGCCTACGTAAGGCTTGGGAGTCACCTAATTGGAATCGATATGAAGAAAAGAAGAAGAAAAGGTGGTTACTCACCTTTGTAGCAGTTGTTCTTCGAGATGTGTTGCTCATATCCATTTCAAACCTGCCCTCCTTCCCCTCTGTCGGAGTAGCCAGCAAGAAGGAACTGAGGGGCGCTGTGTTGGCTGGGGTATATATCCAATGCCATGAAGGCGCCACTCCAGGGGGCTCCACAGCCAACCCACCGGGTGTTGCTTGGGTAAAAATTCTCCGATGGCTGTGCACGCAGCACGCGCACACCTAATTGGAATGGATATGAGCAACACATCTCGAAGAACAACAGTTACAAAGGTGAGTAACTATCTTTTCCGAGTAGCTGGCCAGCCAGTGGGGCTCCCCAGAGCAGCCACCTCCGTCGGACAACACCAGCAGCTCTGAAGCACGGCACCGAGAAGGGGCCTCCAAGCTCTGCATCACGGGCACCCAGAGGAGGCCCCCTGCTGTGAGCTCTGCTTTGCGGCACCCTCCCCCACCGAGAAGCCTTCTGCAGTCAGGCTCTGAGGCAACAGTACCGCCCCCTAAGGAGAGGGGACAGTTACCGTACCATCTCTGAAAGAGCAGCACAGAAAAACCCTTTGGTACCAAGTGCAACAAAACTCCCATCTAGGAAGCGTTCTTCACCTTCCCAACCATTGATACTGACAACATACTACAGACACTGCTCTGTGGTACCATGTGAGCCCATGGTAACACATGTGCTCTGGTACTCTGGAGACCTGTGGACTCATTGAGTCGAAAGAATAGTAAATATGGCAGGCGACCAGCTTGGCTTAATGGTGAAATCCTAGCGGATCTTAAACATAAAAAAGAAGCTTACAAGAAGTGGAAGCTTGGACATATGACCAGGGAAGAGTATAAAAATATTGCTCGGGCATGTAGGAAAGATATCAGGAGGGCCAAATCGCACCTGGAGCTGCAGCTAGCAAGAGATGTCAAGAGTAACAAGAAGGGTTTCTTCAGGTATGTTGGCAACAAGAAGAAAGCCAAGGAAAGTGTGGGCCCCTTACTGAATGAGGGAGGCAAGCTAGTGACAGAGGATGTGGAAAAAGCTAATGTACTCAATGCTTTTTTTGCCTCTGTTTTCACTAACAAGGTCAGCTCCCAGACTGCTGTGCTGGGCAACACAAAATGGGGAAGAGATGGCCAGCCCTCTGTAGAGATAGAGGTGGTTAGGGACTATTTAGAAAAGCTGGACGTGCACAAGTCCATGGGGCCGGACGAATTGCATCCGAGAGTGCTGAAGGAATTGGCGGCTGTGATTGCAGAGCCCTTGGCCATTATCTTTGAAAACTCGTGGCGAACGGGGGAAGTCCCGGATGACTGGAAAAAGGCTAATGTAGTGCCCATCTTTAAAAAAGGGAAGAAGGAGGATCCTGGGAACTACAGGCCGGTCAGCCTAACCTCAGTCCCTGGAAAAATCATGGAGCAGGTCCTCAAAGAATCAATCCTGAAGCACTTAGAGGAGAGGAAAGTGATCAGGAACAGTCAGCATGGATTCACCAAGGGAAGGTCATGCCTGACTAATCTAATCGCCTTTTATGATGAGATTACTGGTTCTGTGGATGAAGGGAAAGCAGTGGATGTATTGTTTCTTGACTTTAGCAAAGCTTTTGACACGGTCTCCCACAGCATTCTTGTCAGCAAGTTAAGGAAGTATGGGCTGGATGAATGCACTATAAGGTGGGTAGAAAGCTGGCTAGATTGTCGGGCTCAACGGGTAGTGATCAATGGCTCCATGTCTAGTTGGCAGCCGGTGTCAAGTGGAGTGCCCCAGGGGTCGGTCCTGGGGCCCGTTTTGTTCAATATCTTCATAAATGATCTGGAGGATGGTGTGGATTGCACTCTCAGCAAATTTGCGGATGATACTAAACTGGGAGGAGTGGTAGATACGCTGGAGGGGAGGGATAGGATACAGAAGGACCTAGACAAATTGGAGGATTGGGCCAAAAGAAATCTAATGAGGTTCAATAAGGATAAATGCAGGGTCCTGCACTTAGGATGGAAGAATCCAATGCACCGCTACAGACTAGGGACCGAATGGCTCGGCAGCAGTTCTGCGGAAAAGGACCTAGGGGTGACAGTGGACGAGAAGCTGGATATGAGTCAGCAGTGTGCCCTTGTTGCCAAGAAGGCCAATGGCATTTTGGGTTGTATAAGTAGGGGCATAGCGAGCAGATCGAGGGACGTGATCGTTCCCCTCTATTCGACACTGGTGAGGCCTCATCTGGAGTACTGTGTCCAGTTTTGGGCCCCACACTACAGGAAGGATGTGGATAAATTGGAAAGAGTACAACGAAGGGCAACAAAAATGATTAGGGGTCTAGAGCACATGACTTATGAGGAGAGGCTGAGGGAGCTGGGATTGTTTAGTCTGCAGAAGAGAAGAATGAGGGGGGATTTGATAGCTGCTTTCAACTACCTGAAAGGGGGTTTCAAAGAGGATGGCTCTAGACTGTTCTCAATGGTAGCAGATGACAGAACGAGGAGTAATGGTCTCAAGTTGCAATGGGGGAGGTTTAGATTGGATATTAGGAAAAACTTTTTCACTAAGAGGGTGGTGAAACACTGGAATGCGTTACCTAGGGAGGTGGTAGAATCTCCTTCCTTAGAGGTTTTTAAGGTCAGGCTTGACAAAGCCCTAGCTGGGATGATTTAACTGGGACTTGGTCCTGCTTTGAGCAGGGGGTTGGACTAGATGACCTTCTGGGGTCCCTTCCAACCCTGATATTCTATGATTCTATGATTACCCAGGGAAAGACAATTACCGTACCATCTCTAAAATAGTGGTACCAACAAACTTTCTGTACTGGGCACAACAAAACTCTCATTTAGGGAGTTCTCTGCCCAACTATTGGTACTGACAATGTACCACGGACACTCCACTGTGGTACCAAATGAGCCCATGGTACTGCATGAGCTCTAGTACCCTGGAGACCTGATGGTTGGGGAAGAACCGCAATTCCCATTACTGACACCAGGACCCCAGCATCGAGCACATTCCAGCATCCAGAATCGCTCTTAGCACTGGGCTGTATGCTGCCAATACCCCAGTCAGTGCCACTCTTACCCACTGAAGAATCTGACACTGGCCAGGAGGAGATCATTTCCCTGGCCCCTCATCGTGGCCCACCGTCACACTACAAGGGTCCTCCCCAATTCCATCAAGCCAACCTACAACCGCAGTGCAGGCCCCCTGAGGTAAGCCCACCTCCCATGCCCGCCTTCCTCCCTCTCCTCCCCCCCAAGACCATATTGTAACTCTTGGGTGACTTACACACTCATGTCGTGACCATCCCTGGTGTCTCTCAGGAAGAGTTCACCAGATGGTTTGCTACAACCTGGCTGTCCAGAGCACCTGAGCCAGGGCAAGAGAGCTTTTTCAGAACTGGAAAAAAGGACCTGAAGAGGAAGCTACCCCTACAGCACACTTCTCCTAATCTCTACCAGATAAAGCTGTGCTGCCCAACCCTCATAACTAGATGAAGATTTTAAGAACTTTCTTGATTTTACCAAGAGGGTGGCAGACGAGCTGCAGATTCCCCTACAGGAGGTGGCAGATACACATCACAAGTTGGTGGAAATTCTGCACACCACCTTCTCCTCTAGAATTGTCCTTCAGATTAATGAGGCGATTCTAGATCCTCCCAAAGTCATCTGGCAGACACCAACCTCCATAGCACCACCAACAACTGAGTGGTTAAAAAAAATCCACCCTACATCACTACTCAAAGAGGCAGATCTTGTTTTCAACATCTGCACCCCAACTCCATCATAATGGATGTGGTTAATGCACGAAGCAAGCAATATAATGCCAACACAACTCCATACGATCAGACTTGGCAAGATGGCATATTCATCAACAAAATTACTGTTTAGAGTCATGAATTACCAAACTCTCATGGCCAAATACAATTTTACTAATTATGGGAAACCCAGTGTGTTTCTGGAACATTACTGGAAACACAAAAGAACAGATTCAGACCATTCTTAGAGACGGTCAGTTAATAGCCACACTGGTCCTAGAGACAGCACTGGATGTAGCTGTTACAGCTGCCTGCCCAGTCTTCAAGACAGTGGTACTGAGGCAGGTTGTGTTTTTGTTTTTTGTTGGGGTTTTTTTGGCTACACCTCTCTAGATTGCCCAAAGAGCTACAGAATTCCAGTTTGAAGGGCCAAACTCTTTGCGTAGAAGACAGGTTTTCTTTCCAGATCCTGAAGGATTCTCGGACCACATTACACTCCTTAGGAATCTACATTGTGGGACAGAAGAGAAGATATACTTCTCAGCCACACCACAGGTCACAATCTTCTCAATACCCACCATCTCAGTGCTGTTATGAGCCACAGTGTAAGAGGAACAGGGTTCAAAAGTGGGAACAGTCTGCACCCCAGTCCATGTCCTCTCAAACTGCCTCTTATAAGCACATTTGATGAGCTGGTCAAGGGCCTGAACAATGATACCTTACAACATCAGCTGCCATCTATACACCTGTCACGCCACTCAGAAATCACCTTGCCCTACTTCACAGCAGTTAAGACCAGCTCTAGAGCAAGGAGATTGATTTCTAGCCCTGAACCTACAGGGTGCCTGTCATAAATATAAAGGGAAGGGTAACCACCTTTATAAAGTGCTATAAAGTCCCTCCTGGCCAGAGGCAACATCCTGTCACCTGTAAAGGGTTAAGAAGCTCCACTAACCTGGCTGGCACCTGACCCAAAGGACCAATAAGGGGACACGATATTTTCAAATTTTGCATGGGTGGGGGGATGCTTTTGTTGTGCTCTTTGTTTACGTGGTGGTTCTCTTTTGGGACTGAGAGAGGTCAGACAGAAATCCATCTTCTCCAACCCATCCTAATCCAAGTCTCCAATATTGCAACCAGTATAGGTAAGCCAGGCAAGGCAGATTAGTTTATCTTTTGTTTTATGTGATTTTTCCCTGTGTTATGAGAGAGGTTTATTCCGGTTTTCTGTAACTTTAAGGTTTTGCCCAGAGGGGGATCCTCTGTGTTTTGAATCTGAATACCCTGTAAAGTATTTTCCATCCTGATTTTACAGAGATGATTTTTACCTTTCTTTTTTTTAATAAAATCCTTCTTTTAGGAACCTGACTGATTTTTCCATTGTTCCAAGATCCAGGGGTTTGGGTCTTTGATGATTTTGTAACAAATTGGTTAGGATATTATTCTCAAGCCTCCCCAGGAAAGGGGGTGTGTAGGGCTTGGGGGGATATTTTGGGGGAAGACGTCTCCAATGGTCTCTCTCCCTGTTTTTTGTTTAAAACGCTTGGTGGTGGCAGCATACTGTTCAAGGACAAGGCAAAGTTTGTACCTTGGGGAAGTTTTTAACCTAAGCTGGTAAGAATAAGCTTAGGGGGCCTTTCATGCGGGTCCCCACATCTGTACCCTAGAGTTCAGAGTGGAGAAGGAACCTTGACAGTGCCTACTTCCATATCTCAATACAACCATCGTACAGGAGATTTCCTACTGCTTACCTTTGGGACAGGATCATTATTAGTACAGACTGCTCCACACAGGGTATTCTCCAAGGTTCTCTTCATTGTAGCAGCATACTAACCCCGGTACAGTGACTGGACTTTATCAGCACCAACCTTGATGAAGTATAAGTGACAGCGTTCCTCTCGCTACCCACATTCACCACCCTGGGACACATCTCCCTCATACACTGGGGAGCTCACCTACACAACCACAAGGTTCAGGACAAATGGCCTTCCACAGAAATGATCTTCCATATCACTCTTTTGGGGCTAAGGGCTGTCAGGAGTGCCTGTGCACACTTTCAGCAACACACAAAGGTCATGATGGACATAATGTGACCTGTATCGTTTGTATAAACCGCCAAGAGGCTGCCAGCTCTCTCTCCCTCTACAAGACAGCACTCAAACTTTGTGATGTGTTCATCAATTCCAATGTGCCCATCTCAGCTATCTACCAGGGATACAGAATGTGACAGCCGACAGTCTCATTTGGAATTTTCTCACGACAATGAGTGTGTACTGAATTCAGAGGTGCTTCAAGATATATCCGCTCTTTGGGGAACCCTGACTATGGATCTCTTCGCTACTTAAGGGAACAAGAAAGGCCTTTGTTACTGCTCCATGCCGGCCTGGGAAAACATTCACTGGCAGTTACCCTCATCTTCCCATGGACAGGGCCCACTTGTATGTCTTTTCCCAGTTTCCTACTCTATCCAAGATTCTATTGAAAATTCAACGAGACGAAGCAAGAGTTATTCTGATTGCCCCTCTTGACCATGACAAGTCTGGCTCTCTTACCTGACACAGATGGCAATATGCCCTCCTGTTTCTCTTCAACCTATTCTTCATCCGCTTTCTCAAGACAGTGGGCTGACCCTTTACTCCAACCTGTGGGTCCTCTGCCTCCAGTCTTGGCTCCTTCTTAGTTCCAAGGCTTAGAGGCAGAATGCTCTCACAAGCTGAAAGATGTGTTGCAACACAACCAAAAGTTGACCACTCGACATACTTACCTACAAAATGGAAACGACTCCAAATTTGTGTCATTCCAAACACACAGACCCAATCTCATCTTTCCTCCCTCTGATTTTGCACTACATTTTAAACTCTCACTCAGCAACCTTACATCTCGCAGCAAAAATAGCTTCCCACTTGGTGTTTCCTCACCCACTAAGGCGTAGATTCTTTAAGAGCATTGGGAATCTCTTCCCGCATGTGACACCACCCTCTCCAGCCTGGGACTTTAACCTAGTTCTCAGAGCTTTGACTAGATCTCCCTCCAAGTCCTGGGCAACTTGTTCTCTCTTACACCTATCCATGAAGACAGCATTTCTAATTGCCATTACCGCAGCTAGGCACATAGGAGAAATAGCAGCCCTGTTGGCATACCCACCGTTCACGGCCCCTTTTTAAAGACAAAGTAACTCTAAGGCCATATCCCAAGTTTCTCCCTACTTTCTCTACGCTTTCCATATGAATCAACAGATCCATCTCCTTGTTTTTTCCCAAAACCACATTGTGACAACTGGGAGACAATTGTGCATATGCTAGATATTAGAAGGACATTAGCATTCTACTTGGACAGGACTAAGGACTTCAGGAAGGAGTTTGAACCCTTTCACTACATCCCCCAATGCTGTTGTATTCCCCCCTCCCCTAGTGCAGCTAGAGGAGCCAGAATCCCACCCTGTGTCAGTAACTGACCCCTAGTCCTTGATTGCCCCCCCCCCCGTCCAACCCACCCGTTTTGGCGCCCTCCTCCCCTGCCTGCAGCTTAGCAGGGAGGAGTGGTTGATTGCCTTCCCCTTTCCCCTCCTTTCTCTGGTGTGTTTCCCCTCCCGCCCTGCTCATTATTGCAGAGAACAAGATTCATAGATACTAAGGTCAGAAGGGACCATTCTGATCATCTAGTCCGACCTCCTGCACAGCGCAGGCCACAGAATCTCACCCACCCACTCCTATGAAAAACCTCACCCATGTCTGAGCTATTGAAGTCCTTAAATCATGGTTCAAAGACTTCAAGGAGCAGAGAAGCCTCCCTCAAGTCAACCATGCCCCATGCTACAGAGGAAGGCGAAAAACCTCCAGGGCCTCTCCAATCTGCCCTGGAGGAAAATTCCTTCCCGACCCCAAATATGGCAATCAGCTAAACCCTGAGCATATAGGCAAAATTCACCAGCCAGATACTACAGAAAAGTCTTTCCTGGGTAACTCGGATCCCATCCATCTAATATCCCATCTCAGGGGATTTGGCCTATTTACCCTGAATATTTAAAGATCAATTACTTACCAAAATCCCATTATCCCATCATACCATCTCCTCCATAAACTTATCGAGTAGAACCTTAAAGCCAGATAGATCTTTTGCCCCCACTGCTTCCCTTGGAAGGCTATTCCAAAACTTCACTCCTCTGATGGTTAAAAACCTTCGTCTGATGGGTGGGACCCCTCCAGCAGACCCAGCTGCTTCTCACCCACCTGCCCCTCCGTCAACCCCCCAAGCCTCTACCTCAACCGCCGCTGCCAAACCACGTGCTACTTCCCCTGCTGGGGCGTCGGCAGGCAACAGGGTGACCACTGCTGCTGCCACGTCCCTTGCCCCCTCAGATTCTGGGAGAGCTCCCCCAGCCAGCACGAAGGGCCAAGGTAAGAAGAAGGGGAAAGAAGTGCCCAGCCACCGCAGATGTCCTCTGGGAGATAATCAAACTTCACTCCCTGGTGGATGTCTGGCGCGACCACCACCTGGATGACATCTCGACGTTCACCTTTGTCCGGGTGAAGGTCCATCGGTCGCGCCATTCCCAGTTGGACCGCATCTATTTATCACATTTTCACCTTTCACAGGCTCACTCCTCCAGCATCCACCAAAAAGACCAGTCCCTCCATGGCAGTGACTGCCCCACAGCTGCCCTCCCCTCTGCTCCCTCCACCAGCTCTGCGGATGCCCCTCCCCCGGCCCCCAGGATTCATCAAATCCTCCGAGCCGCAAAGGCCCTCATAGGGGAGGGTAAAAGGACCGGGAAGCAGGCCGCCGCGGCCTACCAGCGGGTCCGCCTCTTCCATGACTCCTTACTCACCTATGGGGTAGGTCACGGTTTGATACGCAGCCCGACAGGGGCCGTGAGTGATTCTGCTGGTGAGGATCCCCCCGAGCCCTCCTCATGGCACCTATCATCTTTGTAACATTGAACACCCGGGGCTGTAGGATGGGTTTCCGCAGGAGCTCCTTCCTTCGGGAGTTGGGGTACTCTGTGGTTTTTCTGCAGAAGACCCATATGGATTCGGCCGCTGAAGACAGCTGGCAGCTGGAATGGGGGGACAGGGTGTACTTTAGCCATCTCACAGTTCGTTTGGCTGGAGTGGCGACCCTGTTCTCCCCCGACCTACAGCCCAAGGTGCTGGGGGTTGCCAAGGCTGCGCTGGGTTTCCTGCACCTCTGGGTCTGTATGGAGGGGCTCGTGATCAATCTCGTCAATGTCTATGCCCTGACATCGGGCCCGGAGCAGCTGCGTTTCTATCAGCAGGTGTCTGCCTTCCTCGGCACCTTGGATCCTCATGAGTGCCTCATCCAGGGTGGGGGCTTTAACATCACCCTCGAGGAGTGAGACTGCTCGGGGACCGAGCAGTGCCCAACCACCGCAGACGTCCTCTGGGAGATACTCAAATTTGACTCCCTGGTGGATGTCTGGCACGACCACCACCTGGATGACATCTCAACGTTCACCTTTGTCCGGGTGAAGGCCCATTGGTCGCACCATTCCCAGTCGGACCGCATCTATTTATCACATTTTCACCTTTCACAGGCCCACTCCTCCACCATCCAGCCGGCCCCATTCTCTGATCATCATTTAGCCACCGTGACGGCCTCTCAGTGTGCAGAGAGGCCGGGGCCGGCCTATTGGCATTTCAGCAATAGCTTGTTGGAGGATGTGGGCTTCATGGTGTCCTTCCAGGAGTTCTGGCTGGCTTGGCAAGGGCAGCAGCGTGCCTTTCCCCTGGCACGGCGGTGGTGGGACCTGGGGAAGGTGCGAGCCCGGCTCTTCTGCCATAACTACACCCGGGCCGCCAGCTGATGGAGGGATGCGGCGATAGAGCAGTTGGAACAGGAGGTCTTAGAGCTAGAGAGGCATCTGACCGCCAGCTCCGAGGATCCATCCCTCTGCAGAGTGTGCCGGGAGAAGTGGGAGGAGCTCCGGGCCCTCAAAGACCATTGGGCCCCAGGCACCTTTGTTCGATCCCACATCCATCTCCTTCGGGAGATGGATCGTGGCTCCCACTTCTTCTATGCCCTGGAGAAAAGGAGGGGGGCAAAGAAGTACGTCACTTTTCTTATGGCAGAGAACGGCACCCCCCTCACTTGTTCGGTGGAGATGTGCGGGAGGGCCAGGGCCTTCTACGCAAGCCTTTTCTCCCCGGATCCGACCGATCCTAACGCTTGCAGAGTGCTCTGGGACGAACTCCCTACGGTCAGCGCGGGTGACTGAGACCAGCTAGAGCTGCCTCTCACTCTGGCCGAGTTCTCAGAAGCCTCCGCTGCATGCCTACCAATAAATCTCTGGGCATGGATAGGCTAACCACAGAGTTCTACTGCATGTTCTGGGATGTCTTCAGGCCAGACCTAGTCACCGTCTGGGCTGAGTCCTTACAGAGCAAGGTCCTCCCTCTTTTGTGCAGGCGAGCCGTGCTCACCTTATTGCCGAAGAAGGGGGACCTCCGCGATTTATGAAATTGGCGTCCCGTCTCGCTCCTTAGCAGGAACTACAAAGTCGTAGTGAAAGCCATCTCGCTGCGGCTCGGGTCCGTACTGGCGGACATGGTCCCAGGCCACACCATCTTTGACAACCTGTATCTGGTCCGGGACCTCTTGGAGCTCGGGTGTAGGGATGGTCTGTTGTTCGCCCTCCTGTCTCTGATCCAGCCTTTACTCCACCTTGGTCCCAAGGCCCGCCAGGGATATTAGTTGGTGGCTCCTTCACGGGGCCGTGAGCACGGGCATGTACTTGGCGCAGTTTACCCCATCCCAGACACCTGCCTCTTTTGCGGCATGAGGGAAACCCTGGCACACATTTACCTGGAGTACCCCAGGCTGCAGCCCCTATTCTGGCTTCTCTTAGACATTTTGTTAAGATTTTGGTTGCACTTTTCCCCTCACCTTATTTATGCACTCCCTATCCATGGCCCCACAAAGTCACAGGACCTCCTGGTCAGCCTCCTCCTGGCCCTGGCTAAAACGGCCATCTATAAAACCAGGGTGAGGAGGTTGGCCGATGGAGTCTCCTGTGACTGTGGGGTCTATTACCGAGCCTCCATCCGTTCACGTATCCGGGCAGAGTTCCTCTGGGTGCCGTCCACTGACTCCCTTGATGCCTTCGAGGAGCAGTGGGCGCTGTCCAGGGTTCTCTGCTCGGTGTCCCCATCTGGTTCCCTTCATTTGACCCTTCGATCACACTCCTGTCCCTGTTATTTCATTAGTTGACCCCCATAATCATTTGGTTTCCAAGTCTTGTGGACCCCGCTCTTAGGCTGGGGGGGATCCTTTAGCAGTGGGAAGGCTTCACCCGTCCACTTCCTGGATCCCAATAGGATCACCCTCCTGCTGCCCTCTGGCCTGGAGGGAGAAAGGAGGGAGAGGGCTGCTGCTCCTGCTCCTGTTGCTGGTGCTGCTGCTGCTAGGCCCTGGGCTCTCCTTGCTGCTGCTGCTACTGCTGTTGCTGCTCCAGCTGCTTCCGCCTGGCTGGGCCAGACACCACCCCCTCCTTCTCTGCTACCTGGTTGTAGCCCGGCTGCTGCCCCCCCACCCTCAGGTGCTGCTGCTGCTCCAACTGCAGCCCCTTGGTGGGGGGTCTGCTGGCCCACTCCCCAGAAGGGGTGAGTGAGGAACCCCTGCCATTGCTGCTGTGGACACCACCAACACCACCACCGCCACCTGAGAGGAGTCCTTTCTGCCTGCCTGGACCACCACCTGGAGTTCCTGGAGCTGCTGCTGCAGAGTTCACTGCCTGGAGCTGCTGAAGCCCCGAGAAGGAAAAGAAGAGGACCATCTACCAGTGGGGGAGCACTTAGAGACTTTGCAGACCACTGTGGAGGGGGCCTTTGGAACTGAGTAACTTTCAAACTGTTTATTGTGGTGGGGGTCCTGACTCTGTTTGTAGGGACACAGGGGGTGTGGTGTGGAGCTGCCCCCTCATCCATCTGTGTATCCCCCCCAACTCCCACCACTATTACCACCACCGCTGCCCCCTCCACTACCCCCACTGGCTGTTTACCATCTGCCTCAGCTCCTGCCTCTGGACTCAGTTGCTTGCTTAGCTTGCCACACCCTGATTCCATCCTTTGGGCCAGAAGCAGCAGCCAGCCTAAACAGACTTTGTGCAAGTGCACGTGGGCGCACATACCCCCCCCCCGGACTGCCCACCCCACAACTTTGCCCTTTGCTCCCTGACCCATTTGCCACTTGCAGCTTTTGCCCCCCCCCCCTTTTCCCCATCCCCCTTACTAGCTTCAGTTTGTTTGCCTGCCCCACCCGTTTTCCCTCTGCAGCCTTTGTTTGTTTGCCCCGCCCCAGCCTCTGAAGTTAGCCCCTTGGTTTCCCTGCCCTAACTCCAGCCCACTTAGCTCATTGCTCCGTGAGCCCATGCCCCCTCCCATGCACTTGTGCAACTCCCCATTTTAGTTTCAACCCTCTTCACTGCACCCCCAATGCTGTTGTATCCCCCCCCTTCCCTAGTGCAGCTAGAGGAGCCGGAATTCCACCCCGTGTCGGCGACTGACCCCCTAACTCCTGATTGCCCCCATCCAGCCCACCCCTTTTGGCGCCCTCCTCCCCTGCCTGCAGCCTAGCGGGGAGGAGTGGTCGAGCTGCATCCCCTTTCCCCTCCTTATTCTGGTGTCTCCCCTTCCCTCCCTGCTCACGATGGCGGGGGATGAGACGGGTGGGGCCCCTCTAGCAGCCTGAGCTGCCCCTCCCCCGCCTGCCCCTCCGTCAACCCCCCAAGCCTCAACCTCCGCTGCCGAACCACCTGTCACTGCCCCCGCTCTGACGCCAGCAGCAGTGGGCACCGGGGTTGCCTCCGCTGCTGCCACATCCTTTCCCCCGCCCAGATTCTGGGGGAGCCCCCCCCCGCTGGTGGGAAAGGCCAGGGTAAGAAGAAGGGGAAGGGCCCTTCTAAAAAGACCAGGCCCTCCATGGCAGGGGCTGCCCCCACTGCCACGGCCCTGCCACCGGCTGCGATGTCCCTCCCCGCTGTTCTCTCCACCAGCTCTGCGGGTGTCCCTCCCCAGGGCATACACCGTACCTCTCCCACCCACCGCCTCCGCTACCATCTATAGTGGCCGGGGCCACTTTCCCACCATGACCAGGAAGCACGGCGTCCGTTGCCTCCTGGTGCCCGCCTTGCCCCACATGGAGACCTATGTGCGGGCATTGGCGAGGGTGGTGGTCCCATGGCCATTGTGGCAACCTCCAAAATGTATGGCAAGGTCGTCTTCTTCTTAGCATCGGAGGCCGCCGCCCAGGAGGCGGTGGAGAAGGGCCTGGCGGTGGGGGGCGTGTTCGTCTCCCTGGAGCCGCTAGAGGACCTGGGCATCTGCCTGGTCCTGACCTCTCCCTTCCTTTCTTCCCAATGCCACCCTGTTACCCACCCTCTCTACCCTGGGGAAGCCCATCTCTGTCATCAGCCCTCTCCCGTTGGGCTGCAAAGACCCCGCCCTCCGTCACGTCCTCTCCTTCCGTCGGCAAGTGCAGCTTCAACTGCCGCCGGCGGCGCATGACGGAGAGGCGCTGGAGGGGTCCTTCCTAGTCCCCTACCAGGGGGCCCATTACCCGGTGCACTACTCCACGGGGGGGGCCCGGTGCTACCTCTGCCAGGCAATGGGGCACGTCCGGAAGGACTGCCCCTTGGCCCGGCAAGGAGGGGCATCTGGGACCCCCAAGTCCCGGCAGGGCACCGGCCCCATCATCACCAGCGCCCCTGGCTGCCTGGTGCCCAAAACCACCCCTCCTCTTTCCCAGTCCACCATTGCTCCCGCTAGGGCCCAAGGGGCACCTCCCCCACTATGCCCAGAGGAGCCGGAGAGCCCCGCCCCCGCTGCTTGCAATCTGGCGGGGCCTGTGGAGGAGGGTGCGGCAGGGACACCGCCGGGCATGGGAGAGGGCCTGCCCCAAGGGGAATCTTCCCTCCCACCGTTATCCCCGCAAGTCCCTAAGCCATCGCCTCTGCCCCCTGACAAGACCCCTGCTAGCCAGCCCCTGGATGATGCCATGGAGGGCTGGGCCCTAGTCCAGGGGCAGCGGGGCAAGCGGAAGGCTCGAGCTCCGCTCCTCCCATCTGATGCGGAGGCCCCCTGGGAGACCAGGAAGGGGGGCACCGATGCCGAGCCTTCCGCTCTACCCAAGGGTGTGTTCCATCCACCAGTGCTGGCAGGGAAAGACATGGCAGCACTGGAAGGCAGTATCTCCCCTCCCCGGGAGTCCCTCCCCTCCGAGGCCCCCGAGGGAGCCCCTCCTGCCCTGGCACCATCTGAAACCTTTGTGAGCCCTGAGGCGATTGTCGCGTCATGTGCCGGTGGGGTGAATCCCACGTGGCGGAAAGCAATTTCCCATCCATATATGAGGAGATCGAGGCCCTGGGTCTGACCCCGGTCACCTAGGGGGAGGACGACCCTATGCCAGCGGGCCTCGATCTGGGCGACTTCACTACAGTCCCCCTTTCCCCATGCTCCCTCCCCCTAACCGTTGCTTCTGCTCCCACCTCCGAGGAGCCCCTGGACTCCTCCATCAACCCGGCTGCAGATGGCACCCCGCTGACGACCACTGAGCCTGTTGAGGCAATGGCCAGTGCCATGCAGCCGGGACCCGAGCCACCAGGGGCACCCCTCGTTGGTGAGGAGCAATTGACCTCCTTCCCAGGAGGAGGCCCTAGATAGTCCACCTCCTGATGCCTTGGCTGCCAAATCCACCACAGAGCCTGTGCCCGGCATCACTGAGAGCCCCCTCCCCGCCCAGCATCTCGCCTCTAACACCTCTAACCCTGCCCCTGTCCTTATCCCATCCACCTCCCACGATGTTATTGCTGCCTCTGGAGCTGTCTCCTTCCCTTTTCCAATAGATGACCCCCAAGGAGCGGCCTTTGTGTTTACCTGTGCCGACCCACTAGGGGATACTATCCTCCCTCTGCCACCCCCTATTGCCCCAAGGTTTGAGGCGGGCCTAGTGGCGCCAGCCCATCAGGTGCCCCGTCAGGGGTCCACACCCTGTCTGCCCATCTCAGTGGGCCACGGGGCTGTACCAAGGGCCCCGTCGGGGAGTAACCAGGAGACCGTAACCCCACCCCCCCCATGCGCTGTGAGAGGAGTTGCGGGAGTTTTTAGAAGATGTCCGTGGCTCCTGCAACAAGGTACAGCTTGCTCTCCAGCTATGGGGGGACTTTCATCAAATCCTTCGAGTCACGAGGGCCCTCATGGGGGAGGGTAAAAGGACCGGGAAGCAGGGCGCTGCAGCCTACCGGAGGGTCCGCCTCTTCCGTGACTCCTTACTCACCTACGGGGTAGGTCACGGACTGTTACGCAGCCCATCGGGAGCCGCGAGCATCCCTGCCGGCGAGGATCCCTCCCAGCCCTCCTCATGGCACCTCTTACCATCGCAACATTGAACACCCGGGGCTGTAGGATGGGTCTCCGCAGGTCCCAGGTGCTCTCCTTCCTTCAGGAGGGGGGGTACTCTGTGGTTTTCCTGCAGGAGACCCATATGGATCCGACCACCAAAGACAGCTGGCAGCTGGATTAGAGGGACAGGGTCTACTTTAGCCATCTCACAGTTCGTACAGCTGGAGTGGTGACCCTGTTCTCCTACGGCCCGAGGTGCTGGGGGTCGCCGAGGCTGTGTCGGGCCGTCTGCTGCATCTCCGGGTCCGTATGGAGGGGCTCGTGGTCAACCTCGTTAACATCTATGTCCCAGCAGCGAGTCCGGAGCGGCTGCAATTCTATCAGCAGGCATCCACCTTCCTCGGCACCTTGGATCCTCATGAGTGCCTGGTCCTGGGAGGGGACTTTAACATCACCCTCGAGGAGTAGGACCACTCGGGGACCGAGCAGAGCCCGGCTGCCGCTGACGTCCTCTGGAAGATAGTCGAACACCACTCCCTGGTGGACGTCTGACGCGACCACCACACGGATGACACTTCCATGTTCATCTTTGTCTGGGTGGAGGCCCATCGGTTGAGCCACTCCCGGTTGGACCACATTTATTTATCACACTTCCATCTTTCACGAGCCCACTCCTCCAGCATCCGGCTGGCCCCATTTTCTGATCATCATTTAGCCACCGTGACGGCCTCCCTCTGCGTGGAGATGCCGGGGCTGGCCTATTGGCATTTCAACAACAGCTTGCTGGAGGACGAGGGACTCATGGTGTCCTTCCGGGAGTTCTGGCTGGCCTGGCGAGGGCAGCAGCGTGCCTTTCCCTCGGCGCAGCAGTGGTGGGATCTAGGGAAGGTGCACGACCAGCTCTTCTGCCGTGACTACACCCGAGGCGCCAGCAACGGAGGGATGGGGCGATAGAGCAGTTGGAACGGGAGGTCTTGGAGCTGGAGAGGCATCTGGCTGCCAGCCCCGAGAATCCGCCCCTCTGCAGCATGTGTCGGGAGAAGCGGGAGGAGCTCCGGCCTCTCGAGGACCATCGGACCCGGGGTGCCTTTGTTCGATCCCGCATCCGTCTCCTTCGGGAGATGGATCGCAGCTCCCGCTTCTTCTACACCCTGGAGAAAAGGAGGGGGGCCAAGAAACATGTCACCTATCTTTTGGCAGAAGATGGCACCCCCCTCACGGATCCAGTGGAAATGTGCGGGAGGGCGAGAGCTTTCTACGCAAGCCTTTTCTCCTTGGATCCGACCGATCCTAACGCTTGCAGAGTGCTCTGGGAGGAGCTCCCTACAGGTGACCAAGACCAGCTAGAGCTGCCTCTCACTCTGGCCGAGTTCTCAGAAGCCCTCCGTCACATGCCCACCAATAAATCTCCTCACGGGCTGACCGTGGAGTTCTACTGCGTGTTCTGGGACATCCTCGGCCCAGACCGAGTCAGCGTCTGGGCCAAGTCTTTGCAGAGCGGGGTCCTCCCTCTTTCGTACAGGTGAGCTGTGCTCGCGTTATTGCCAAAGAAGGGGGACCTCTGCGATTTACAAAATTGGCATCCTGTCCCGCTACTCAGCACGGACTACAAAGTCATGACAAAAGCAATTTCGCTGTGGCTAGGGTCCGTGCTGGTGGACGTGGTCCACCCAGACCAGACCTACACTGTCCCGGGCCGCAGCATCTTCGACAACCTATATCTGGTCCAGGACCTTTTGGAACTCGGGTGTAAGGATGGTCTGTCATTTGCCCTCCTGTCCTTGGATCAGGAGAAGGCGTTCGACAGGGTGGATCACAGGTATCTCCTGAGCACTCTGCAAGCATTTGGCTTTGGACCCCAATTTGTGGGTTTTCTCCGGGTGCTGTACGCCTCCGCAGAGTGTCTGGTCAGGCTCAACTGGACCCTGACTGAACCGGTCAGCTTCGGGCGAGGAGTACGGCAGAGGTGCCCCTCTCGGGCCAGCTGTACGCTCTGGCAATCGAGCCCTTCCTCTGTCTCCTCCGAAGGAGGTTGACAGGGTTGGTGCTGCGGGAGCTGGAGCTGCGGCTGGTCCTGTTGGTGTACGCTGATGACGTGCTCCTCGTGGTCCAGGACCCGGGCGACTTGGTGAAGGTGGAGGCTTGCCAGGCCATCTATTCGGCAGCCTCCTCTGCAGGGGTCAACTGCGTCAAGTTGCTGCTGGCTTGGTGGTAGGGGACTGGTGGCAGGCGAGCTCCCTCCCACCCGCACTTCAGGCCATCCGGTGGAGCGCAGGTCCACTGCTCTATCTCGGCATTTATCTTTCTGCCACGCATCCCTCTCTGCCAGAGAATTGGCAGAATTTAGAGGGCGGGGTGATAGAGGAGCTCCGGAAATGGACAGGACTATTCCGGTGCCTCTCCCTTCGAGGGAGAGCGCTGGTGCTGAATCAACTAGTCTCGTCCATGCTCTGGTACCGTCTCAACACCCTTGTCCTGGCCCCGTGTTTCCTTGCCAACCTCCGGACATTGATTCCGGAGTTCTTTTTGTCAGGACTGCACTGGGTCCCTGTAGGGGTTCTCCATCTACCCCTGGAGGAGGGAGGGCAGGGCCTGAAATGTCTGCTTACTCAGGGCCATGTCTTCCATCTCCAGGCCCTTCAGAGGCTCCTTTATGGTGCAGGTAGTCTGGCATGGAGCATACTGGCGCATGCCTTCCTGCGCCGCTTCCGAGGGCTCCGATACGACTGGCAGCTCCTTTATTTCTATCCAAGAGGTCTTCCACAAGACCTCTTCGGGCTGCCGGTCTTCTACCAGGACCTCCTCCGGACCTGGAAACTCTTTTCAACGACCAGGTCCGTGGCGGCCACCCAGGGGGCAGATCTCCTCACGGAGCCCCTGCTACACAACCCCTAGCTCTGTGTGCAGGTGGCAGAGTGCCGCTCGGTGCGCCAGAGGTTGGTCCTGGCAGAAGTCACAAAAGTCAGAGACCTCCTGGACTACAACCGGGGAGACTGGCTGGATCCCCTGACGCTCGCTCAGCGCATGGGGCTCTCCAGACCTCATATTCCCCAGCGCGTACTTCAGGCGGTGAAGGCCACTTTGCCGCCAGCTGCTCGGATTTATCTCGACTGGGTCCTGCACAAGGGCGTGCCTGACCCACCCTCTACCCCAGGCCCGCCGGACCTTTTAATGGGGCCCCTGCCCCATGGACCCAACCGACCCCCTCAGCCCTTCACCGTGAGCCGGCTGCACGAGATGCAGTCGGTCAGCTTCCAAACCGCACCAAGGAAACATCTGTACACGCTCGTGCTCCACACCCTTCATGCACTCACTCTCGTGTCCTGCCCTGATACAAAATGGAGCGATCTCCTGCCACCTTTGGAGGGTGAGGAGCCCCGGTGGGCCAGCCTATATTCCACTTTGGTCCCAAGGCCTGCCGGGGATATCAGTTGTCGGCTCCTTCACAGAGCCGTGAGCATGGGCGTGTTCTTCGCACGGTTCACCTCTATCCCATGCACCTGCCCCTTTTGCGGCGTGAGGGAAACCCTGGCTCACACATATCTGGAGAGTGCCAGGTGCAGCCCCTATTCTGGCTGCTCATCAATATTATTTACGTTTTTGGTTGCACTTTTCCCCTCACCTTCTTATTTATGCACTCCCTATCCATGGCTCCACAAAGTCACAGTATCTCCTGGTCAACCTCCTCCTGGCCCTAGCTAAAACGGGCATCTATAAAACCAGAGTGAGGAGGTTGGCTGATGGAGTCTCCTGTGATCATGGAGCCTATTTCCGATCCTCGGTCCGTTCACGTATCCGGGCAGAGTTCCTCTGGGCGGCGTTCTCTGACTCCGTTGACGCCTTCGAGGAGCAGTGGGTGCTGTCCGGGGTTCTCTGCTCGGTGTCCCCATCCGGTTCCCTTCGTTTGACCTTTGACCACACTCCTGTCCCTGTTATTTCATTAGTTGTCCCCCAGATTTATTTGGTATCTAGGTCCTGTGGATCCCCCTTTTAGGCTGGGGGGGGGATCCTTTAGCAGTGGACGGGCTTCGCCCACCCACTTCCTGGATCCCAATAGAGCTGCTCTCTGGCCTGGAGGGAGTAAGGAGGGAGAGGGCTGCTGCTCCTGGTGCTGGTACTGCTGCTGCTAGACTCTGGGTTCTCCCTGCTGCTGTTGTTCCAGCTGCTCCCTCTGGCTGGGCCAGACACAACCCCCTCCTTCTCTGCTACCTGGTTGCTGGTCAGATGCTGGACCCCCCCCTTTCCACCCTCGGTTGCTGCTACTTCTCCAACTACAGCCCCTTGGGGAGGGGCTGCTGGCCCGCTCCCCAGAGGAGGAGAGTGAGGTACCCCAGCCCCAGCTGTTGCTGCTGCAGACACCATTACCACCACCACCTGAGAGGGGTCCTTTCTGCCTGCCTGCACTGCCACCTGGAGTTGCTGGAGCGGCTGCTGAGAAGCTTGCTGCCGAGAACCTGCTGGAGCCTCAAGGAGGAGGACAAAGAGGACCATCTACCACGGGGGAACCGCACAGAGGCTCTGCAGCCCACCGTGGAGGGGGCTTTCCAACCTTGGACTGAGTAACTTTCGAACTGTGCTCTTGTGGTGGGGGTTTTGACTGTGTTTGTGGGGACAAAGGGGGTATGGCATTGAGCCTGCCCCCCACTCCATCTGTGCCCCCCACCACTACTGCTGCCCCCTCCACCACCCCCACTGGCTGTTTACCATCTGCCTCAGCTCCTGTCTCTGGACTCAGCTACTTGCTTGGCTTGCCATGCCCCGCTTCCACCATTTGGGCCAGAAGCAGCAGCCAGCCCAAACAAGGACTCTTTTTGCACACACACATGGGCGCATGTGTCCCCCCCTTGAACTGACCCCCCCCACAGCTTTGCCCATTGCTACCTGTCCCATTTGCCTCTTTTGCCCCAGCACCCCTTACTAGCTTCAGTTTGTTTGCTTGATCCGCCCTTCTCCCTTTGCAGCTTTTGTTTGTTTGCCTCACCCCAGCCTCTGAAGCTAGCCCCTTGGTTTCCCTGTCCTACTTCCAGCCTGCTTAGCCCCTTGCTCCGTGTACCCATGCCCCCTCCCATGCACTTATGGCCCTCCCCATTTTAGTTTGAACCCTTTCACTACACTCCCCAATGCTGTTGTATTCCCCCCTCGCCTAGTGCAGCTAGAGGAGCCAGAATCCCACCCTGTATCAGTAACTGACCCCTAGTCCTTGATTGCCCCCCCCCGTCCAAGCCAACCGTTTTGGCGCCCTCCTCCCCTGCCTGCAGCCTAGCAGGGAGGAGTGGTCGACCGCCTTCCCCTTTCCCCTCCTCTCTCTCGTGTGTTTCCCCTCCCACCCTGCTCATTATTGCGGGGGACAAGACGGGTGGGACCCCTCCAGCAGAGCCAGCTGCCACTCCACCACCTGCCCCTCCGTCATTCCCCCAAGCCTCTACCTCAACCGCCGCTGCCAAACCACGTGCTACTTCCCCTGCTGGGGCGTTGGCAGGCAACAGGGTGACCTCTGCTGCTGCCACATCGCTTGCCCCCTCAGATTCTGGGAGAGCTCCCCCAGCCAGCAGGAAGAGCCAGGGTAAGAAGAAGGGGAAAGAAGTGCCCAGCCACCGCAGATGTCCTCTGGGAGATAATCAAACTTCACTCCCTGGTGGATGTCTGGCGTGACCACCACCTGGACGACATCTCGACGTTCACCTTTGTCCGGGTGAAGGCCCATCGGTTGCGCCATTCCCAGTTGGACCGCATCTATTTATCACATTTTCACCTTTCACAGGCTCACTCCTCTAGCATCTGCCAAAAAGACCAGGCCCTCATGTCAGTGACTGCCCCCACAGCCGTGGTCCTCCCCGCTGCTCCCTCCACCAGCTCTGCGGATGCCCCTCCCCCAGCCCCCAAGGTTCATCATATCCTCCGAGCTGCAAGGGCCCTCATGGGGGAGGGTAAAAGGACTGGGAAGCAGGCCGCCGCAGCCTACCAGCGGGTCTGCCGCTTCCGTGATTCCTTACTCACCTACAGGGTAGGTCATGGTTTGCTGCACGGCCCAACGGGGGTTGTGAGTGATCCTGCCGGCGAGGATCCCCCCGAGCCCTCCTCATGGCACCTATCATCTTCATAACATTGAACACCCAGGGCTGTAGGATGGGTTTCCACAGGAGCCAGGTACTCTCCTTCCTTCGGGAGTTGGGATACTCTGTGGTTTTTCTGTCGGAGACTCATATGGATCCGGCCGGCGAAGACAGCTGACAACTGGAATGGGGGGGACAGGGTGTAGATTCATAGATACTAAGGTCAGAAGGGACCATTCTGATCATCTAGTCCGACCTCCTGCACAGCGCAGGCCACAGAATCTCACCCACCCACTCCTATGAAAAACCTCACCTATGTCTGAGTTATTGAAGTCCTTAAATCATGGTTTAAAGACTTCAAGGAGCAGAGAAGCGTCCCTCAAGTCGACCATGCCCCATGCTACAGAGGAAGGCGAAAAACCTCCAGGGCCTCTCCAATCTGCCCTGGAGGAAAATTCCTTCCCAACCCCAAATATGGCAATCAGCTAAACCCTGAGCATATGGGCAAGATTGACCAGCCAGATACTACAGAAAAGTCTTTCCTGGGTAACTCAGATCCCATCCATCTAATATCCCATCTCAGGGGATTAGTCCTATTTACCCTGAATATTTAAAGATCAATTACTTACCAAAATCCCATTATCCCATTATACCATCTCCTCCATAAACTTACCAAGTAGAATCTTAAAACCAGATAGATCTTTTGCCCCCACTGCTTCCCTTGGAAGGCTATTCCAAAACTTCACTCCTCTGATGGTTAAAAACCTTCATCTGATTTCAAGTTTAAACTTCCTGGTGGCCAGTTTATACCCATTTGTTCTTGTGTCCACATTGGTGCTGAGCTGAAATAATTCCTCTCCCTCTCCTGTATTTATCCCTCTGATATATTTATAGAGAGCAATCATATCTCCCCTCAACCTTCTTTTAGTTAGGCTAAACAAGCCAAGCTCCTTAAGTCTCCTTTCATAAGACAAGTTTTCCATTCCTCGGATCATCCTAGTAGCCCTTCTCTGTACCTGCTCCAGTTTGAATTCATCCTTTTTAAACATGGGAGACCAGAACTGCACACAGTATTCTAGGTGGGGTCTCACCAGTGCCTTGTATAATGGTACTAAAATCTCCTTATCCCTACTGGAAATGCCTCTCCTGATGCATCCCAAAACCGCATTAGCTTTTTTCACAGCCATATCACATTGGCAGCTCATAGTCATCCTATGATCAACCAATACTCCAAGGTCCTTCTCCTCTTCCATTACTTCTAATTGATGCGTCCCCAACTTATAACTAAAATTCTTGTTATTAATTCCTAAATGCATAACCTTACACTTCTCACTATTAAATTTCATCCTATTACTATTACTCCAGTTTACAAGGTCATCCAGATCCTCCTGTATAATATCCCGAGCCTTCTCTGAATTGGCAATACCTCCCAGTTTTGTATCATCTGCAAACTTCATTAGCACACTCCCACTTTTTGTGCCAAGGTCAGTAATAAAAAGATTAAATAAGATTGGTCCCAAAACCGATCCCTGAGGAACTCCACTGGTAACCTCCCTCCAACCTGACAGTTCGCCTTTCAGTAGGACCCGTTGCAGTCTCCCCTTTAACCAATTCCTTATCCACCTTTTGATGTTCATATTGATCCCCATCTTCTCCAATTTAACTAATAATTCCCCATGTGGCACAGTATCAAACGCCTTACTGAAATCTAGGTAAATTAGATCCACTGCATTTCCTTTATCTAAAAAATCTGTTACTTTTTCAAAAAAGGAGATCAGGTTGGTTTGGCATGATCTACCTTTTGTAAAACCATGTTATATTTTGTCCCATTTACCATGGACTTCAATGTCCTTAACTAATTTCTCCTTCAAAATTTTTTCCAGGACCTTGCATACTACAGACGTCAAACTAACTGGCCTGTAGTTACCCGGATCACTTTTTTTTCCTTTCTTAAAAATAGGAACTGTATTAGCAATTCTCCAATCATTTGGTACTACTCCTGAGTTTACAGATTCATTAAAAATTCTTGCTAATGGGCTTGCAATTTCAGGTGCCAATTCCTTTAATATTCTTGGATGAAGATTATCTGGGCCCCCCGATTTAGTCCCATTAAGCTGTTTCAGTTTCGCTTCTACTTCAGATATGGTAATATCTACCTCCATATCCTCATTCCCATTTGTCATGCTACCATTATCCCTAAGATCCTCTTTAGCCTTACTAAAGACTGAGGCAAAGTATTTGTTTAGATATTGGGCCATGCCTAGATTATCTTTAACCTCCACTCCATCCTCAGTGTTAAGCGGCCCCACTTCTTTCTTAGTTTTCTTCTTATTTATATGGCTATAGAACCTTTTACTATTGGTTTTAATTCCCTTTGCAAGGTCCAACTCGACTCGACTTTTAGCCCGTCTCACTTTATCCCTACATGTTCTGACCTCAATTAGGTAGCTTTCCGTGCTGATCCCTCCCATTTTCCACTCCCTGTATGCTTTCTGCTTCTTCTTAATCACCTCTCTAAGATGCTTGCTCATCCAGCTTGGTCTACAACTCCTTCCTATGAATTTTTTCCCCTTTCTTGGGATACAGGCTTCTGATAGCTTCTGCAGCTTTGATTTAAAGTAATCCCAGGCCTCCTCTACCTTTAGATCCATAAGTTCTTCAGTCCAATCCACTTCCCTAACTAATTTCCTTAATTTTTGAAAGTCAGCCCTTTTGAATTCAAAAACCCTAGTTGCAGATTTATTTTTGTTAATCCTTCCATTTAGTTTGAACTGAATTAGCTCATGATCACTTGAACCAAGATTGTCCCCTACAACCATTTCTTCTATGAGGTCCTCGCTACTCACCAAAATTAAATCTAAAATGGCATCCCCTCTAGTCCGTTCAGCAACTACTTGATGAAGGAATCCATCAGCTATTGCATATCGTACTTTAGCCATCTCACAGTTCGTCCGGCTGGAGTGGCGACCCTGTTCTCCCCCGACCTACAGCCCGAGGTGCTGGGGGTTGCTGAGGTTGTGCCGGGTTTCCGGCACCTCTGGGTCTGTATGGAGGGGCTCGTGATCAATCTCGTCAACGTCTATGCCCTGACATTGGGCCCAGAGCAGCTGCGTTTCTATCAGCAGGCGTCCGCCTTCCTCAGCACCTTGGATCCTCATGAGTGCCTGGTCCTGGGTGGGGACTTTAACAACACCCTCGAGGAGCGGGACCGCTTGGGGACCAAGCAGTGCCTGGCCACCACCAACGTTCTCCAGGAGATAGTCAAACTTCACTCCCTGGTGGACTTCTGGTGCGACCACCACCTGGACGACATTTCGACGTTCACCTTTGTCCGGGTGGAGGCCCATCGGTCGTACCACTCCGGGTTGGACCGCATCTATTTATCACATTTTCACCTTTCACATTTTCACTCCTCCAGCATCTAGCCAGCCCCGTTCTCGGATCATCATTTAGCCACCGTGACGGCCTCTCAGTGTGCAGAGAGGCTGGGGCCGGCCTATTGGTATTTCAGCAACAGCTTGTTGGAGGATGTGTGCTTTGTGGTGTCCTTCCAGGAGTTCTGGCTGGCCTGGTGAGGGCAGCAGCGTGCCTTTCCCCTGGCACGGCGGTGGTGGGACCTGGGGAAGGTGCGAGCCCGGCTCTTCTGCCGTGACTTCACCTGGGGCACCAACTGATGGAGGGATGCGGCGATAGAGCAGTTGGAACAGGAGGACTAAGAGCTGGAGAGGTGTCTGACCACCAGCTCCGAGGATCCATCCCTCTGCGGAGCGTGCCAGGAGAAACGGGAGGAGCTCTGGGCCCTCAAAGACCATTGGGCCCCAGGCGCCTTTGTTCGATCCTGCATCCGTCTCCTTTGAGAGATGGATCGTGGCTCCCACTTCTTCTATGCCCTGGAGAAAAGGAGGGGGGCCAAGAAGTACATCACTTCTCTTCTGGCCGAGGACGGTACCCCCCTCACGTATCTGGTGGAGATGTGCGGGAGGGCCAGGGCCTTCTACGCAAGCCTTTTCTCCCCGGATCCGACCGATCCTAACGCTTGCAGAGTGCTCTGGGACAAACTCCCTACGGTCAGCGCGGGTGACTGAGACCAGCTAGAGCTGCCTCTCACTCTGGCCGAGTTCTCAGAATCCTCCTCTGCATGCCTACCAATAAATCTCTGGGCATGGACAGGCTGACCACGGAGTTCCACTGCATGTTCTGGGATGTCCTTAGGCCAGACCTAGTCACCGACTGGGCCGAGTCCTTGCAGAGCAAGGTCCTCCCTCTTTCGTGCAGGCGAGCCGTGCTCACCTTATTGCCAAAGAAGGGGGACCTCCACGATTTACAAAATTGGTGTCCCGTCTATCTCCTTCACACGGACTTCAAAGTCGTAGCAAAAGCCATCTCGCTGCGGCTCGGATCTGTACTGGCGGACGTGGTCCACCCAGACCAGACCTACGCCGTCCCAGGCCGCACCATCTTTGATAACCTGTATCTAGTCCGGGACCTCTTGGAGCTTGGGTGTAGGGATGGTCTGTCATTTGCCCTCCTGTCTCTGGTCCAGCCTTTACTCCACCTTGGTCCCAAGGCCCGCTGGAGATATTAGTTGGTGGCTCCTTCACAGGGCCATGAGCACGGATGTGTACTTGGCGCAGTTTACCCCATCCCAGACACCTGCCTCTTTTGCGGCATGGGGGAAACCCTGGCAAACATTTACCTGGAGTACTCCTGGCTGCAGCCCCTATTCCGGCTCCTCTTAGACATTTTGTTAAAATTTTGGTTGCACTTTTCCCCTCACCTTCTAATTTTGCACTCCCTATCCATGGCCCCACAAAGTCACAGGACCTTCTGGTCAGCCTCCTCCTGGCCCTGGCTAAAACGGCCATCTATAAAACCAGGGTGAGGAGGTTGGCTGATGGAGTCTCCTGTGACTGTGGGGTCTATTACCGATCCTCCATCCGTTCATGTATCCGGGCAAAGTTCCTCTGGGTGACATCCACTGACTCCCTTGATGCCTTCGAGGAGCAGTGGGCGCTGTCCAGGGTTCTCTGCTCGGTGTCCCCATCTGGTTCCCTTCATTTGACCCTTTGATCACACTCCTGTCCCTGTTATTTCATTAGTTGACCCCCATAATCATTTGGTTTCCAAGTCCTGTGGACCCCGCTCTTAGGCTGGGAGGGATCCTTTAGCAGTGGGAAGGCTTCACCCGCCCACTTCCTGGATCCCAATAGGATCACCCTCCTGCTGCCCTCTGGCCTGGAGGGAGAAAGGAGGGAGAGGGCTGCTGCTCCTGCTCCTGTTGCTGGTGCTGCTGCTAGGCCCTGGGCTCTCTTTGCTGCTGCTGCTACTGCTGTTGCTGCTCCAGCTGCTTCCCCCTGGCTGGGCCAGACACCACCCCCTCCTTCTCTGCTACCTGGTTGCTGGTCGGCTGCTGGACCTCCCCACCCTTGGTGCTGCTACTGCTCCAACTATAGCCCCTTGGGGGGCCGGGACTGGGTTTAAAAAAGGGACTGTCCCAGCCAAAACTGGATGTATGCTCACTCCAGCCCTGCTGCTGGCTATGATACCTCATTCTCTGATCTAGGGTTCATTCCTTTAGTCCACTGTGCTTTGCAGTGTGCATCTGGGCTACTTGTTCTAGATCATAATGCTTCATTCTTTGTCTCTCTATGCCCCTTCTGTCAAGAGGGTCTATTGCAGTATTGTTTTGAACATGCAAAGGATTCCAGTAGAGTCAAAAGCTTTATTTCGGAAGTTCTAGTCTGGTTCAAGGAGTGGTAAGATAGACCTACTACTGTTTTAAGTATGAAGAGTACTACCTCTCTTCTCTCTCTCTGCAATAGTGCCTCTATGGGAAACAAAATTAATATATTTCAAGGTCAAAAGAGACTGCCATATAAGGTGTCACAAACACTTTTTTTCTTCCTATCCGTTGTCTTGTAAGTTGTTTGGGACAGCAACTGTCCTTTACTATCTGTTTATCAGTGCCTAGCACAATGAGGTTCTGATCTTGGTTGGAACATATAGCCATTACTGTAATACCAATAATATTTAATAAGAAGTCACTGGGAAGTGAAGCTTTGGCTGAAACACACTTAATTGTATTTTTAAAAAATCGTAAATCAACAGCACTAAAAATACAAGTTAAAAAAATATATAAATTCAAGACTGTAGTAAGTTGGAACCTAGATTTCTGGTTATTCTCCAAGGATGCAGGGCCTTCAGTGGCTCCAGAACACTTTTTGCAATCAGTTCCACATGCACAGACCCATCTGATTCTGGTCCCAGCAGTTCATGGCAGACAGTTAACTCCCTTAATTCCTTCTCCCAGCTTCCTCTAAGACAGTTGTGTTTCTTCTCCACCTTTTGGCTCCATGGAGAGAAGGCAAAGGAATCTGTGGGGTCCCATAAATAGTTTTTCAGGAGGGGATGTAGACAGACAAGGACTTTGTGTAGTGTAGGACCCTATAAAATGAAGGGCTGTCCCTGCAAGGCTGTGAATGTCTTTGGTACCTGCTGGTGAGTAGTCACTCATTTCTGTTTCAGACTACCCTGGTTCTGAACAACCCACTTTAAGGGATAGTTTCTAACTCACAGCCCATCAGTTATTGTATTGTTTCTGGAAAAACCCAAAACTTCATTTCTGAGGAAGATGCCAAGACAGCATGAAATCTAAGGAATGATCCAGGATGTTGGCAAATATGTGTGTGTTTGAGGATAGTAGGTAAGTGGGTGGACGTTCATGTGCACGGGGAGAAGTATACAGTACATATATGTGTGTAGGAAGTAGTAAGAGTGTTTGTGCAGAGAGTAGCAGATAATGTGAGTGTGTGTATGAAAGAGGGAGTGAGTGTGTGTTCCTGAAGGGGATAGTAGGTAGTTTGTCCATGTAGGGAGGTAATGGATAGTGTGTGTATATGTGTAGGAAATAGCAGGTGGTGTTGGAGTGGGTAGTGAGTAGTGTATGCATGTAAGGAGAGAATGGGCAGTGTGTGTGGAGAGCTACAGAGTGCACTGTGTGTAGGGGCAGGGGTCTTTTGTGCACTGTCCTCTTCACATTTCCAGTTTATAACCCTGGGCTCAATATTCCATCTTTGCCCCACATCTTCCATTGTGGACCCTTTGGTGCTTCCATGACATGGCCCGCAGCACTGAGCCCCTTTCTCCAGTCTGTGGTGGCAGTAGATGGGTTTTGTGCCTCATCCACAACAAGCAGGCTCTGTCTGTTTTTAATCATTGTCTTGAGGGTTGGAAAGCTTCTGCAAAGACATCGTCATCAGTGGGACTCTCATAAGCAGGTGGTGGGGTGAGTGGCTCCAGCCACTCCAGCCTCTCTTCAGCACCTTTGACATCATGGATATCTGAGACAAAGCGCTGGATTCTCGGGGGTAGCACCAACCTAAGGTGCAGCCTGGAACCTGCGTCTGCCTGAGAGGCACACCTGATGCCTGATGCCACTGAGATGCTGAAGGTCTCCGCCGCAGTTTCTGCCATGCTGGGCGGCTCAATGACCACACTATATGGTGGGGGCTCCCCCACTGTTGAGGGCACTGTGCCTGAATTGGAGGTGATCGTCCAGACTGTTGGGGCTGGGGTCATTGTCACCACCTCCTCATAGGCTGGTGCTTCGTAGGCAGCATTCACCCTACACACGAAAGATAGGGACATTGACTAAATAGGACATTGTGATGTTTATACTCTACATGGAGATAAACCCATGAGGGAGGGGATCTGAGTCCTCCAGAATGGGGGCCATGTAACAGACAATAGCTCAACTAGTCAGAAGTTCTCAGATCATTAGTCCATATGGTCCTGTATGCCATGTTCTGCCACTCTAAATCAGAATACTAGTCCATATAATTCAATATCCCACCTCCTGT
Source organism: Dermochelys coriacea (assembly GCF_009764565.3). Taxonomy (NCBI): domain Eukaryota; kingdom Metazoa; phylum Chordata; order Testudines; family Dermochelyidae; genus Dermochelys; species Dermochelys coriacea. Next base: position 211,926,240 of record NC_050068.2, on the reverse strand, counting down.
TGTGCAGGATCCAAACAATGGTTCATCTAGCCTGGTATTCCAACACTTGCCACAATGGATCATACTAGTCTATCTAGTCTGGTTTCCTCCTGACCCACCAACGGGTGCTCAGTTTAGCAGACATAGCAGATCTGCCAACATTTAGAATCAATTAATAGGGAGAAAAAACACTGCACCTTTTAGCTCTATTGTACTACATCAGACTGGCAATGGTGGGTTTTTTTAAGACAAAGAGTGAGGAAAATAAGAAATACTGTATTTTAGTTTAAATAATAGGAACTTTCTATTCCACATAGAGTTAATAGGGGTATCTGTCAGGAGAACTGACAGCCCTTGTCATTTTTATCCTACGTAACAACGTTGTAGATGCAGTTCTTCCTAATAATATCTAATCTTTTTTTTAAACTCTCATGAGCTATTTGCCTCCAGAATAGGCAGCAGCAATGAACAATATCTGAAAAAAAATTAAATCAGTTTTGAATATGTTGCCTTTCTAGTAATAAATAATCTTTTCTTCTTATACAGCATCTGAGGATCTGAAAGCATTTTACCAAGCTGGGTAACTTCTTATTATCTCCATTTTACAGATAGGGAAACTGAGGTACAGAGAAGTTAAGGCCCTGTATGGTCTCTATTTTTGGGTGCCTAATTATAGACAATTTGGGTCTAATTTATGTAGGTGCTGAGCACCTATAATTCTAATTGAAGCCAATAGGAGTTGTTGGTGTTCAACGCCTCTCAAATTCAGTCCCTATGTGTCTCAAGTTGGACAGTCAAAACACAGAGGCACCAAAAATTAGAGACCACTTTTCTAGGGAATCATTGCCCTGGAGATGAGATTTGGAGAAGCGAGCAGCACAAACCCAGCTGCAACTTACCATAGCATTTCCCCAGCTATTTCTATCTCCTACCTTGGCTGGCTCATTTTGTTGCAAGACAGTAGTTGTTCTGTTCTGGCTCATTAGTGATGCTAGCATTCAGGAAAGAGTTGCAGGGAAGGTTGGGGTAAGACATGATTACTCAGGGGTAGAGAAAACTGGGCTGGATCTATGTGGCCTCTGAAATGGGCTCTGAGTCAGTGAAGGGAATACCATGAATGTGATTTCTGTGTTGTAAAGAATACTTAGCCCTGTCTTAACACAGGAGGATGGACAAGATGACTTCTAAAGGAGTGTTTCTTAACGACTGGTCCATGGACCAGCACCAGTCCCTGAGATCTCCCTGACATAGTTTATGAAGGCAGCAAAGCAGTACCTGGTATAAAAAAAAATGGGAAACACTGTTCTAGAGGACCCTTCCAGCCCTACATTTCTAAAATCCTGTGACTTTGGGAACCTCCATATGGGAAGAGAAGAAATTACTGTGCCTCCTGGAATGGACTTTGACTTTTGCCTCTTGGTAGAAGGGTAGCAGAAGGATGAGGAAAGGGAAAGATTAAAATGGTTGTGGCTGAAGGAAGGGGTAAATAAAGGAAAGTAACAGATATAGTTGCTTACCCTGCCTGGCTCTGCCTCCTTGTGGTTGCCTGATTTGTATCCTGTGGGTGCTGATGCTTCAGGAAGCATTCCACAAACACACTCAGCAGGTAGCCAATCAGGCACATGCCCCCCACCCCCAGGAAGAAGAATCCCACTGGGTTGATGTTAGAGGAGACAGACAGCATGATGACCCCAGTGAGAAGTGCAGCAGTGAAGACAAACAACAGAGCTTGGCGGATGCCTCTCCAATGTGACTCTACCCACATGGTGATGTGGATGGTGATGGCAGGCAGTGGGAGAAGGCTGGGCAGCTGGGGAAACAGATCTGTGGAAGATATGGAGGGGTTTTGAACATGAAACATGAGACCACAAAACATGTCAACATGGGTGCGTGCCTGTGCAAATACATGCCATCACAAGAACATGCACATGCACAACACAGGGACACAGGTATATAAATAGATGCCAACATCAATACACATCACCATGAGGACATGCTTATGCAAATACACACCAAATGTAGGATACATATATGCAAACATGCCTACAGGTCAACATGCACAAAAATGAGGAAATCAGTGTGAACAAATATCCACATACAGACATGCAAATACTCTCCCATGAGGGCATATATAAAACAAATGGACAGGCAAACACAACAAAGTAACAAAAGATAATGGAATGAGGCGTGTACACACCTGAATCCTTGAACACAGGAATATCAGATGCCTGAGCATAAGCATCTGTTGTCAGATAATGTGCAACATACAGCCATATACCTAGAGCCCTGTGGCTACATAATTTGTATCCGCATCTGATCTGCGATCCACAAAAAATGGTCTGTGGATATCCACATCCACAGATGCGCGTATCTGCAGATATAAAGTGGATATCCGCAGATTTGCAGGGCTCTATGCATACCCTATGGCTGTGACCAGACTCAATTTGATTCCAGCACACAGGCAAAACTCAGCACAAATCTTGGGGTTTATTTTAGATGCACTGTGGCCCCTCCAAATTCCTTCCTGTTGGCTGGCTCTTTCCCACCTCCATGTTCCAAGTATCGCAGTTCTCCTTCCCTGGTTGACTCTCCCTGTCGTCTTTTCTTTGCTGCAGGAGACAGGGATTATCACTGTGTTGTAGCCTGTATGCCACAAATACCAGGGACCTCTGGTGCTGAAGCAAAGACCAGAAGTAAGGAGTTGTCCCCTCCTTTCCCCTGCTTAATGGAAAAACTCAGGAGAATAGAGTAGGCAAACTTCAGAGTCAATACTTACAGCACAGCGAAATTACAGTGCAAGGGCGCCCTCTATCGTCTGACACTAGCACAAGTCTCCTCTAACAATTGGCCAATCCTAGGGAAACACCTGAGGGAGCCCTCTCCTTGCTTTATGGTGTTAGTGAACATTGGTCCCATAGACCAGCCACAAGCTCATCCCTGGCTAGGAAATGCTCTCCTTATGTGAAGTCACTGCTGTATTGAACGCTGCTTCTAAGGCCACCCTTTCACCATCTAAGATCACCGCAGACTTTGTTAGCAAACACTGGACAGTTCCAGGAACATTCTACAGAGAGAGGGCCCTTGCCTCCCATGTTGCTAGTGCAGAGCCTGAGACTAGGAATGGAGCTGCATACCTAGGAAATCCCACACTCAGGCTGGGGAGAAAGGAGAGAGGAACAGAGAGCAGGAAAAAGACAGAAATAGTGACACAGAGAGGGAGAGAAGTGATAGGAATACAGACACCAGTGCCGGACATTTGCCTGGACCTACACAGGATGTTTTTTGTTTTTATAATCAAAATCAGATTTCTCTTTATTTAATGCTTACACTTGCATTCATACAGATTATACAGATTCACACACCTTCAAACACACACGCATACAAACCACAGATATACAGATATAAAAACACAGTTGCATACATACTCTCATAGGCATACACTTGCACATACATGTATTCACATGCAGGTGAGTACACCCACACAGGCTTGTACACATTCACAAACAGGCACATACATGGACACGTTCATGCATGTACCCAGACATACCACAGACACGCAGTAATATAGGCAAACACATCTACTCCCAAGCACACTCTCAAGTATTCTTACTTAGATAGGCACATTCACAAACAAATGTTCATACACACATTGTGTCAAATGCCATGGCTAGATTTAAAACAGGGATGGGTGATATTATGAGCATTAATAGTTGTAATTATACAAACCAGACTAGGGCTAATCAAATCTTATGTTTCAAGACATCAGGAGGGAATATCCTCATAACATTTGCCTTTCTCTGAAGCACCTAGTATGTGCACTGTTCCAGTGGGGTCTAACCCTGTAAGCCTACTTATGTGTGCACTCTCACACTCTCTTTTACACACCTCCCTTCCTCCATAAACAAATGCACAGCTGTGGTATACGTACAGTTATACCTATGCACATCTGAACTCCTGCAAGCACATATGCACATTCATACATGTTGATACACACAGCAGTCACACAGACACACATTCTCCAGCAGCCTCCATCCAGACAGTCCCTTTCAGCAGCCTTTGTGCCATCACCTTCAGCATGCACTCACCAGAGATAGCCTTCTGGAGCCAGTACCAGCTGATATATCCTCTTGCCTTCTCTCTTCATCCCAAGGAACTATCTGTAAGCCTCTTTTGAATATATTCCTTGCCTTCCTCTCCCTGACCTGAGAGAGACACTACCAAAAGCTCTCCCTTCTCTTTCCTTGACTCCTTTCACACTCCCAAGGGAGCTCTTTATATGCTGGTGAGCAGTGAATGTGGGAAGGTAGCAAACCACAGGGAGACCTTGTTACAGTAGCCTGGCCTCCTTTTTCCAAGCACTGAATCCAAAGTTTCACTTCTGCGTGGTCATCTATTTTCTCTTTTTTCTCTCTTCTCTTCTGTGCTCCTTCTCACTCCTCTTTTCTCCTCCCCATTTTTTCCCTTTCTGTTCTGTTCTAGCAGAGCAGGAAGCTAGCTGGGGGAAAGGGTGGGGTATGTAGTGTGGGTGTGCTTGTCTGTATTTCTGGCCCACCTCCCTCTACTAATACACGTTCTCTGCTTTCTCAGTGAGGATTTTATTCTCTCTCCCTGCCCTGCAGAAAGCTCCCTGATCCCTGTCCAGGCCCAGCCCAGAAGCACCATGGCCCACACATAAAACTTCTATGAGCTCTATGAAAATGTAAGTTGTGTACCCGCATTGGCTGCTGGGTCTCACATACTAGTTTATGCCCTTTTGGACTTTAAGAACAAAAGAGGAGAAGCAGACAATCAGGTTATTAACTCCCAGAGGGCTGAAGTGGAGTTCCTGCTATCATAGGCACATCTGGAGATCAGGAGTACAGATAAGTGGGAGGCCTACACTGAAATCTTCCCCAAATCTAGTGATCATTTGAACCCTTAGTAAAAATCATGATAAGCTCTCAAACATGGATTTTCCACATGAATGGCCTCCAGAAACTGGCAGTTGCAAGGGTCTGTCTGTACTAGGAAGCAGTCCTATTGTTGACAATGATTGTTAACAATAGTTTGCCCCTTCGACTTCCTTCAACTGGAGCTGAAAAAACATTTTGGCTGCTAGCATAAATGGGGCCAAACCACTTTCAGCTCTTTTAGTTTTTGTGGACTAATTGCCTGATTGTCCTCTGACTTACACTTGTAGGAGAACTGCATTGAAGTAAATGGATTTGCATCAGTGTAAAGAAGGGACAATCAGGCGCTGGTTTCTAGCACACTTTTTGCAAGGTTTCCATCTACAGTAAAATCTTGGTGGAACTTGACGTCTGGGGCTTGTTTACAACACAGAAATGATGCATTATTGACAATGATTGCCAAGGACAGATGCAGTGTTGAATACAGTTTAGCTTCAGTATAGGCAAGGATAAACAAATTTGAGCATTGTTTCAGAAACCACATCAGCACAGTGAAATATGTGCACTGTAGACAAGACTTGGAGATGACTCTCTATCTCCCCTGCTGTGCCTTCACTAGACAAGTGAACCATTGCTAAGCACCAACAGGGCATTGCACCCACACTAGCTGTACAGGTTTGGGTGATGGACCATTTGGAATTTTGCCCCCCATGTACACAAGTGCTCTTCTACAGCAATGCAGTAATACTGCTTTCTGGGTGCTTATCCCACAATTCCTGGCACAGCTCCCAGAAGTAGTGGATTCTAGGAGATTTTGAAAGGTCTTCTGGAATTCTCAGGAAGTTGGAAATTATGGGAGAAAAGTTCAGACTTCCATAATTCCTTGTAAAGCTCCCCAAAGTCCTATAGAATCATAGAATATCAGGGTTGGAAGGGACCCCAGGAGGTCATCTAGTGCAACCCCCTGCTCAAAGCAGGGCCAATCTCCAATTTTTGCCCCAATCCCTAAATGGTCCCCTCAAGGATTGAACTCATGATGCTGGGTTTAGCAGGCCAATGCTCAAACCACTGAGCTATAACTCCTGTGGTGCCAGTGCCTGGATGTTCATGGATATGTACATAGGGCAGTCAGACAAAATGGATGATATTAGGATTTCCAAAAATTCTGGACTTTTCAATAGTGGATGAGGTTGAACTCTCTTCCCACTGAACAAGCATGACATTAGTGGCCCTGCATACTCATTAGTGCCATGGTTTGTGCAGTCTTGTCTTGACTACTCAAACCTGGTGAGAAGAAGATTCATCTATACACCAAGCAGGTCCAGGACTGTGTATTTTGGAGACTGAATGTGAGCTGGAAATGGCTCTGGACCTATGGTGACTGTTCAGCATTTAAGGTTGTCATTATCATATCTGCTTTCTGTATTGTGCATTTTGATGTGCAAAGTACATGGATGCTTTTATGTTAAAACATGCTTTGTTATATACTTTAACACACTAGCAGGCTGACTGTAGACACCATAAAAACCCTTTGGACAACGGCAATGTTATTGTTATAGGTTGGGTTAAACCTCTTTGAAACTGGTGGATGTAAGAATAACTCCTCATTCCTGGCAAATGTAAGAAACAATTAAGTTTCTTTATGGAACCAGATAGCTGAAATAATAGGGACCTCTACCCAAAACAATGCCACGTGCAAGGCTGGAGTAGAAGCTGAACTATACAGCCCAATCGGGTTCCCCTGTGATCTAATAAACTCAGGAGCAGGGGATTGATTGGCTTGGAGCGATGTGCCTAAGTGTATGAGAGAGAAGCAGAAAAAGAGAAAAACCAGAGAAGCTGAAAGAGAAGCATCAGAAAGCCAAAGGTACAGCCAGAACAAACACTTGGAATGTGGTCCTGAGCAAAAGCATAGAGAAAGTGAGCTTTTGGGCTAAGTGCTGGCTAATGTGAGGTTTAATGCGGTGAGCAAATATATTGATTCCTGCTGTGTTCAGGGAAACAGCACCTTTACGTTCTTTGTTAAGGAAATGGATTGCATCAAAGAAATACCTGAATCCAACTTTAATTTCTCCTTCTAAATGAAACAACCCACTCACTATTGTTACCTCTAGAGATCCACAGTTCAGTCCCCAGTGTGCTGGCCAAGATGGTGGCCATCACCTGTGCTCCTCAAGGGGGTATGTTTGCTCTGAGTTCCTATTCATGTCCATGTGCAATTCCATGAGAAGGCTCTCAAAATGATTAGGCTGCCATGATCAAGGAACTAGCCTGCCTGGTCCTACCAGAAGGCCCACCATCTGGGATAGACGCTGTACTGGGAAACAGAAAACAGCAGCATTATAACCAGAGGAATTGCCCATACAGTCCTTGATATACCAAAACATGAGATAAAAGAAATGCTTTTGTTCATTCTTTAGAGGGCATATGTCATAAATATAAAGGGAAGGGTAACCACCTTTCTGTATACAGTGCTATAAGATCCTTCCTGATCAGAGGCAAAACCCTTTCACCTGTAAAGGGTTAAGAAGCTAAGGAAACATCACTGGCACCTGACCCAAAATGACCAATGAGGGGACAAGATTCTTTCAAATCTGGAGGGGCAGGGGGGCAACAAAGGATTCTGTCTGTCTGTGTGATGCTTTTGCCGGGAACAGGCCAGAAATGCAAGCCTTCCAACTCCTGTTAAATTAGTAAGTAATCTAGCTAGAAAATGCATTAGATTTTCTTTTGTTTAATGGCTGGTAAAATAAGCTGTGCTGGAGGGAATATATATTCCTGTTTTTGTGTCTTTTTGTAACTTAAGGTTTTGCCTAGAGGGATTCTCTATGTTTTGAATCTGATTACCCTGTAAGGTATTTACCATCCTGATTTTACAGAGGAGATTCTTTTACCTTTTCTTTAATTAAAATTCTTCTTTTAAGAACCTGATTGCTTTTTCATTGTTCTTAAGATCCAAGGGTTTGGGTCTGTGTTCACCTGTACCAATTGGTGAGGATTATTATCAAGCCTTCCCCAGGTAGGGCTTGGGGGGGATATTCTGTGGGAAGACATCTCCAAGTGGTCTCTTTCCCTGTTCTTTGTTTAAAACGCTTGGTGATGGCAGCATACTGTTCAAGGACAAGGCAAAGTTTGTACCTTGGGGAAGTTTTAACCTAAGCTGGTAAGAATAAGCTTAGGGGGTCTTTCATGCAGGTCCCCACATCTGTACCCTAGAGTTCAGAGTGGGGAAGGAACCTTGACAACATACAATTAGAATCCTTATACACCAATTAAAAAAGTAAGAGGTGGTGGCTTATTCAATAGCAGAATAGGCAGGCAATGAAAAAGCAAGAGAGTGGGATGGTTGCGGTGGTCATTGCAAATGGGGCGACAAGGGGTTGGTTACCAGAAGCAAACAGGACCTTAGAAAATATCTCCCCTAGGAATCTCAGCATATGAAAGAAGAGAGCTGTCAGAGAGTTAAAAAGCTGGGTACATTGGCATTAGTTGTTGGAGGAGAGGCTTTATTAGATTTTGGGATAAGTGGAAGAAATTTGCCTAAAAATGTAATAGCGAAGTTGGCCGACTTGTTTTATGAAAAATTTCTGGATATTGGCATTGAAGATCAGGGTAAAATAAAGGCTAGAATTAATAGATATCTCCGCTGCATTGTTGTTTTTATCTCACTAGTCATGACCTGTGTTACTTGCACATCAGTTTAATCAATATCTGCTATATAGAGTATTAATGGAATTACATAAATAGCTGGAGTGAATCTTCTTAGGACTGACTGATTTAGTTGGGGATTGGTCCTGCTTTGAGTAGGGGGTTGGACTAGATGACCTCCTGAGGTCCCTTCCAACCCTGAGATTCTATGATTCTATGACTGTCATGCATTCATGAGGAAGATAGTTTGTAATGTAATTGTAAATACACAGTCTGAGCATTTTTGTTTCTGTAGCTTCTGCTGGCTGGCATATGGACTCAGAAATACAAAGCAGTGTAAATATTTTGACCATAATAGCCAACACATAATTTCTTGCAATAAAATTCTCCTATTTTTTGCCTCTTTACATGCTGATTTTGGTGTTACTTTTGGTATTTTTCCTCATTTGTCTGTCATTTAGAGTCTCGCCATGTGGCATGGCTCAGCCAGCTGCTGTGCACTGAGCTGGTCACATCACCATGACTGGGAACAGTGGACCATACAGCCAAATTGGGAAGTCCATGGAAATTCCAAGACCTGGGGATTTAAAAGGGGACAGGATGGGTGGGAAAGAAAAGGCCTTGCTGGTGATTAGTACAGTGACCGTGAAGGGAGAGGGTGTTATGTGCAGGGGGAGACATGGACACCTCTACTCGTATGTGAAGCTGTATCTACCCTTTCATGGACACTAATGGCAGTGTTCATGGAATCTGGAAATCTCCATCTCACCCCACCCCCCAAGTCAGCAAACTCAGTCTCCATTAATATATTTTATAATAAAAAGCTATATATCTGCTGCAGAGGGTCCATCATCCCCAGATTCCTCCTCTTTCTGATAAATTGGATTGGTTGCACTATACACTCTTGCAATCTCCCCTTTTCCTCCCACCCAGAATTCCTATAACCTTGGCAATATACAAGGCATCTCCTGATGTGGCTCCTTGGTCCCCAGTTCTCCTAATTGGAGGTGTGGGGAGTGTTTTCTTTCCCCTGCTCCTGGCCCCCCCCCCATGGCTACATCTCAAGGCACTTTGGGGCTGTTTAAGCACTCCCGGCTGGGTGAGAAGAGAGTCCTGATATCTTCTCTATTTCCTCTCATCTTCTAATTTTCCCTTGCCTCCTGTCCAGACTGCTATTAATTAACCTGCTCTTTGCAGCAAGCTTTCTTATCAAAACAGTCTGGAGGAACTTGCTCTGCTCCCTAGAGAGGTGCTGCTGGCATATGTCATAGATTCCATTAATACCTATATAATTAAAAGGGTTAATGTCACTGGTTGTATGTAGAAAGAAATTACAGAAAGTCAGAGCAACAACCTATGGGACCCATGCATGTCCAGAGGGCAGGTTCCCTTCTCTCTGTTCTGCTGAAATCCTGGGCAGTCTCTGCTCTGGGAACACAGTGCCTTTGCATCTGCTGCTCCTGACCCCTTTTCTCCTAGGTCCTGCCAACTCACCCTGAGGGAAAGTGACTTTGCTTTTCCTTATCAGCTTATGATCCAGAGAATGGTTGTGCACTGTGTACATAAGCCATGGGGCAGCAGATGAGGTGGCAGATGTGGTACTGCTCCCTCTAGGCGATCCTGAGTGAATGGGGTGGGTTAGGAGCAGAGTCCCAACTAAATTATGCTACTCCTCCTTGGCACTTTAGAGAAGCATATGGAATGTCAGTTGTGCTTGAGCTGTAGCCTGTCAGAGGCTGATTATTCACTTTTGTCCTACTAGCTGGCAATCTCCTCCTTGTCCTCTGACGCACTCCAGAAACTGTGGACTCTGTATACATACCATAAAAACTTCTCACATCACATCTCCAGATGCTGCCTGGCCCCTATTTGTCAGGGTCAAAGTCAGGCCATGGAAACAGATCAATCATCTATGTTCCTACTATATAAGGGTTAAAGCACATTGGGAGGGGCTATAGTATTGCAGAGGAAACCTGCACTGCTGCTGCTGGAGCCTCGCCAGTTTTGGGGATACACAGAAAGGCAGAGATTGCTCGGACAGATGGAAATCCTAACAGAATTCCTCAAGCCTACACATGCAGAGTTGCATTTGTGGTGAGGAGTTGCTCCAGGATTGCAGGTCTTGAAAAGGAACTAATTAACCAAGATATAAGGTTTCCAGGAATCCTCAGTATTTATCCACCCCAAGCATTCAAAATTCACAAGTTAGGCCCCAAAATCATGAAAATGGCCCCTTAATTGTGAGATTTTACAAAAATAATGAGTGTTGAGTTATTTTTCTTTGCATTCTGGTTTCCTAGACTCTAGGATGCATTCAGGTTACATTTTCAAGCTTTTCTCTACAACAAAGAAATAGAGAACTTTTTTCTTTTAATGAAAGCTGAGATTCTCTTGTAACCCCTGGGCTCCAGGAACAGGGCTCTCAGAGAGGAAAAAACACAAAATATCACAAGACTTGTGATAAAATCATGAGTTCTAGCAACACTGTTGGTCCTAATAATGACCCCTCAGAGCCCAGTGGCACTATGGGGTGAAGGGGATATGTACAGATATGGATTTTAATGTAGAGCCAAACATGAGCACACTGGAGAGGGGCTTCCCCTCAGGGAAATGTCAAGTAGAATTGAATATAGATAAAACCAGTGAGCTTCTACAGACACTACTCTAAAATCCAACAGGATTTAAAAGAGAATAAGATCCTTTCATAGGCTCTTATGCCCCCTCAATGAGAATTCTAGAGCAGGAACAATAATATTTAAGTTCTATCGGACTGTTCAGAAAACCTATAAAAAGCGTCCCATTTTCTGTCAAATTCTGGAGGACTTTTCTGTAATACATTTGTGCCAGAATCCCAAAATGAAAAGGAATGGGTGGGAAAATAATCCCTTGAGCAGGTATTCACCCATTCCTATCTCGCATATCTGCAACCCAAACAAACTCCCTTTGTTTTACTTTTTATTATTTTTTAGCTGTCTGTGGCACTTCAGGCACTAATCATAATAGTGTCGTGGTCCCAGTTTATAAGAACATCGGTTACAATGGATTATGAGCCAGGTTTTCTGAACAGAACAATGGTGTGCTACTAAGTGTACCATATGGTATATGCAGACTGGCTGGGTGCTGTATGGATTGCACAGGTCACATCCCTCACCCCTGTCTATGGACACCAACTATCAACACCTAATGGTCTTTCTCACCTAGTGAAACAAAGGCACCCAGCTTTTGGGGTCTGTGTGTTGCTCCTGGGTAGAATGCTGCAGTTGCCTTGGCTTCTGATGCTGGGCTGGAGCTAATAGTGTGGTGCTGAGAATGGAGGGGAAACCTGATGCCAGGGTAGGAGAAGAGGATGGGGGAGGACAGCAGGGAACCAGTGTCAGGAGAGCTGGAGGGGACCCATTGCTAGAAGATGGTACAAAAGGAAGGAAGAATGGCGTGCTGTGGGAGGAATGAGAGAACAGGAAGAAATACTATAGGGGAGGAAGAACGAAGGTTAATTGAGGAGGGAGAAAGCAGATAAGGGAGACACATGGTATATCTACATGACAAGTGCTAAAGTGGCACAGCTGTAGCTACGCTGCTGTAGCCTAGACACTTACTACAGTGATGAAAGGGGTTTCTCTGCTGCAGTGGTAAATCCAGCCCCTCAAGAGGCCATAGGTGGAACAGTGGAGAATTATTCTGTCAACCAAGCTGTGTCTACAGTGGGGGTTACGTCGGCATAGTTATGTCATACCGGGCATGAAGTTTTTTACAGCCCTGAGCGATGTAGCTAGGTCAATCTAAGTTTTAAGTATATGTGGTGTTCTTGTAGCAATGTTGGTCCTAGGATAGTATATAGACAAGGTGGGGGAGGTAATATCTTTTATTGGACCAACTTCTGTTAGTGAGGAAGACAAGCATTCGAGATTATGCAGAGCTCTTCTTCAGTTCTGTGCAGAACAGCTCTGTGTAAGCTCAAAAGCTTGCCTCTCTCACCAATAGAAGTTTGTCCAATAAAAGATATTACCTCCCCCACCTTGTCTCTTTAAGATTTAGGTGCAGACCAGGCCCAAATGTGGTGACACTAGGCAGCACAGGCTGCCGTGTGACCCTGTGAGCCAGAGAGAACTACAAGGTCTGTCTGTGTCCTGCAGCCCCAAACAGAATACCTTTTGCATTCATAAGAGTCCTGTCTCTTCTCTGTCAGAAATAACACAAATATCCCCTCACAGTTACAAGAATCCCAAACTGTTTTATAAACAATGTGTAGCAGCATAATCACCCACCCCTAAAATGCTGCCACCTCTGGGGTGGAATGCCACAGCTATCTAACAATTTACAGTAACAGTGAATAACAGTTTAAGGCAGGGAATAAAAAAGGATGGGGGATTTTAGGAATGTAGAATGTCCTTATCAGAGCTGGAATTTAGCCTAGATCTCTTTAGTTTGTGGGATCACACACCATCCCTGCCCAGAGGTGCTATGGGGGATGGATATGGGCCACATTATATCACCTAGAAATTGAAACTCCATATTTGGCAATACTAAGGCCTGGTCTACAGTACGTGGTTATTTCAGAATTAGCCGAGTTACCTCGAAATAAAACTGATTCTGTCCACACGACCAAACCAATTTTTTCGATTTAACAGGTTCTTTACTCCGATTTCTGTACTCCACCTCGGCAAGTGGAGTAGTGCTAAAATTGAGATCGCAGTTCCAGTTACAGGTATTGTGGACGCAATTCAACGATATTAGCCTCCAGGAGCTATCCCAGAATGCTCCCTTGTGACCGCTCTGGACAACACTCTGAACTCCGATGCACTAGCCAGGTAGGCAGTAAAAGCTGCAGGAACTTTTGAATTTCCTGTTTGGTCACCATCAGCACAGTCCACCATCACAGGTGACCATGCAGTCCCTGATTCGCAGACGAGCTCCAGCATGGTCCGAACGGGAGGTACTGGATCTCATCGCATGTTGGGGAGACAGATCTGGCAGAACTACCTTCCAAAAAAAGAAACGCAAATATGTACCCTAAAGTCTCCAGGGCCATGACAGAAAGAGGCTACTCCAAGGACACAGAACAGTGTCATACAAAAAGCAAGGAGCTCAGGCAAGCGTACCAAAAAGCCAGGGAGGCGAACGGGCACTCTGGGTCACAGCCCCATACATGCCGTTTCTACCATGAGATGCATGCAATTATGTGGGGTGACAACACCACTACCCCACCACTGTCCATGGACACCTGCAAGGGGGGAGTAACACGGAGAGAGGAGGATGAGTTTTTGAAGGACAAAGAGGAGGAGGAGGAGGACAGTGCACAGGCAGCAAGTGGGGAATCCGTTTTCCCCCCTAGCCAGGAACTATTCTTAACGCTGGAGCCAATAGTCTCCCCCCGCTCCCAAAGCATGCTCCCAGACCATAGAATCATAGAATATCAGGGTTGGAAGGGACCTCAGGAGGTCATCTAGTCCAACCCCCTGCTCAAAGCAGGACCATGACCCTGGAGAAGGCACTTCTGGTGAATGAGAGCTTGATCGGAGCCCGCAGGGGGGTTCGGGGGAACAGGAGGGAACCCAGCCATGCTGGGCTGTTTGCATTTAGTTTAAAGGGCTCATCCCTGCTCAGAGCCTCATCGGAGCCCCGCAGTGGGTGCGGGGAGGGGAGGGTGTTGTGTAAAGTGATCATCCCAGAGAGCCTGCAGGCTGCCTGCAAGCTGAATTCTGTTGCCTGGCCACTGCCTGCAAGCTGAATTCTGTTGGCTAGCCACATGTGATGGCTTACTCACATCAAAGTGACAGGCACTTCAATATAAGAGGCAAAATGAGACCTTGTACAGAAAGAACATGTGCTGTGTACTATGAATTGCCTGTGTCACTGAGAAAGAGTGTCCCCTTTGTGCTCTAAAATGTATCTTTTAAAATACTACCCTCTCTTTTTCTCCTCCCGCAGCAGGTGCAAATGTTCGAACGTGGCCCCTATCTACTCCATCCCAGAGGCTGGTCCAGATTAGAAGGTGGAAAAAACAAACTCGGGATGACATGTTTGCCGAGCTCATGCAGTCTTCCCGTACTGATAGGGCCCAGTTGAATGCGTGGAGGCAAACAATTGCGGAATCACGTAAAGCGTTACTTGAATACAAAGAGAGGAGGGACGTGTGCAATGAGAGCAGGCAGGATGGCTCATGGGGGAGCAATCTGACACGCTCCACTGTATGGTGGATCTAATGCGGAAAAGGCAGCAAGACCACAGACTGCCGCTGCAGCCCCTGAATAACCACCGTCCCTCCTCCCCAAGTTCCATAGCCTCTTCACCCAGACACCCAAGAACATGGGTGGGCGGGGGGAGGGGGCTACGGGGACCCACACAGTCAACCCAGAGGATTGCACAAGCAGCAGAAAGCTGGCATATCCTAAATTTTGATTTGGTTTCTGGACTTGTCCGTCCTTTTTCCTCCACCCCCCAAACCCAATACCCCCCTCTCACATCTAGCTTCTGATTTCTCTCAATGTTTTGTGCAACAAATAATAAAGAATGGATTTTAAACCATTGTGACTTTATTTCCTTTCATATATATTATAGGGGGCAGGTAACTTTAAGAGAAACAAACACAACTCTCACACCGTACCCTGGCCAGTCATTAAACTGGCTTTCAAAGCTTCTCTGATGTGCAGCGTGCCCCACTGCACTCTTCTAATTGCCCTGTTGTCTGGCTGTGCAAAACTGGCCACCAGACAAGTTGCCTCAACCTGCCACCCTAATATAAATGTCTCCCCCTTACTCTCATAGATATTGTGGAGCACACAACAAGCAGCAATTATAATTGGAATATTGGTTGTGCTGAGATCTAACTGAGTCAGTAAACTGCACCAGCGTGCTTTCAAACATCCAAACGCACATTCTACCACCATTGTGCACTTGTTCAGCCTAAAGTTGAACTGCTCCTTACTACTGTCCAGGGTGCCTGTGTACGGCTTCATGAGCCATGGCATTAAGGGGTAGGCTGGGTCCTCAAGGATAACTATAGGCATTTCAACATCCCCAACAATAATTTTCTGGTCTGGGAAATAAGTTCCTTCCTGCAGCTGTTCAAACAGATCAGAGTTCCTGAAGATGCGAGCATCAAGCACTTTTCCCGGCCATCCCACATTGATGTCAGTGAAACATCCCTTGTGATCCACCAGTGCTTGCAGCACCATGGAAAAGTACCCCTTGTGGTTTATGTATTGGTCGCACCCATGTTCCGGGGCCAAGATGGGGATATGCGTTCCGTCTATCGCCCCACCGCAGTTAGGGAACCCCAGTGCATTAAAGTCATCCACAATGGTCTGCACATTTCCCAAAGACACTACCCTTGATAGCAGCTGGTCAATGATTGCTTTGGCTACTTGAAGCACAGCAGCTGCCACAGTAGATTTCCCCACTCCAAACTGATTCCCGACTGACTGGTAGCTGTCACGCATTGCAAGCTTCCACAGGGCTATGGCCACTCGCTTCTCAACGGTGAGGGCTGCTCTCATTTTGGTGTCTTTGCGCTTCAGGGCAGGGGACAGCAAGTCACAAAGTTCCATGAAAGTGGCCCTATGCATACGAAAGTTTCTCAGCCACTGGGAATCATCCCATACCTGCAACACTATGCTTGTTTCCCAGGCCCAGAATAGGCGTTCCACAGCATGAACCTGACCAAACACCACCATGATCTCCCAATCGCCACATGCCATGCCATCTGTGTCCATGTCCTCATCAGTATAGTAATCGCACTGTCGTTGCTTCCTCGCCCGGTTTTTCAGGTACTGCACATACTGCTGGATAATGCGCAAGGTATTTACAATGGTCAAAACTGCGGCGGAGATCTGATCGGGCTCCATGACTATGGTGCCTGCACAGGTAATCCTGGAAAAAGGGCGTGAAATGTAGGAAAGCAGAGTGGCAGCGGAAGCTGTGCTGTTCGGTTCACGATAGCCGAACAAAGGCTGAAAATGGTTGTCTTCTGTAGCTTTCACAGAGATGGGAGCCCAGGACAGACAACATGGAGAAGCTCGGAAGTGTGGCAATAGCGGGAGAGCAAAGTTGACGGTGGAAGCGTGACGGTGGAAGCTTTGCTGCTTGGTTCATGATGGCCGAGCAGAGTTGGCAGCTGAAGCATTCGATGAGAAAGAGTAGATAGTAGAGATTACATAGGAAGTTGAGAGGAAATGAGAGGTGGATTCATAGTAGCAGGAGAGCAGTGGTGCACCGTCTGCTGAAAGCAGTATGGCATGTGCACGCCAAAAAGGCACGAAACAATTGTCTGCTGTAGCTTTCTGATGACACACACCCAGAAACATCCGCGAGAATGTTTTTGGCCCATCATGCACTGGGAGCTTAACCCAGAATTCCAATGGGCTGTGGGGACTGCGGGAACTGTGGGATAGCTACCCACAGTGCACCACTCTGACATTAGATGCTAGCCTTGGTACTGTGGACGCAATCCGCCAAATTCATGCGCTTTAGTGGGGACACAGAAGACCGAATGTATAGAATAGCTTCTGAAAATTCAAATAGAATAATTTCAAAATAATTTCGTACTATAGACGTACCCTAAGGGTAAGAGAAACAGCCCAGCAGAGCTCTGATCCTGCATAAGAAATGTTACAGTGTTTGTCCCTTGCTCTTGAGCAAACTCAAACAGTTTGCAAAGTTTATTAACACCTTTAAAAACTTAAATATAAACATTCACATGCCCTCTCACCCGGGACTCTAGATCAGTGACTCCCATGCATAGTGTGCTGCCTTCCTGGATTTTTATCAGTAGCTGACAGGCTGATTTACCACCTGGGTGGGCTGATTAATTAATTAGTTAATGATTGAACTGTGCTTTGAAGTTGTAGAGCACTATAATATTAGTGATAATGATCATTTATGGAGTGTTTTACACTTTACAGATATAGTGCAGAGTGAGGCATATTCCCTGTCCTGGAGAGTTCACAGGCTGAGGCCTTATTTTCAAAGCTTAAAAAAAGGGACATTTTATACTATGGGGTAACTAATTCGTGAGCTATCCTGAGGTAAAAGCACAGTGAAGACTTTAGTTTTACTGTGAGGTAAACTAAATGAGGTCAACCCCAAACAGGGGTACAGAGCTGACCTTTGTGAGTTTACCTGGTGGTAAAACTAAAGTGCTTGGTCTTCACTTCATTTTTATTTCAGGATAGTTACTTGAGGTAAAAAACACACAACTTTTGTTTAGCAGTGAAGACAAGGCCTTAGGCAGGTGAGATAAAGACAGAGAAGCCAGCAATTTAAGTAAGGGAGGGTATGGCGCAATTACTGATGAGGACAACAAGGTAGGAAAGATTCTTGGAAAAAGTATATTTTAAACAGTGGCTTCACTTGAAAAGTGAGTCTGTAAAAATAGCACCTTCTGGCCTACTAGACCATCTCTATTCAGAGTTGCTGGGCTTAGTGACAAAAATAAGTTTTGCCTGCTTCTTACTCCTGTTTGCATGCCTAACCAGCACTGCTCAGAAAGAAGGAGATGAAGCCTATTCCTTCCCATGTGTCATCAACTGAATTGATTTCTATATTCCAGTCAGTTGCACCTGTGCAAATAGGACTCCTGAGGGGTCACTTAGGGCAGAGTTTGTCTTTATTATTGATCAGGATGTACGAGTTGGGAAGAACCTAACTTGAATCTCAGTTCCTTGAGGCAGTTAGTTAGATAGATGTTTTACCCCCCTCCCTGTAAAGTGAACTCATTTGATCTGGTGTAACTGAGACCAAATAAACAGGAAGTCAATGAATTCCCATTTCTACAATCACATTTCAAAGCAGAGCTGCATTTCCTTAACACTGGCATTTTCTGACTTTGAGTGCTGTTAACTTTGCAGCCTGAATGTACTCTTAACATTGGGTTTGTTCTATGGTTTGTAAAGCTCTTCACAATGAAAGGTAATGTACATACAGATTAAATATTTATATTAATTATTATTATTACTGTAGAAATAAGGAAATGGCCCTATCTCATGGAGCTATCACATTCTCTCTGTGTTTGTTCAGCAGCACCCTGCTCTACCACAATGCAGATATTTACTATTTCTACAGTTTCCATCACTTTGGCAGGGGTCCACTGATGTTTACAATTCCACACATTTCTTTAGGCCCTGACACACATTAAGAAAGAAGAAAACAGCTTGCTCTTCCTTTAGCCATTACAGTTCGTTTTAGTTGCAGTTAAGGAATTGTTGGATGTTCCCTAACTAAAGGATACAGCATTAGCATTGCTAATCCTCCCTGTTTCCATCTAGAAATTATTGGGTGCTCTCTTTTCCAGCCATACCATCACTTGAGGTCTAGGAACTGTTGGATGTTCCCTATCCCATCCACAGAGTTCATTGAAATCTAGCTATTATTGGATGTTCTGTGTCCTAGCAGCCCAGTTCACTGCAGTCTAGCAATTGCTAAATGCTCCCTAGCTCAGCTGTTCTCTTCAGTCTAGTAAAAGTAGATGCTCCCTCTGGTGGGTGTATAATTTTAGGCAAAACAGTAGCTGCTCATATGCCCTATACTATTAAAAATAGCATTTATAAATGAGAAAAGGACTGAGCTTTTGCTGCAGCCCTAATAGTGGAAATACATGATTATTATTAATCATTATTATTTATATTTTGGTGAAGCCCAAGGGTGCCAGTCAGGATTGGGCCCCATAGTGCTAGGTGCTGTACAAACCCAAATAAGAGACAACCCTTTTCTTAAATAATTTACAATCTAATTGGCAAGACAAAGCATTGGAGAAAAGGACGCAGATTACAAGGAGAACATATAACACACAAAGACCTTCCTAACTAATAGGTTTCATAGGAATTCAGCATTAGTGGATGGTTTGTGGCCACTTACTCATGGTCCTTTGTCTGGTGGACAATCTCTCCCTGAATGTTGTGATGCTGTAAATAGTAAGATACATCCTATCTTGTCTGTATTGCAGTAAATAGTGGCAGCTCTAAGGCTCTACTTGAATTGCAGAATGATCTTCAAATAATTGCAGCTGAGTTGCAGATAAGATATGAAAAATCACAAAAAAGTAATAATTGACCTTTACCAATAGCAGCAATTTGGAAAAGCCAGAGTAAACGTATTTGATTAAGAAAAATTTGCTGAACGATTTAACCCTCAAGTATTACATTATGTTTTTGATAACCAAACATTTTGCTGTAACTATATTACATTCATTTAAAAAAAAAGTGACCGGTACAATATAAAATTCAGAAGACTAAAAGTCTTAACAGAGCTACTGTAGAAATCAAGTCCAGTCACTTTAGCCTTTTATATTTTACAGGCATTGGACGTTAGTGCAGTACTAATTGCATAATCAAAATGTGTGCAAAATTGTGCATTGTGCAAAGAAAGCTAATTAAAATCAAAATTATGGGGGAAACCTAATATTGCAGGATCCACAATTTCTGCAGTATCACAAATGAATTAGGACCTTAATAGTGCCCTAACTACTAGATGCTCTCTATCCCTGATATAACCTTATCAGTATGCAGTGTAGTTGTCGCCATGTCAGTTCCAGGATATTAGAGAGACAAAGTGGGTGAGGTAATCTCTTTTATTGGACCATCTTTGGTTGGTGAGAGAGTTTGTCTCATCAACAGAAGCAGGTCCCATAAAAGATATTACCTCACCCACCTTGTCTCTCCAGTAGCCTTATTAGTTCAGTAATTGATGTATGATCCCTACCATTGTCTTTTGCCTCACTGCAATTGACAGACAGTCCCTGACAATATCTTGATGTGTAGTAAATGATAGACACTCTCTAGCTCAGGGGTGGGCAAACTTTTTGGCCTGAGGACCACATCAGGGTTCCAAAATTATATGGAGGGCTGGTTAGGGGAGGCTGTGCCTCCCCAAACAGCCAGGCATGGGCCGGCACCGGCCCCCTATCTGACCCTCCCCTGCTTCTTGCCCCCTGACAACCCACCCAGGACCCCTGCCCCATCCACCCATCCCTGTCCCCTGACTGCCCTCGGACCCCCACACCGCTGACTGCCCCCTGCCACCCCATCCAATCCCTCCTCTCATTCCTGACAGCCCCCTGGGACTCCCGCCCCATCCAACCACCCCTTCTCCCTGTCCCCTGACTGCCCCCGGAACCTCTGCCCCTGACTGCCCCCCCGCCACCCAATCCAACCCCCACTCCTTCCTGACTGTCCTCCCAGGACCCCTGCCCCCATTCAACCCCCCTGTTCCCCACCCTCAGACCACTCCAACCCCTATCCACACCCCCACCCACTGACCACCACCCCAAACTTCCTCTATCCAATCCTCCCCCCCAACACACTCCTTGCCCCCTTACAGCACTGCCTGGAGCACCGGTGGCTGGCGGCGCTACAGCCGTGCCATCCAGAGCACCAGGACAGGCAGCCACGCCACCCGGCTGGAGCCAGCCACACCACCGTGCAGCACAGAGCACCGGGTCAGGCCGGGCTCTGCAGCTGCACTGCCCCAGGAGCTCGCAGCCCTGCCGCCCAGAGCAGTGCGCTGGTGGCGCAGTGAGCTGAGGCTGCAGGGGAGGACAAACAGCAGGGAACGGGGACGGAAGCTAGCCTCTGAGGCCAGGAGCTCAGGGGCCAGGCAGGAGGGTCCCATGGGTTGGATGTGGCCTGCGGGCCACGGTTTGCCCACTTCTGCTCTAGCTGGTTTGTCATGGTTAGGGCCCTACCAAATTCACGGTCCATTTTGATAAATTTCATAGTCATAGGATTTTAAAAATCTTACATTTCATGGCTTCAGATGTTTACATCTGAAATTTCAGTGTTCTAACCATGGGGGTTCCAACCCGCGAGGAGGCTGGGGAGTTATCACAAGGCTATTGTAGTAGGGTGATGGTATTGCCACCCTTGCTTCTGCATTGCTGCTGGCTGTGGTGATGCCTTCAGAGCTGGGCAGCCAGAGAGCAGCAGCTGCTCACTAGGAGCTCAGTAATGAAGGCAGTACCACCATCACCAGCAACACAGAAGTAAGGGTGACAGTATCATACAATGACAGGTGCCATCCTCACTTCTGCACTGCTGCTGCTGCTGGTAGTGCTGCCTTCAGAGCTGGGCACTCAGCCAGCAGCCATCACTGTCAGGCTACCCAGCTCTGAAGGTAGCACAGAAGTAAGGGTGGCCATACTGCGACCCCCCCTACAATAGCCAGATTTCATGGTGGAGACCAGATATCATGGTCCATGATGTGTTTTTCATGGCCATGAATTTGGTAGGACACTAGTCATGGTGTAGTAATGTGGGGATACTTCCTAGCTGAACTCTCTTGACATAATAATTGGGTATATTTCCTATATTGTTTTCTATGCTGCTGGTTGGTACATGCTTGATGCCCACCTCAGTATTGCCAATCCCAAATGTTCAAAAATCACGAGTCAGGCTCACCAAAATCATACAATTGGCTTTAAAAATTATACAATTATGTAAAAATAATAGATTTGGTGATCTTTTTATTTGCCTTCTATTTTTTGAGCCTTTAGGGTGCACTGGGGTCACATTTTGAAGCTTTCTCCACAGCCATGAGGGCTAGAATCTTACTTTTTCTTTAAGAATGAAGGCTGAAATCATCACATACCCAGTTGATTCCAGGAGCTGGTGTTTTAAGGAAAACAATAATTATCATGAGACTCATGACCAAACCATGAGAGTTGGCAACACTACCACCTATCCTGTTTTTAACAGGATACCCCTTAATAGGTGCCTAGTATTCCATGTCTTGAGTCTAATAAGCAGCAGTAGTAAGAAAAGTGGAGGGAGGGAAGATACTGTTGTGGTTGGTTGAGGCACTAGACTGGAACAAGGGAGTTCTAGGTTTAATTTGTTGTATGTCTTCAGGCAAGTCACTTTATCACACCGTTTAATGTATGTAAATAGGGATAATAATACTACCTCGTATATCTTGTTCATTTAGAGAATAAGATCTTCAGAGTGCCCCTTTGAACAAGCTTTATGCTTGTATTTTGCATATACTTGCTCTTTATTTTCTTGGCGTGTAGCTGGTCATCCTGCTGCTTCTCATGGTGCAGTAATTTGTGGATGATCTCTACCTCTGTTTCCCACTTCCCCCTCCCTCCAGCCAGCTCATATACTGCAGTGGATCGTGCTGTCCACGCTAATAGGCAGCCGTTTCCTCTCTTAAAGGGCCAGCTTCATCTTTCTTGTTCCCCAAAGAACCGCCAGGATGACAAGAGTTGTGCAGGGGGGAATGGGGGGGGACATAATCTCTCTGAGAACACAGTGTATCTCCAGATAGTCCCACCCCACAAAAGGATTCAGAGTAGCAGCTGTGTTAGTCTGTATTCGTAAAAAGAAAAGGAGGACTTGTGGCACCTTTGAGACTAACAAATTTATTTGAGCATAAGTTTTTGATGAAGTGAGCTGTAGCTCACAAAAGCTTATGCTCAAATAAATTTGTTAGTCTCTAAAGTGCCACAAGTCCTCCTGCTCTTTTCACAAAAGGATTGTCACTCACAACCTCCCTGTCTGGGAGTCGCTGTCTCCTAGGATGAGGCTGCTGCAGGTTCATTTTAGTCCCTTATAGAGCTCACAAAATGAAACAATCTCCCTCCAAGCTCCTGCATCTCAGGCCAGAGGGGCATGTGCTTGGGAAGTTTGTAGGGAGTCACTGGATCCAATTTAAATGGATGTGGAGACATTAATGGAATTTTATTTTTACTTCTTCTAACCCACCCTCTGCCTGACCCCCTCACCTCCCAAAAGGAACTAACTCTCCTCATTCCCCTCCTGCCTAAAACTGACCCAAACTCACTCTCTGCTCTCACCATGAGCCCTTCCACCATTTTCCTGAAATCTCCTCTCCCGCCTCCCACTCTGCCCAATATCGCTCCCACATCCTCCTGCCTGCTTGGAAACTGACAGGTAGCCTAGAGAGCACATGTTTGGAGACAGTAGGTAACCTAGGTTTGAGTCCTTGCTTCAGATCAGACTAGAGTTAGGACAAGAACTGGGGTCTCCCACATTCTAGGTAAGTGCCCTAACCATTAGGCTCTTCTGCAAAGGGGATTAAATTGCTCTCATTTTTCACAAAAAAGTAGGAAAGGTCTCAGTTTTGTCCCAGTGCAGAATGGGGAAAAATTAAATCTCAACATTTTCACAGGACAAGAAAACAGTTTCCCACCCAGCTCTACTGGCTCTGTCCTTGACTTATTGGGTGACCCTGAGTGGGTTGATTAATTTCTCTGTGCCAGTTTTCCCATCTGTAGAATGGGGATAATAATTGAGACCAACCTCAGTAAATTTTTTGAGGTTTTTAGTTGAAAAGTGCCAAGTAAGCATATAATGCATTATAATCCATATAGCACCAAATGTGTGCTAGAGTCTTTACAGACAGATATGAAGACAAGGGCCCTGCCCTAATGAGTTTATAATCTAAACAGATGATACAAAGATCTAAAATGGAGGATAGGAGCAACGATTTTATTACAGAGGTTATGATTAAGGCAAGATATCAAATCATTCACAGGATATATGCAGTATGGGTCTCATTTTCAGACTTGGATGCCTAAGTTTAGGGACCTACATCTGTATTTAAGCACCTGATGGAGTCTTCCATTGAGTTCAATGGAGGACCTACAGTCACTTATGTGGGTCCTGGGATGAAACCAATAACCAATTTCTGACCTGCAGCCCTGTCTGCAAGTATGACAGGTGATGAGAATTGTAGATGAATGTGAACTGCTTTTAGCTTTACACCTCGCACAACTCTCCTTGATTGCAGGAATCAGGAATTTTGAGCCCTCAAAATCTTTCAGTCTGAGGTGGCAGAGCTGCCGCTATCTGATTTTGTCACTCATGGCTAAGAGATCCCAGGTGTTGAGGTTAACATTGCAAATTTGGAGGTTATTGAGAGTGTCCTTTGGTCTGTCCCTAAAACAACTTCCAGTCTGCAATTCTTGGTAAAAGACCTCCTTTGATATTCTACTGTCAGACCTACAGACCACATAATCGCACCATCTCAGCTGTAAAAGCACCAATGCCTGTGATGTTGCAGCACTCATGGACCCTTGGTGTTTGGAACCAAATCTTGCCATTTATTTCCCATTATCCACAGTAGATATCATACATGGAATGGGTCCAAGCATGTGGTGTTGATAACTAGTCCATGTATCACAGTTGTAGAGAAGTGTGGTGATGACCATGGTGCAGTAAACATCTGGTTTTGTTTGCAGTCTGACACCATGTTCCTTCCAGAGACTACAGTGAAGTTTTCCAAAGGCATCATTGGCTGTATTTATGCACTTCATAATGTTATTGTCAATCATGACATCTAGTGAAATGAAATTTGTCAATGACCTTGAGAGGTCCATTGTCGCTGGACACAACTGGAGTAGTTGCAGTACTTCCCAGTCGAGGCTGGACCATGGTGTCTTCTAAATACCAATAGGATGTACCTGCATGCTGATTTAGGCACCTAAATAGGGCTTTAGCTGCCAAAATCAGTACTTAGGGGCCTAGAACTAGTATTTGGTTGCCAAAATACAGATGGAGGTGATTAACTTTAAGCACCCAAATCTGAAACTCACACGTAGATTCAAATTCCAAATAAATTTACATTCCCAATAACGTATTTTAAAAATTAGCTCCTGTTTAATTAACTTCCTTGTCCAGACTACAATGGCTGGTGACATCCAAAGCAGCACACAGGAAGTCCAGAGCCAAGCCAGGGTGGAGGAGAAAATAATCTGCACCAGATGCAGGATTGGCACATACATTACTTCTTCCTTGGAGCTCACCTCTGAACTATCCAGCATCTCTGTGATGAGATGGAGAGGCCTACCCACAGGAGCGAGGTGCTCTTTGTGGCAGTTAGTCACCATTGCATTAGGCTCTTTAGCCACTGGATTCTTTCAGTACTCTTCCTTAAGAAACCAGGAACTAGACTGTGATTCAGAGTCACACCTTGGTCCTTCCTCTGCTCTTGGGGTACTGCCACAACTATACATTGCCCCAAATATGTATCCAAAGTCGATGTGTCCCCTGTCCAAGAGTGCAGGCAGCCCAGAATGCTCCAAGACAAATGAAGTATGGCAGTAACAAGAGTATCTCTCCTCAATAGCTACGAAGACCAGTTTGGGATCATGTACCATGGGAACATCATATGTGTTCAGTAGGTATGTGCTCTGTTTCTGAATGCCCACACAGGCTGCCAAGCACCAAAAGAAATGGTGCTACAGCATACAATTCCTGCATCATTTCAAGCTGAGTTGACTTGTCCATGCAGTAGCTGACACACTGTGTTATACCGCTCTACATAGCAGTAAGAATTCTTCAAGTCACTTCAAGTCACATAGAGGCCACTGTTTGGTTGATACCAAAGATATCATCAATGGAGTACTGAAAGAATCCAGTGGCTAAAGAGCCTAATGCAATGGTGACTGACTGCCATAAAAAGGGCCTTGCTCCTGTGGGTAGGCCTCTCCATCTCATCTCAGAGATGCTGGATAGTTCAGAGGTGAGCTTGTTCCTCTGGGTAACTCTGAAAGGTCCTTTGTGACTCACAGATCGGGTGTCTCCACTTCTGATTCTCAGGCTCCCTTGTCCACTTGCTTCTTCCTCTCTCTGAGCTGAATCAAGCCACAAGCCCAGCATGGTTGCTTTTCCAACCCAGTATCTGAAACCTTGCATTGCCAGCTCTCATGATTTTATCATGAGTCTCACCAAAAGCAAGGTTTTCTTAAAGCCTCAGCTCCTGGAGTCATGATTATATGAGACTTTCTTTCTTTCTTTCTTTCTTTCTGTGAGTTTCTAGCTCTCATAGTTGTGGAGAAAATTTTGAAAATTTGACCCCCTCTAAAGACTCAAAAAAGATAAATCAAATAAAAAGAGTTATAATGTATTTTTTTAAAATCTCATGAATTTTTAGGGCCTGACTCCTGACTTGTACTTAAGGTTGGCAATACTGAAAACCCCAATACGCTCTTTCTCTGCACTCTGTATATGTGCCTGTGTCCTTGCCAACTTCCTATCCCCTCCCCCAGCTCTCCCAAAACCAATTCCTAAATATAACTAACTTATCTTTCTTATTCTGATCATATCAAACTCTCTTTTTCTCTCTCCTGCTCATCCTCTATCAGTGAGTGTTGGTTGGGCATAGGGGGATTATATTTTACTGGGAGAATGGCTGCAGAAATCTAGTACAGGGATGGTTCTTGAGTAACTGCATCTCCTGGCTTAGTGACACCTCTGACCTGGCTGAATCTGGTGCTGCCGTTGAACATCCCTGCTTGCCTGGAAAATCCTTACGGAGGACTCACCCAAAAACCACATCCTGACTTCACCCTTCTGGAGCACAGGAGACCCAGAACACTCAGAGTGCATGGCCATGACCAAATCCAATCTTTAAAACCCCATGGAAGCCCAACTCAATCTCCAACTTGTACCCAGAGGTGGGCACTCAAATCGTGGTGTGCACATGCACAAGCTTTTGAAAAAGTTGACATTAATGAGATAGAAGGCCAGGGACTGGTTGTCAGAGTCTTTTTTCTTACTCTGACTGTGCTTTACGTTAGTCATAAAGTGCACCTCTCCTTTGAAAAGTGTCTCTCTATCAATTGCACCCTGGGATTCCATGTTTATCATCTCTCAGCGATATGGGAACACATGTGCTGAGTTTACAAGTAAGGAGATGCTGTTTTCTAACTGTCAGTTCCATAATTCATCCTTTCCTATAAAATATGCAGGTGATACCAAGCTGGGAGAGGTTGCAAGCAGTTTGGCGGACAAGATTATAACTTAAAGTGGCCTTGACAAATTGGAGAATTGGTCTGAATTCAACATGATGAAATTCAATAAAGATACATGCAAAATACTTCAATTAGCCCTGGTCTACACTACGAGTTTAGGTCAAATTTAGCAGCATTAGATCGATTTAACCCTGCACCCATCCAAACGACGAAGCCATTTTTGTCGACTTAAAGGGCTCTTAAAATCGATTTCTGTACTCCTCCCTGACGAGGGGATTAGCACTGAAATTGACATCACCTGGTCGAATTTGGGGTAGTGTGGACACAATTTGATGGTATTGGCCTCTGGGAGCTATCCCAGAGTGCTCAATTGTGACCGCTCTGGACAGTATTCTCAACTCAGATGCACTAGCCAGGTAGACAGGAAAAGCCCCAGGGACTTTTGAATTTCATTTCCTGTTTGGCCAGCATGGCACAGGTGACCATGCAGAGCTCATCAGCAGAGGTGACCATGGAGTCCCAGTATCGCAAAAGAGCTCCAGCATGAACCGAACGGGAGGTACTGGATCTGATCGCTGTATGGGGAGATGAATCCATGCTATCAGAACTCCATTCCGAAAGGCGAAATGCCAAAATATTTGAAAAAATCTCCAAGGGCATGAAGGACAGAGGTTATAACAGGGACCGCCGCAGCGCCGCGTGAAACTTAAGGAGCTCGGGCAAGCCTACCAAAAAACCCAAGAGGCTGCTCCAGGTCAAAGCCCCAGACATGCCACTTCTATGATGTGCTGCATGCAATTCTAGGGAGTGCCCCTACCACTACCCCACCCCTGTATGTAGACTCCTACAAGAGGAGAGTCTCATGCAACAGGGATGAGGATTTAGGGGACGAGGAAGATGAGGAGGAGGAGGAGGATGAAACCGTTCTCCCTGACAGCCAGGAACTGTTTATCACTCTGGATCCAATACCCTCCCAACCCTCCCAAGGCGGGCTCCCAGACCTTGAAGATGGAGAAGGCACCTCTGGTGAGTGTACCTTTGTAAATATAATGCATGGTTTAAAAGCAAGTGTGTTTAATGATTAATTTGCCCTGAAGACTTGGGATGCATTCGTGGCCAGTACAGCTACTGGAAAAGTCTTTTAACGTGTCTGGGGTTGGAGCAGAAATCCTCCAGGGACATCTCAATGAAGCTGTCCTGGATGTACTCCCAAAGCCTTTGCAAAAGGTTTCTGGGGGGGGCAGCCTTATTCCATCCTCCATGGTAGGACACTTTACCACGCCAGGCCAGTAGCATGTAGTCTGGAATCTTTGCATAACAAAGCATGGCAGCGTATGGTCCCAGTGTTTGCTGGCATTCAAGCAACATCCATTCTTTATCTCTCTGTGTTAGCCTCAGGAGAGTGGTTTCATTCATGGTCACCTTGTTGAAATAGGGGAATTTTATTAAGGGGACATTCAGAGGTGGCCGTTTCTGCTTGGCTGTTTTCCTGTGGCTGAAAAGAAATCATCCCCACTGTTAGCCACGTGGTGGGGGGAGGGGTGAAGCGATCATCCCAGAGAATTGGGCGGGGGGGTTAGTTGGGTTTGTGCTGCACGTTAACCCGAAAACTGCAGCCCCTCCTTTTAAATGGCCCACCCATTTTAAATGGGTAACCCAACGGGGGCTTGGTATGGGAAATGAGGGCACTGCTGTTTGAAACCATTATCACATGTTATGAAGGTTAAAGAAGCCAAAAGACTGTGGCTAACCATGGCTGCCTGCAAGCCGAATTCTGTTGCCCGGCCCTGCATGTGTGATCTCTCACACCAAACCGGCAGGCCCTCAATATAAGAGGCAAAATGCGACCTTATATCGAAAGCACATGTACTATGTAATGTTAACAGCTTGGTTCACCATGAAAGAATTTACCCATTGTTCTCTAAAATGTGTCTTTTTAAATACTACTCTCCCTTTTTTTCCTCCCGTAGCTGTAAATGTTTCAATGCTCCCCCTATCATCTCCGTCCCAGAGGCCAATGCAGATAAGAAGGTGAAAAAAATGCACTCGCGATGAGAAATGTTCTCTGAGCTCATGCAGTCCTTCTGCACTGAAAGAGCTCAGCAAAATGCATGGAGGCAAGCAATGTCAGAATTCAGGAAAGCACAAAATGAATGCAAGGACAGGAGGGACAAGCAAGAGGAGAGGTGGCAGCAGTGTGATGAGAGGAAGCAGGATGCAATGCTGAGACTACTGGAGAATCAAAGCAATATGCTCTGGCATATGGTTGAGCTGCAGGAAAGACAGCAGGAGCACAGACTGCCGCTGAAGCCCCCGTGTAACCGCCCACCTTCCTCCCCAAGTTCCATAGCCTCCTCACCCAGATGCCCAAGAACGTGGGGGAAAAAGGGGTGCTCCAGGCACCCAACCACTCCACCCCAGAGGACTGCCCAAGAAACAGAAGGCTGGCATTCAATACGTTTTGAAGTGCAGTGTGGCCTTGTCCTTCCCTCCTCCCCCAACCCTTCTGGGCTATCTTGGCAGTTATCCCCCTATTCGTGTGATGAATTAATAAAAAATGCATGAATTTGAAACAACAATGACTTTATTGCCTCTGCAAGCGGTGATCGAAGGGGAAAGATCGATTGGCTTACAGGGAAGTAGAGTGAACCAAGGGTTGGGTTTTCATCAAGGAGAAACAAACAGAACTGTCACACCATAGCCTGGCCAGTCATGACACTTGTTTTCAAAGCTTCTCTGATGTGCAGCATGCCCCGCTGTGCTCTTCTAATCGCCCTGGTGTCTGGTTGCACGTAATCAGCGGCCAGGCAATTTGCCTCAACCTCCCACCCCGCTGTAAAAGTCTCCCCCTTACTCTCACAGATTTTGTGGAGCACACAGCATGCAGTAATAATAATGGGAATATTGGTTTCGGTGAGGTCTAACCGAGTCAGTAAAGTGCGCCAGTGCACTTTTAAACATCCAAATGCACATTCTACTACCATTCTGCACTTGCTCAGCCAATAGTTGAACAGCTCCTAACTACTGCCCAGGGTGCCTGTGTATGGCTTCATGAACCATGGCATTAAGGGGTAGGCTGGGTCCCCAAGGATAACTATAAGTATTTCAACATCCCCAACAGTTATTTTCTGGTCTGGAAAGTAAGTCCCTTGCTGCAGCTGTTCAGATAGACCAGAGTTCCTGAAGTTGCAAACGTCATATACCTTTCCCGGCCATCCCACGTTGATGTTGGTGAAACGTCCCTTGTGATCCACCAGTGCTTGCAGCACCATTGAAAAGTACTCCTTTCGGTTTATGTACTGGCTGCCAGGGTGGTCCGGTCCCAAATTAGGGATATGCGTTTCGTCTATCGCCCCACCACAGTTAGGGAATCCCATTGCAGCAAAGCCATCCACTATGACCTGCACATTTCCCAGGGTCACTACCCTTGATAGCAGCAGCTCAGTTATTGCATTGGCTACTTGGATCAGAGCAGCCCCCACAGTAGATCTGCCCACTCCAAATTGATTCCCAACTGACCGGTAGCTATCTGGCATTGCAAGCTTCCACAGGGCTATCACCACTCGCTTCTCAACTGTGAGGGCTGCTCTCATCGTGGTATTCTTGCACTTCAGGGCAGGGGAAAGCAAGTCACAAAATTCCATGAAAGTGCCCTTACAGATGCAAAAGTTTTGCAGCCACTGGGAATCATCCCAGACCTGCAACACGATGCGGTCCCACCAGTCTGTGTTTGTTTCCCGGGCCCAGAATTGGTGTTCCACGGCATGAGCCTGCCCCATTGCCACCAGGATGTCCAAACTGCCAGGGCCCATACTTTGAGAGAAGTCTGTGTCTATGTCCTCATCACTCTCGTCACCACGCTGCCGTCGCTTCTTTGCCTGCCTTTGCAGGTTCTGGTTCTGAACATACTGCAGGATAATGTGCAAGGTGTTTACAATGCTTATAACTGCTGTGGTGATCTGAGCGGGCTCCATGCTTGCTGTGGTATGGCATCTGCAGGAGAGCAGGAGAGCAGAGTTGCAGTGGAAGCGGTGGCTGATGATGGATGCCATGAGAATAGATATTTATAGAGAACAACGAGAAGACCTGCGAGGTGGATTCATGAGAGCAGGAGAGCAGAGTTGCAGCGGAAGTGGGAGCCCACGACCGCCAACATGGAGAAATTCGCTATCGAGACAAGAACAGGAGAGCAGAGTTACAGCGGAAGCGGTGGTTGGATGACCAGTTTTGCAGACCTACTGCACTGTCTGCCGCCAGCAGCACCAGGACACAACAGCGGCGGTGTCAGTGAGCTAACCTGAGAGAGCTGCACGCTTGCCGTGGTATGGCAAGACAAGAGCAGGAGAGTAGAATTGCAATGGAAGCGGTGGTCATACAGAGGACCTGCAAGGTGGCACCAGGAGAAGAGTTGCAGCGGAAAAAAGGCGCGAAACAATTGTCTGCCATTGCTTTCACAGAGGGAGGGGTGACTGATGACATGTACCCAAAACCACCACGACAATGTTTTTGCCCCATCAGGCCTTGGGAGCTTAATCCAGAATTCCAATAGCTACCCACAGTGCAATGCTTGAAAGTTGACGCACTCCGCCGACTTAATGCACTTAGTGGGGACACATACAATTGACTGTATAAAATCGCTTCTTTAAAAATCGACTTCTATAAATTTGACCTAATTCCATAGTATAGACATATCCTTAGGAAAGAAAAATCAAATGCGCAAATACAAAATGGGGAATAACTGTCTACATGGTAATGCTGCTGACAAGGATCTGGGGATTATAGTGGATCATAATTTGAATATAAGTCAACAATGTGATGCAGCTGTGAAAAAAGCTAATATAATTGTGGAGTGTATTAACAAGAGTGTTGTATATAAGACTCTAAAGGTAATTGTCCTGCTCTACTCAGCATTGGGGAGACCTCAGCCAGAGTACTATGTTCAGTTCTGGTCTCCATGCTTTAGGAAAGATGTGGACAAATTGGAGAGAGCCCAAAGAAGAACAATAAAGATGATAAAAGATGATAAACCTGATCTATGAGGAAAGGTTAAATTAACTGGGGATATTTAGTTTGGAGAAAAGAAGACGGAGGGGGGACCTGATAACAGGCTTCAAATATGTTAAGGGCTATTATAAAGAGGATGGTGATCAGTTGTTTGCCATGTCCACTGAAGGTAGGACAAGAAATAATGGGCTTAATGTGCTGCAAGGGAGATTTAGGTTAAATATTAGGAAAATGTTCTAACCATAAGGATAGTTAAGCTCTGGAACAGGTTTCCAGGGGAGGTTGTGAAATACCTGTCACTGAAGGTTTTTAAGAACAGCTGGGCAGACTGTCAGGGATGATCTAGGTTTCCTTGGTCCTACCTCAGTGCAGGGGGCTAGACTTGAGGACCTCTTGTGGTCCCTTCAAGCCCTACATTTCTATGATTCTGGGCTTCGAGACTCAAGCTGGGATCTTTGCTTCTCACACATAATCAACTCCAGGAATAAAAATTTTGCAGACTAACTGCTGCCTTCATTAAATCCCTGATAGCCTACATCTGAGCTGCAGATGTTCTGTATCCTCTACTACAATGAACGATATTCCACTCACCATAAACACAGAGTCAACCCATCCCAGCTATCCCCCCCTTATTGATGTTCACTGCTTCATTAATGACAGGTTTCAGAGTAGCAGCCATGTTAGTCTGTATTCGCAAAAAGAAATGGAGTACTTGTGGCACCTTAGAGACTAACAAATTTATTAAAGCATAAGCTTTCGTGAGCTACAGCTCACTTCATCAGCTGTAGCTCACGAAAGCTTATGCTTTAATAAATTTGTTAGTCTCTAAGGTGCCACAAGTACTCCTTTTCTTTTTGCCTCATTAATGTTCTCCAAAATGGCCTTTTTGAGTCACACTTTCTCCTGCTTTTATCATAGCCCAAAAGGCAATTTGTATGGAAAGCTAAAATAAAATCACTTGAGTTGGGATGTAATAAGTATAATACACGTCTTTCCACATCCTGCCTCCTCTTCAATCGGCCTACATGCATCTGTCCCCTGCTGCTGCCTGCCTCCATTCTACCCCTCATCCCCTGATTTTCTTTCTCCTGATCCAGTAATTGTTGGAATGAGAGTGATGGGAATCTGTCTCAATCCCAGAGTGTGTGATTTGTGCCACTCTCACACCCAGTCTGTCATTTTCAGTGGAGGTAGTAGGGTGGGATGGTGTGTAAGGAGAGGTTTTGTTAACTGGCTGTATCCCGATCAAACCCCATTCGGTGAGCTTGAGCTCCAAGACTCAGATCCTCAGAGGTATTTAGGTGCCTAACTCCCATTGGAAACAATGGGGTTTAGACACTTAAATACCTTTGAGGAACTGGGGCTTAGTGCCTTTCTAGACCAATTTAAGTTACTCATTTAGTCTTTGATCAGAGCACGGAGGCTCCTCAAGACGCCCCCACCTCACTTACACAAATACTTAAGAGGAGGTATAGGCTTCATCCTCTTCTGGCTCATGTTGTGGGACCATGCCACATCTTTTAATTACCAAGCCACATCTTTTAATTAGAACTTAGCAATAAAGGAATATCTCAGTCTAGACACTGAGGGCAACTTCTGACCTGTACCATGGGATGTGAGATGAGATCTTGGTAAATCCAGCTTACATCAATGGGGAAACGGTCAGGAGGACTGGTTGGCTCATGGGAAGGGAATACAGAGCCTTTCCCCTCTACTGAAGTAGTTACAGTCCAGCCCTATGATGGGGGGAGGGGGAGCTTCCTGTCTTAGATGGGGAGTGAAATCAATGGGTACAGAGCTTTTCACCTATAGGGCACAAGTCTCACAATACTATTAACTGTAAGTAGTTAGTCTCTGTTCCTTGGCCACCACATGAAATAAGCTGGGTTTTCAGTCAATCTATGTACTAAATTCACTGCAATTGACACCAATCAGACTGTGATTGAGTGGGCCACAGAGACAAGCCCCACTTTCCCTCCCCCTGCCAAAAAAAAATCCTGGGTCATTTCTGTAGGGCTGGGATTATGGTGTTGGCAGGGGCCAGGGTGCCTGTGGGAAGGTACCATTGCCAGTGCTGTACCTGCCTTGTGAATGCCAGTTCCTGGTAGGGTTGCTAGTTTTGGTTGGACATATTTCTGGAGGTTCCATCACACCACATAATCTTTAAATACAGATTAGTTCCTGGAGACTCCAGCACACTCCTGGAAGGTTTGCAAGACCACTCCCCAAACTGACCCCTTTCCCTAGGATCCATGTTCCCGGTATAAGAGCACAGCAGGCAGGGCTCTTCCCCTGAAGGAGGATCTCTTTGGTGTGGAGTGTGACCGCTCTACTCCCTCTCTCCGCAGGTGGGGGCAGCGGAAGGGGAGGGCAAGACAGAGAGAGCAAGAGGAAGAAGACACTGCAACCTACTTGAATAATTGATAGCGCGAGGAGGGGGGCGCATATGCGGGAGCAGCTGGACTCCCTGTGTCTCCATCCGCTCACCAGCCGGGGATGAGAGAGCCCAGCTCAGGTAGGGGAGCGCAGCTGCTTTTCATTCTCTCCCCTCCTGCAATGCCAATTAAATGTGTTTTGTGATCCGGGGGGAGGGCGGAGGCAGCTGGGCAGGGGGCTGACACGGGTCCCCCTGGCACGGTGCAGGGAACGGAGCCTGACTAAGGGAGTTTCAGTTACAAGGGGGAGGTGGCTCTGATATTTTGTAAAGAAAGTGTGCTGTAATGCAGTGCGCAGAGAGGCAGGGATGGTTGGCCAGAGGCAGGGAACGTGGTGGGGTAGGCTATGTGGAGAGGGAGTGAGACAGAGACACTGGACAGGTGGAGAGGGAGTGGGGTTAAAGGGGTTTGTCTGAGGGACCTCACCTTTATCCTGCCAATCTCATGGCATCAAATCTTGAACCCAGATGGACTATGGGAGGTGCCACCTGTGCACATCTGGAACTGGAACAGGGGAGTGTGTGTGTTGGTGTGTGTGTCTGCGTTTGTGTGAACGTGCTTGTGTGCAACTGTGTGTGCAGATATGGCTTTGTGTGTTGCTGTGTGTGTGCGTGGCTGCACCTGTGAACCTGTTTGCTTATTTATTAAGGTTGCACAGTATTAATAAATCCAGAGGGAGACAGTTTCTGTGCGGACGAGTTTACAATCTGAGGGGTTATGTTTGTGTGACTGCCTGTGCCTGTGTGTTCCTGTGCATGCATTCCCTTCTGTGAGCTAATGTCTCACTTCAGATGTGCTTACAGTGACTAAATTAATAGACGGATGGTGCCGAGATCAATTTGTATTAGACTAAATCCAAACCTTTCCAGCTCAAACCTATACATATTCAGAATGAATGACCTAACACACTGACCCATACATCCTGAAACATACCCATTAACACAACTGGATGCACGTGCCTGTACAGTCAGGTGGCATCATTGTATTGAGTGCATACCCACAGGCAATCTTTGTCTTGAGTGCAAGTTGAGGGCAGCAGTTGTTAAGAGTGGTTGTGGATTAGTAGTATATTGAGGGACAGTGAGTACCAGGGAGTTGTGACTACATGTTGAAGTGAGGCTTGTTTGAGGAGGGAGGCTGTTTGTAACTAGATTGTGTGCTGGGGACCTGTGGGTGCTGAGTTGCAGAGGAAGCTGTTTTTCAGTTGTATATTGGGGTGTGTATTTTGGTTCTGTAAAGTTGTGATGCAGTGAAATGAAAGCCAAGCCTAACCTACCTAGAGAACCAGTAATAAGAGAGCTCTAATCTACACTCCCCCTGAGGGACTTCTCCTCAGAGTACAAGACCCTTCACCTGTCCAAATTTCATTACCCATATGCTCCCTTTTTGTTCTAGTTTAGCTAATCTCCCCTTCCCATTCAGAAATTCCCGTAATTGTGAGTACACAGTTCTTCTCATTCCCCAGCAACAGAGATGGAGGGACAGAGAGCATAGCCATGATCTGTTCTTGATGGGTCCTAAAGCTTCCAGTCAGCCTATTCAGCTCCTCATTGTATGTGATGCCTCAGGTTCAGCTCTGAAGTGTTGGAAAGAGACATTAGCTAGCTTTCGTCACTTGTTTTGTCCTCTCTTCTCTGTATGTTTCCAGCATTATGAGATGGGAGTTGCTTGTGGGAGGATCTGTGCTTGACCTGGACAACGATGCACAGCCAGGTCACTTGCAATTCCATTGGCCTTTCATGACGAGAACATTTTGGAGGCAGTAGAACAGCATTCCCACACTCGTGTCCCCAACAGGCATTATACCACCCCTCTCTTCTTTTCTTTCTTTCTACCCCATCTATATCTGGTATTTCCTGTATAGTATATGCAGCTATACTCTCTCCTACCTTCTCATTTCCTCTGCTCCTTCCTACCCCTCTGTGACTTTCTTTTCTTTCCTGCTCCTCCTCCTGTCTCCGTTTGTCTCCCTTTTTGTTCTTTTTCTCTGTCTCTCCTTTCACTCTTTGCCACTCTCTCTTTCTTTCTCTTTCTCCCCCCAATGATTAAAGTAGCTCAAGATGAGCGAGGGAGCTCACCAGCTGTAGTGGCTGCTGTCACAGGTCTTGATGTTATGTGGTGACGGAGCATTACATCATTTTGTGGCATTGGGACACACATAGCAAGGGGAACAGATGGGGGCAGAGAGGAAATGTACCTGAAAGGACTCCAAGTCCCCAAGCAGCAGG
The DNA here is from genome assembly GCF_009764565.3 of Dermochelys coriacea. NCBI lineage: Eukaryota > Metazoa > Chordata > Testudines > Dermochelyidae > Dermochelys > Dermochelys coriacea. The sequence goes on along the minus strand of NC_050068.2, from coordinate 211,889,351 downwards.
GCCACAGACAGGTAAACACAACTTTGTGTGTATGTCTGTGGGGTGGGGGGTAGTGCCCCCAACCGCAGTCTCTACCAGGATGGAGAATCTATACTAATGTGAAAGCAAAGAAATGTGAATAGGCCTGGGAGATTCTGTCCCCCCAAAGGTTTGAAATGCCCCATGCAATAGCTTGCAGACTCCAACGGTTAGACATTTCACAAGAGAGATTTTATGCCAAGTCTCTGCATTATGTATTATTACTGCCTGGAGAGGGTAGAGCTAAAAGGGGTTGGTATAGCCTTTTCCTCCATGTATAGGGAATGGGCGGCAGTACGGGATTGCTCCTGTGATCCTCTCTTCCTATAGGGTATTGCAAGCTGGCTGGGGGGGACAGACCCTACTTTAGAGGAGGGGAGGTAAATAGGGGACTCTTCTTCCCTTCTCAGGTTCAGCTGCTACTTTACCCACTGGCAGAAAATTCTGGGAACCCCTGAAATGCCTCAGCCAATCACTAAGTCCCTCAGTTGCTCCCACCTGAGATTCTCCTTCTTGGAGGTCCTCATCTCAACAGCCTGGCAGGAGAGGATGTGCGGAGAGAGCTGAGCTTTCCAAGCCATGGAGAAGGAACAGTACCCACGTCTCACATTAACTTCTGCTCTCTCCCTGCATCCTGTTTCTCAGTCTCTCAATCTCTCTCTGCCACTCTCACTCTCTGCTGCTCACAGCGTGTCCCGCAGTGTCTCCCTGGGAGCTTCCTGCCCTCATGTGGCTCATGCCCAGCCCTAGCTGTGAGCAGCTCTTTCCTTTCTCTCATTTGGAGTGTGTCTCAGGAAAGAGAAGTAGGTGAGGGTTGGGACTTGGGGGGGCAGAGGAAGAAGCCTGTGCCCTCTAGAGATGGGGAGGTGAGTCTGTGTCCAGCTGCATGCCGAGAGGGGAGGAGAGGAAGCTGGCAAGCAGGAGAGCCAGGAATCCACCTTTAGCAGAGAGAAGAGTAGAGAATGTTTTCTCGGAAGCGCAGTTTCACCTTCGGAGCCTATGGAGGGTATGTACCTTTACCAGCCCCTGGCTCCCTCTCACGGACTTTGCATTATGCAGTCTCTTCCTACTGGAACCCTGGCAAAGCTGTGGGAGTAAAACTAGTTAAAACTAGAGAGGGAAACCTCCAGGGAAATTCACATATGCATCTCTGCTTCACCTTATCTCCATCTTTCTGATATTGGGACAACTTCGTCTCCTTTCTCCAGCAGAGAGAGGGCTTTCCCAGGCCTGTGTGTATTGTGGGCTAGGGTGGGGGAGTGACTGATTGTTTTCTTCAGGATGAGCTCTCCTTCAAAGGCTGAGACTTCAATATCTTCCCTCCTCCCTCCCTCCCTCCCTCCCCTTAGATGGAGACGCAGTTCCCCAGTTCTGATGTTTCTGGAGATGGCGATGGGTGTTTGAGGTTAGGTGCATTTTCCTCAGGACTTCTCCTTCCAGAGCAGAACAGTGTAACACCCGGCATGCCTGAAGGGCATGGACCATAGGTGTGGACCAAATGACAGATAGAACTTGGAGTGAGTGTTTAGCCAGTTGGCCAGATGACCCAATAGGCCTTCTCTGTCTGTTCCCGAGGCAAAAGGAGGCTGAGGCATTTAAACAAAATCCTAGACAAAGAATGAGGACACAGTGGTTCTCAACCTGTGGTTCATAGGCCGCTTGAGGTCCAGTCAGCACAGAGCTGCAGCCCATATGAAATCCTTAGGACCATACAGGTAGTATTGGATGCAGCCCACATAACACATTGTGGGCCATATATGCGGCCTTGTAGTGGGGCGGCTGCCTCACTCCAAGGTAAAAGGGATTAAGAACAGCAAAGGGAGGCTGGTGAGGTAGTTGGCCCCAGGTGTGGCTGGCTTAATCAGGTCACAGCTGGCCTGGATAAAGAGGGCTGTAGACCAGGAGCTGTGAGGAGTTTTACTCTAGCCCTAGAGTGGGAAGGGCTAGCAGCCTGGGAGCAATATTCCCTCTAATTTTTGACAGGTTGTGTGTATAAAAAATTTCTTCTGTGCAAATTTTTGACAGGCCATGTGTGCAAAAAATTTCTTCTGTGCAAATTTTTGTGTGTGTGGTGTTTTGCCATGTGCGTGGGGTTTAGGATCTGTGCGTGCACGCACACACACACAGCTTAGAGGGAACAGTGCCTAGGAGCAGGGTACCTGAAGCAGAGCAGTGCTGGGCAAAGGGAGCTGGGGAGCTCCAGCCTGGTAAACCCCCAGGCTGCAAGCCTTGGTGAAGGCCTACAAAGGTACTGGGGCTACAAAGGTGGCAGCCTGGGAACAGGCAGAGGCAGCTGGTCCTAACCCCTTGCCAATGATGAGTGGCCATTACAGACTGCAGTTTGCCCCAGAGAAAGGGAGCTAGATGATGACTGGCAGTAGCCACTGAGGCAAGGTGGGCTTAGAGGGTTGGGGGTTCTCCTGGGAGGGGAGACCCAGAGTGTGGGGGTACTGCAGTGGGCAGAACCCCAGGGTAAGGGACACTGGGGTCCAGGAGGGATACAGGGCCTGAGGCAGGCGAGACACTGGCCAACAGAGGGCATTCTGGAGCTGAAGTTGAGCTAATTCCCAAGATGACCAGCAGGAGGGGCCATGCCAGTGAGTCATCCCTTTGCTACAGGCCTACAGTGGTAAATAGGTTGAGAACCACTGAGCTAGAGTGTTAGCCTTTATCAGTGGCAGCTGTTCACTCTCACTGTCTCTGCCTCTATCTTGCTCTCTTTCCTTTGGAGTTCAGGAATCAATCTGTGACACAGTGGTGGGGAATGCAAAGCTCCAGCTACTACATGCTCTGGTGTTGTGATTAGGATGTGATCACCAAACCCCCGAAGAGCATGATTGGCAGAGCTAGGCACTGGAGAGAGACCCAGATCTGGAATAGCAAGGGCTGCTGCAGGTCAAGACAAATGATCCTCAGCAAACATTTTATTTGATTTCTTCAGAACTATTTTCTGGCTGTGAATTACCTGCAGACAGATTCTAATTCTTATGAATTTGGTGATTCTTCTAAATGTTTCAAGGAACACTTCTCATGAACATAGTTCAGTTTAAGAGGGTTACTTGCCAGCTACTGGCCATGGCTACTACATTGAGTTACCTGTAATTTGCTATTCATGGCCATTTGATTAGTTCCTGAAGTCACATATTGTTGTTTCTGCCCCTGGGCTGGACTCCTAAGCCCATGAAGAGCCTTCAAGATAGCCACATGCACCCTTTAACCCTGAGCCCCTATGAGAATAATTTCATGAGGATTTGGACACTTTCCCTTCCAGAGAGCAACAAATCACTTCTATGAATGCCTGTAGAAGGGGAATTAAAGGGCTTGTGACATCTGTCAAAGTGGATGTGCATGTTTTATTTTCAGGATGGAGAAGCACTGGCAGAGTATATGTGGAGATGGATAGATAGCTGAGAGGGCTGTAAAGGGTCTTCCACAGGATTTCAGGGCTGAATGTGGAGATTGAAGGACTGGAATAGTTGTGCATGCTGCAGATCAGGATTGCCTAGCTACTTTTCTATTTAAAATGTAAGCAGTAGATAGTGAAAATAATTCCAAGGGTGGGTTCCTGTTTTTCTGTTTACAGAAAGCTATATGGTTAAGAAAAATTTCTGCATAAAGAAATATCTCTTTAAAAAGTGGCATGAGTTAAAGAGTTCTCAGGTTTCAGAGTAGCAGCCGTGTTAGTCTGTATTCTCAAAAAGAAAAGGAGTACTTGTGGCACCTTAGAGACTAACAAATTTATTAGAGCATAAGCTGATGAAGTGAGCTGTAGCTCACGAAAGCTTATGCTCTAATAAATTTGTTAGTCTCTAAGGTGCCACAAGTACTCCTTTTCTTTTAAAGAGTTCTCAGTAAGTTTTAATATAGCATTGAATGCCCTCCCCTGGCCCTTTGCTACTTCTCTTTCCCAACCTTTTCCTTTGTGATTTTGATTGGCCTGGGACACTTTGTCCTTCCTTGATAGATGAACATGCGGCTTAGGCTATGTCTACACTGGCAATTGAACAACAAAACTTTTGTCTTTCAGAGGTGTTAAAAAAAAAAAACAACACCACCACCCCCAAAAGACAAAGTTTTGCCGACGAAAGTGTGAACAGCACTTTGTTGGCAGGAGCGCTCTCCTGCCAACAAAGCTAATGCCGCTCGTTGGGGGTAGAAGTTTTTATACATTTTTTTTTATTCTCCTACAAACACATATGCAGATAAATGGTCCTTCCTTGTGGGCCTGCAGTACTGCAAAGCCCCAAAGCTCAAAATTCATGAGTCAGTCTTCCAAAAATCATGAAATTCATTTAAAAAGTTTAAGTCCCATTTTTGTCCTGTCTTCTGATTTTTTTTTGATTTTTTTTTTTAATTCCCCCTGCTCACCTGCAATATGTTTGTCTTGTTGCCAACCCTGGAAGATGTTTAGTAAGGTAGATGATTTTGCTGAAGGAACTCTTACTAGAGGATCCAGCCAAAACTGGGGTCTGATTGTGCTATGCAGTTTCCATTTGCACAGTAAGGGACAGTCCCTGGTCCCAAGAGCTTACAACTGAGTGCAAAGCATGGTGGTGAGTTTGTGATGTGATGAGTTTGTAACTGGGACTCAGGCAGACTAATCTCATAGAGGGGCCACTGAAGATCCATTAGATGAGAACAACTTTTAATCCTTGTTGAGCAGGGAAGGATTCAAACTGGCGATCTGCAGGTGGAAGGTTCTGAGTCTATACTGCATTACAAAGGACTGACGCATTCAGTCTTGCAAAAGCACTAATCTTGCATCTGTGAGAATGAGACTTCTTTCTGGAGAGATGAGTTTATTAAATGAAATTCTGATCTCCTTTGGAGTTTACACAGGCTCATCTGCTCTCTGGACACACAGTGTAAATAACCCCCACTGTGCTGTCAGTCTCAGATCACTCTGTTTGCCTGGCCCTGTTCTTAAAGGAGCATCTCCCATTAACCAAGTGCAAAAAATAAAAAATAAAATGAATATTAGCACAACATTCAAATTAACTATAGTGGTTTGCATATAGACATGCCAACAATTACTCCAGGCTCTAACATTTATACTGTTTTACTCCCATTTGTCATTAGCAGGGTTTCAACCTTCAGATGCACAACACAGATCTCCTCTACTTCAGCTATAGGAGTAACTAATGGGGGAAGCGTGCCTTTACCCTCTATGTGGATCAGCCCACAGTCAGACACCAAATGCACATTGCCAGTGGGTTGCACCAGTACTCATGAGACAGCAGTAGAATGTGGGGCATCAGGATTCTTGGCCCTCAGACCTGCTTGTGCTCTGGTGGTTACAGACAGCATAGAGAAATGTAACAAACACCACCCCTGTTTGGGTCATCTGTGGGATATGAACCTGGGACCACTGATGTTAAAGCATGAATCTTTTACAGAGCTGTTAGCTTGGAAATAGCAGGAGAGTCCTAAACCTCTGTGTGGTTTAGCTACTAGAGTGGGACACAGAGCCAGACCATGTTAGCATGAGTTATATAACTACTTACTTTTGCATGTCCTTTCTGCAACGTTGTATTGCAAAGTGGACACTGTTACATTAGAGACCTGGGTTCTATTCTCAGCTCTGACTGTGCAGCCTCTGTTACCTGTGAAACAATAGTTCTGTCCCTCACTAACTTTGGCCTTTAATAAGTATTGTGAATGGCATAGAAATGCTAACAGCTGCTAGTAACAGTGCTGGGGCTAAACCTTACGGGTGCTGTCAGCTGAGCTTGCAGTATAATACTGCTTCCCTTAGACAGCTAGACATCGTTAGGGTTGCAGTTTGATTTTTCTTCCCCCAGATTGCATGATGGCTGCAGCTCTTCATGTCAGCACAAGATGGCCTGTAGCAGGGGCCAAAATTATGATAAATTTGCAACAGTTGGCAACTTTACAAGGCAGCAGACCTCCTCTGCTCTGCTATGCTCACCCCCTTAGCAGTGATCATTCTGACCCCTTCTTTTCTTCTTTGCTTGCCCTGGCTCGGGCATATTCCCATCCCTGGGTCTGGCAGCAAAGCTGTAGCAAGTGGGTCTGTCTTTAGGTTCTGGTTTCAGTGACTCCAAGGGCTTTTAGCTCTTCAGATACTGATCAGTCTCAAGGTGGCTGATTCTTGGGAACCTGACAGTATTTTTAATAGATCAGAGGCTAGTTCTGATCCCAGAGTGGGTCCTGTCCCCCCTGTTGGAAACCCTCCCCACTTCCCAGTATTTGTTCCATCTAGGACCTACCCATCTTGTCCCTGCAACCCAGCCATTGGATCAGGAGCCCAGAGCAGGGAAGTGGTTTGGCCGACCATGTATAAACACAGGAAAGGGAATTATGAGAAGCTGGTGCAGGTGGACAGAGAGAGGTATCCAGTGGCAGGGAGTGTGGGAGAGGCACATCTGAGAGGGGTACAGGGGATAAGTGAGCCAGGAGTCTCTTGCTGGGTGGGGAAGGAGGGATCAGCAACTGTGAGGAGGGAGGCCAGGGCACTTTTTGAGAGAGACTGTTATGAGTATTGGCATCTTGAATGCTACAAGGCAGTGGTTCCCAAACTTTAACAGCCCGTGAATCCCTTTCACTAAATTGTGAAATCTCGTGTACCCCCTCCTAAAAATAAATATTTCCAGGGATTTAAGTTTAAATTTCCTCCACACTCGGCACTCCGCAATCTATGGGGCTCCTGCTGTTGGACCCCGTTGACCGCACTGGTCAGCTGAGCTCCACTGAGCTCAGGCTGCAGGTCCCGCTGACCACTGGGGCTCGGGCTGCCAGCCTCAACTGCCTGGCCCTGCTCTCCCTGGGGCTCGGGCTGCCAGCCCCATGCAGAGCACTGGGGTTCGGGCAGCCAGCTCCCCCGCTGATGGGGGCAGGTCTTGGGCCGCCAGCCCAAACTGCCTAGCCCCACTCTCCCTGGGGCTCAGGCTGTCTGCCCTGCAATTGGGTCCCACTTGCTGCCTCCAATGCCCGGGGTCATCTGGCTGCCATTAGTGAAATTTTTCTGGTGAACTCCCTGTAACATTCTGCGAATCCTCAGGAGTTCACAAACCCCAGTTTGGGAGCCACTGCTATAAGGGTTAATGGTGATTGTCTCCCTTCAGGAGATCTGATGAAGTGGGGCGCTGCATCAGTGACATCCTAGACTCTCCTGTCCAGGATCCCCAGGCTGCACTTACCCCTGCTGTTCACAACAAGGTAAGGAGCTGCATCCTCCCTGTCCAGAATGGGAATATGCCTACAGTATCTGAGAACAGGGGAGAGAAGCAGGCAATGTGCATTACAACCGGTGGGGGGGAGGGGGTGTATTGTGGGCACAGATATGTATTTCTCAGTAAGTGCCCTAAAAACTGGTCCATCTAGTTTACCTTCCCATCTCTTGACATAACAGAACAGGCCATTATCCTAGCCATTCAGATGCTACTAATGATCCATCTAGTCCAGAATCCTGGCTAATCCAATACCAGATCAGGCTGCTATTCTGCCTTTAACAGTGCAAGGTGAAAACAATGCACCTGGCCAGTTGTTCAGTACTGTGCCATCCAAGTAAGGAGAGGGATTCCTTTCCTGACTTCAGCAGATGAATAATATCTGCCCTGAAGCATGAGGACCCTTGTGATTTTTGTCATAGCTGGTGTTACTGCAGATGACATTCTCTCTCATAGAAATGTCAGATCTCTTTCTATGTCATCCTTTTCTCTTCACAGACTGTGGATTTATTTGAAATGATTGAAAAAATGCAGGTGAGGAGCAGTTATTCAATCAAACTTTGGGATCCTTAATTTATGGTAACTGATAATTGTTAGCTCCTATTACTGTCCCTGCACCTTCACAGCAGCTTCACTTATGCCCTTCAATCCTGACTGGTCTGCTCTCCCAGTCTTGACTCTCCTGGCTCTGCTCAGTCCCCTCCAACTCTCTGGTAGTGTACCTTCATTGTCACTCCCTCAGGTTCAGGGTCTCAAACAATGTGGGGGTGTACCCACGATTAATTTAAATACAAATATATGTCCCTTAGAGAACACTAACGGTGCAGAGTTCAGCACTCAAATGTCAGAAAATGCCAAAGCTAATGTGAAACCTTAACTCTGCCCTTTATATATTTTTAAGGGTGATCACTGTACTTCACTGAGATAGTCTATCGAGGTGGCTGTGTTAGAAGGATGTCCCTTGAGAAACTCCTTTACTTGATCATAGAATATCAGGGTTGGAAGGGACCTCAGGAGGTCATCTAGTCCAACCCCCTGCTCAAAGCAGGACCAATCTCCAACTAAATCAAATTGATGGTAGTGAATAGTAATGACTACTGCTTAGCTGGTGCAGCATTAGCAGGAAGAACAGTCATTGCACTTCCAGTACACTCCCCGCAAGTAGGGGAGGGGAAGGGACTGGGGTGGCTCCACCCCCACATATGTTATCATTTATTATTAATTTGTGTTACCTAGGAGCCCCATTTGTAAACCATGACCCCAATATGCTGGATGCTGTACAAAGACAAAACAAAAAGACAGACCCTGCCTGAAAGCGCTTACAATCTAATTGCCTAGGCAGTAGAGCTGGCTAGGCCATAAGGGAGAAGATGCTGTACCCTGAAACACAGTATAATAAATAATTCCCTGCTGCAATAGAAGAGGGGAATTCAGAGAAGAATTGTGTTTCTCTTCCCAGTGCTTCTCCTGCATCTATGTGCCACCCCATACTCAGGGCTGTAACTAAAGGTACATGCTAGCCCTCAGTGAGTGAGAAGTTGTGTGCATTATTTATATGTATACACCTCTGAGCTGTAAGGGGCAGGTTCTTCCACCTTCATGCATGACGAGTAGCACCTTACTCTGTGAACAGTGTTACTGGGATTATTTGCAGAGTAAGGAATGACTCAGTGTGAGTAAAGGTGGCAAAATCTGACCTTCAGCTATCAGCCCTTTTCTAAATGGAAAAGTATAAGTTAAATTGGAAATTAATTGTCCCATAAACTGACATAATATTTATGGTGTTTCCAGGTGCAAAGTATTGAGCTATATTCAGTAATAATAGTGCATTATGCAGCACTATTGATAGTAGCCTGGATCCAGAAAGGGACATAAGCATTGTAACTCTAAGGGCTTGTCTACACTTGCAGTAATGCAGCTGCACCACTATATCACTTAGTGAAGACGCAACCTGTGCCAACGGGAGACGCTTTCCCATTGGCGTAGGTACTCCACCTCCCTGAGAGGCAGTAGCTATGTCGACGGGGGAAGCCCTCCCATCAACATAGTGCTGTCTATACTGGAAGTTCAGTTGGTATAACTACATCGCTCTTAGGTGTGGAAAATCCACATCCCTGAGTGACGTAGTTATACTGACATAAGTTTGTAGTGTAGACCAGGGCTAAGCGTTGTAATGCCTAACTTTTAAGCATTTAGAAAATCATAGGAACAACATTGTGATTCACAAAGCCTAAGTTAGGCTATGTCTACACAGTGCACCTTATAACAGTGCAGTTGTGCTGCTGCAGCCATGCCCTTGTAAGCTGCACTGTGTGGCCACTCTTTAAATAAAACCACCCCCAACGAGAGGGGGTAGCTTTGTTGATGGGAGTGCGGCTGCTGCCACTGAAGTGCTGTCCATACCAGCACTTTTCGTTGCTAAAACCTTTGTTGTTCAATGGGGTGTTTTTTCACAACCCTGAGTGACAAAAATTTTAGCAACAAAAGTGCCAGTGTAGACATAGCCTATGGCTATGTGTACACTACAACTTCTGTCGGCATAATTTATGACAAGCTGCGAATAAGCTGCGCCCCTGAGCGACATAAGTTGCACTGACATAAGTGCTGGTGTGGACAGCACTATGTTGGCAGGAGAGCTTCTTTTGCTGACATAGCTATCACCTTTCATGGAGGTGAGAGTTTCCATCGGCATATGCCCGTCAGCATTGAGCGTCTTCACCAGATGCACTGCAGCTGTGCTATATGTGTAGACAAGCCCTTAGGGACCAGTACAATACATGGAAAGAGAGAGGCATCTCGGAATGTGATTCACAAATGCCAACACACTAGATGGGGAATTGCCTAAGTTAGCCAATGGGAGATGCCAAAGAGAAGGGTGTGTCCTAAGTCCCACCCCTCTCAAGTGCCTCCTGACAGCCTGGATTAAGGAGCCTAGTTCTGTTAGCAGTCCACAACTGGCCTGCCTTCTGCCACACAAAGTGGCTGGAGGTGGAGGTGACTGCTCCCCACCTTATACTTTTTATCACAGTGGTTAGAGCACTTGCCGGGGATATGGGAGAACGGGTTTAATTCCTCCTTCAGCCAGAGGTGGGAGAAAAGATTTGAAAATGGCACAGTACACTTTACAGAAGATTTTCTCATATCTATGGAAGGACATGCTGTATGTGAGTGAAGGTTTTATGCAACTCTGTGTTGGAAGGACATGCAGAGCTCTTTGCCTAGCTCAAGTGCACATTATAAAGTGTGGATTCCCCTCCAGCCTGCCTCCTAAACTCTGTAGGAGGAGAGCGCCCTAGCACACTAATGGCTGCCTAGAGTGCAGCCCTTCTTATGAAGGGGATTTCATCCACTGTTCTGAGCCAAAGATTGTGCCAAAGATTGTGCATCACCACACAGAAAGCTGGTGAGAATTTGCTGGCATATATAGGCCACCTGATTTTTGCAGCTAAATTAGCTTCTTTGTTGCATGTAATGAAGACTACTGTGTAGCTAAATTAGCATTGTAGTTAACTGCCTCATCCCCAGAATTGCACTAAGGAAGGATATGCTGCTGGATGGAGCAGGTCAAAATTTTTGAATACACAGCTTTTTTAATAGAAAAATTACCTTTTTAAAATTAAAATATGTAGCAAAATTTTCATTTTTTGTGAAAGTTTTCACTATATCTCTTTTGTGATTTTTAAAAAATATTTTTCATTTACTATTTTTCCTTTTTTGTTTTTTCCCATTCTTTTCTCTTTTCCTTTTTCCCCAGTTAGTTTTTGAAAATTGAAGCTTGGATTTTCAAAAGCACCCAAGAGATTTAAGGAGCACAAGTGAGGGACATAGGCACTGTTGAAAATCCCACAGTGAATTTTTAAAAAAAAATTAACAGAGAAAGAAAGCAAAACAACAGAAGATAAACTTTAAAAAAAATGGAAAATGGGTTCATTTGAAACCCTTCAAAACAAAACTAATTTCAGCATTTTTTTTCAATTTTAAAAAATATTTGAAGCAGCTCTACTGGTGGTTGAAAAGGAAATTTATGGCTATGACTGACTGTTATTACAATATACACAGTAGAGAGAAGGAAACTGTTAATAAAAAGGGTAAAGACCAAAGTTTTTCTAGATGTAATTGAAATCAATCGAGCCAAATCCGTTTCCATCAGCAGATACCTTGGGCCCAAGTTTATAAAGATAAATTGGACTATTATGACAATTAAATTAGTGCAATTAAACCGGAATTCAAAATATTATAAATTGTACCTGAGACTGTACCAAAATAGTGTAGTATATGATATTATATGAAAAATAGCATGTGAATACGTAACTAAAACTTATAATGTAATATGTGTGCCCTGGGGTAAGGTGCATGTCCAACCTCAACTTTGGCATTTCCTGATCGTTGAGTACTTTTACAGTCTTAATGTCATCTCAGTGTAATTCTCTGGATGGAAATTAATTTGGCTACACCCTATTAGATGTGCTCAGTTTATAGGTAAAATGATGTTTATAACTGAAAATTCCCTCTGGGATCTGAGAATGAAGCTAGGCTTTTTTCCATTTCAAACATCATCACTAGCAGTAAAGATTCTGCCAGAATACCCTGCCATGAGTGATACTTGTGTGACTCCACTGCCTTCAATGAGTTTGCGCAGGTGGAACTTGGTAGCCAATTCCATGGCTAATGCATAGCTAGGATAAACTTCAGCTCATGGTCTCTGAGCTGTGCTGGCTCTGCAAGGCTAACAGGAGTAAAAAGCAAGTAAATCTGATTTCAGTCACCAAAATGAGATGAGCCTTCTTTTCAAGAGCCTGCATAACCTTGCTTACCCTTCTCATCTGCCTTTATCTTTGATGGTGCCACCTTCACCCCATCTGCAATCCCAACATCAGCATCCCATTTGTCTGCTTCTCCCACAACCATTTCCATGTCTTCTTCCACACTGCTCCTTGTACATGAGCACCCTCCCGGAGCTCATCCTCAAAGCCACTCTCTTCTCCATTGTCAAGTCCTTCCTAAAGTCCTTCTGTGATGTCTAAAAGAAATCAGACAGCTAATGATGGCTAAAGAAGGAAAATCGGGCCTATCCCAGAAACATCTACATTATCAAGTTGTGCTGTTCATCACCTTTGGCACTTTGGTGCACCCTTTCCTTTTTTCTGTTTTGTCTTTTTAGGTTGTGAGAGTTTGGAGGCATGGTCTGTGCTTTTCTATATGTCTGTACAGCACCAGAACTTTGGGGGTGCTACAAGAAACTATTTATGTATGTCTTAATTGGACATGAGCTGGAGAAATATCATTCATTATCATGGCTGTTACTGATGCCTCTCTGGGGCTACTATGTGACCAGTCAATGCTACAGCAGACTTTCTTTTTTCTCCTCCGACTTCCAGTGTTATATTTTGTCTCACTCCTGAGAACTGTTTGAGCTTAATTTTATCTGCTACATCTTTCTTTATACAGCCAGAGAGGGGAAAACAGGGATAGTTGGAGATCCACTCTGAGGGATTACTTTACTGTTTATAAGCCTGATTTAAATGTGAAGTTCACCTCCATGTTGGGATTGTCTACTTCTGGCTCCTTGTGTGTGTGATATTCAACTAACAGTTGTCTGTTATCTGTAGCATGTGGATTAATTCCATGACCTGGAAGGGAGCAAGATGGGACTGTCCATTTCATGAGGAAAAGACAGTTCTTGTCCCAGTGAGTGAGGGAGGTTCTCTGGCCTGCAATGTGCAGGAGGTCAGACTAGATGATCACAATGGTCCCTTCTAGCCCTAAAGTCTCTGAGCCTCAATCCCCAAAGCAAATTTTGGCTGCTTCTCTCAACTGAGAATCAGTATTTCAGGGCTCTAAACTCTGAGGCAGTCTCTGCATCAAAGGGATGCCAGCCTGGCAAAGTTTTGTGGGGAAGGAGGAAGTAAGAAAGGAATGAAAGTTTTGAACTCCATTCTTTGGCTTTCTTTTCCCCCTTTCCCATTTGTTTGGAGTGGGTGGAAAGGCAGGTGGAGGAATTGGAGAGTTAGAAGTGAGAGAAGCTGGCTGGGAGTATGTCTCTGCTCTCTGACCAGAAGTGCTACATTCTGTGGGATGGAAGTTGGGATCATGTTAGTTTTAACCCCAAATTTTTGGCCTTTTGGCAGACAAGTGTCAACTTTTTCTCTCCCATATCACCCTTCTCTCCACCTACAGTCTTCCCTGTGATCCTCCTGTAACTGTGCCTCAGTCATAGCTGAGGATGCCAGATTCAGGACAAAGTGCTGAGAAATAAGGTGTCCACCCCAAATTGGTGGTTATTCTTCCATAAGATATACCAAGCCAGTAACAAAAGTAAACTTCTGTTTCACCAAACTGGTTAACAAGAAGTGAGAAAGATCCCAAGAGATCAGCCACACAGCTAGGTCAATATCTAACTCAGATCTTTCCCAATAATCAGGCTATTGCCATTCCTTTAGTATCTAATATCTAAAGGTTTATTTATAAAAGAAAGAGGAGAGAGTTAAAATGGTCAAAAGAATCAAATACATACAAGAACTTTGGAATGAGTGTATCAGGCCTGAAGCAGTGATGGAATAAACTGCTGTCTTGTACAGTCTCCGGTAACTTCCAAAAGATTGGAAGGTCCTCAGTCCATTGGTTGGAATGCTCCTGTTAGAGTAAATTCATAGTCCAGAGATCAGAGCAGGAAAGAGGCAAAATGGAGTTTCTTCCAGGGCCTTTTATACTTTCTCTCATGGGGAAGGAAAAGCTCTCAGTCTTAGTTTGTGGAAAAGTACAGGTACAAGATGGAGTCCAGGGTCACATAAGCAAGTCACATGCCCTTGCATGCTTCAATAGCAGGATCCATTACCCATATTCTGGCTCAAACATACTCAGGAAGGGCCATGGGGTGGAGACGAGCTTCTTCTATACCCATTATGAGAGCTAAGTGTTCTTTGATAGGCCATCAACTTGGATCATCCTTTCACAATGTTTGGGTGTCACGGAATGTAGGGGAGTCAGGACCCTGCACCCCTCACTTCCTGCGATTCACTGTGACTCAGCCAGCCAGCCAGTAAAACAGAAGGTTTATTAGATGACAGGAACACAGTCTAAAACAGAGCTTGTAGGTACAGAAAACAGGACCCCTCAGTCAGGTCCATCTTGAGGGGTGGGGAGCCCAGACCCAGGTTCTGGGCCTCCTCCCCCCCCCCCCAGCCAGTTCCAAACTGAATCTCTCTCCAGCAGTCTCACCCAGCCCACACCCCAGCTCCTCCTTCAGCCTTTGTCCAGTTTCCTGGGCAGAAGGTGTCACCTGACTCCAATGCTGTCAAGTATCATCCCTCAGTGAAGTCACACTCTTATATCCCACCACCATCTAGTATTAATGCAGACAGTAAACTAGTAAAACTTCCATGCAACATTACCAGGTTAATATTCCCTACTCCATCATAGCTGGCCAGACTGAATGCAAACTTGGCTGTTACCCCAGGAGTAAACACATTTGAAATACTGGAACATAGTCATAATATTACTTAAGATACAAAAATGATGCACACATACAAACAGGATAATCATATTCAGCAACCCATAACTTTTCCATTGACACCTTACATGGTATACTTTGTATAACATTTGTTGCATTGTATAAAGGTGGTAACAACAATGATCTACATGATCATATTTTAATCATATAATGTCACACCTCCCCAACAACATCTCCAAAAACAGTGGATAAAAGGGGGGGCCTTGAAGGATGTCCTCAAATACACAACCTGGGGCATAGGGCGTGAGGCAGTGGGGAGAGAAAACGGACTTGCTGCTTTGTGAGATTTTACTATTTCTATCTCTGTGTTTCCAGGGGAGTCGTCTGGATGAGCAAAGATGTTCTCTCCCAACTCCGCTCAAGGTCAGGTTAGGTCTTTGGTGCCTCATATATTATTGAGAATGGCAAATAAAGGGTTTCTACTTGCAGCTTGCCCTGCATTCTGGCTTCCTCAGCCTCCTTGAGGGGTGAGGAGTCTAGTATTTGTAACTCAAGTCTGTGTTTTTATCACAGGGTTCTGGGGATGTTGCACAATAGGGTCTAACAATATGATGGAAATATAATAAACACCTCTAAAAATCCAAGCAGATTCAATCAGTCACTTTAGTATTATTAATTATAGCATAGTTATGGTGAGATGTTTCTGTGCTTTTATTTTAGTTTGAGTTTTAATAACATTTATAAGAGAAACTTATACTGAGTCTCATATCTTTCAGTAAGCATCGTGAGTCCAGAGCCTATAAGGGCTTAGGGTGGGTGCCAGCTGGTCAACCTGAAATCTCACCAGCTCCTCCTAATAAGTCCATGGCTCTCACCTAATTGGCCTACAAAGAACTGGGTCCCATTTTTTCAAATTTTCAGATCTTTCTCTCTCTTTTTCTATTGTCTCTGCTTTGGTGCTCTAACCTGGTAAGCTAACAAAATCACGCACAAGGAAGCAAGGTGGGTGGGAAGTGGGTAGGACGGAGGGGCGTGTCAATGCCAAGCGTGGATAAAGGGGGGGGGACTAGAAGAACATTAAAGTGGCTTAACATAGGGTTCTCCCCCAACCCTCTTACACAGCCACAGCAGCCCCTGCAGTTGTGGATCAGCCACCCTCACGGTCAGAAAATGGAGCCTCACTGCACTGGGGCCCTGTCTTATGGTGTCGGAGGAAAGATGGGGAGAAGGTTCAGTGTTCCTAGCATTGTGAGAATGGGCTTCTAGCAGGCATCTACCTCTACTGTTCCATGGCACAGAGCCCCCTTAGTATCAGCATACTCACTCATTTGGTAATAGTGCTGTTCAGAGAGCAGGAGTAGAGCTGCCCTATCTGGGAGCTGGGTCACTCTTCTAATCAGAGATTACAGGCTCTCCAAATGGTGAGTGAAAAAGTCCTTCCCCACCTCACAGAGCATCCTCAGAGCCTCAACTACACCCTGGAGTGTAGCTTTGACCATCTGCAGGCTGGTTTAAGTGACACCCCTCATGCTCCCAGAATGCAGGAGTGATACCAGTGCACTCTGTTCTACCCTACTTGCATAAACACTGTCCCCCATCCCCAGGCGTCCCTGTGTGCTGTCCCTTTATGCAGCAACATGTCACTAATCCAACACTCTTCTCAGCATGGGACAAGGGACTAAGGCTGTCAGGCCACACATGGCTTAATTTGCCTCAATCTGGCTCAGAATTTGATTACTCTGTTTTTCCCTCACTGTGCCCTGTGCAGCTGGGGCAGGGGAGTGGAATCTGGCCCCTGGAGTTTATTTGCTGACATTTTTGTGTGTTATAATGCTGTGTGCTGTGAAATGCACCCTAACCTAGATACTCTAAAGAAGTAGGGGTGGATGGGGAGGAGTGGCGGTGGAGGACAAGCAGCCTGGGTCACCAAGTGAAGATGGTACTTTAAAGGCTCCCTCAGTTCTGTAGTCCCTTGTGATTTCAGAGAGAAGAGGAGTATATCCCATACCCCAGCATCCATGAGGTGAGTCACAGCTGGCTCTGCTCTGCTCAGTCTCTTCCTCTACCTCAGTAATGTTATTTGCCTCACAAAGCAATGCCTCTGTCTCTTGGGATAGGTGTTACAGAAAGGGTGGCCATACCCCCTCATTATCCTACCCCAGTTCGGGGGCTACTGGATTGAAGGAACCTGCCACAGCCTCCCCAGCTCGACCTCAGCTCTGCCTGACCTGCCTTCCCCCTGCAGCAGTAAAGTGAAGCTAGAATGCGACCCCACGGCCAAGCTGTACCGCAAGCACTTCTTGGGGAAGGTAAGGGGGAACCCCATAGCCTTCCATTCCACTCCATGGCTATACTGTATCCCAAGGGCCTCCTGACGGATGTTGCGGTGACTTCACACACACACACCCCACCCAGATCCCACACCTCCCCAGTGCCAAAAATAATTAAATAAGATGTGTCCCACTACATACCCAGCAATGTGCTACTTCGAGTAACAGCTACATCGGGGTGCCCCTTTGCACCTTCTGTAGTGTCCTGTGTGCTAAAGAAGAGAGAGGTCTCAGATCTGATGACTATAAAGGGGATCTTTTGCTGAGACTTATGGACACAGATAGACCTTGGGAGATGGAAGGGAAACAACTGTAGTGAATCATGGTGGCCACCACATACAGACACTCAGCTGGACATGGGGATCAAACCCAGGCCCTTCAGCACAAAATGTAGAAGGCCCTGCCAGCTGAGCTAAAGGATAAACCCTAGTAGCTCTCAGTAACAGATTGTTATAGCGAGAGAGATAATTGCATGCACTAAGCGAATGTATTACACAAGCTTGGGGCCAACTACTCCTTGATCTTGCCATTTCCAGCTATGACAGGTATGGGAACACATGGAAGTAGAGACCAGCCTCCAGGTGAGGTTCAAAGCATGGGCATTTATTAGCTGTCCCACAGGCTCCACCTGAACTGGCTCCTCTGG
This sequence comes from Dermochelys coriacea, assembly GCF_009764565.3. NCBI lineage: Eukaryota > Metazoa > Chordata > Testudines > Dermochelyidae > Dermochelys > Dermochelys coriacea. The sequence continues at coordinate 211,871,717 of NC_050068.2, read as the reverse complement.
GGTGCTGGGCAGTCACCACATGGATCTCACAATCATGCTGACCAATTCACAATCAGTTGTCAACAAAACCATGATCTGTTCTGGAGACCAGATGCCTAAACCAGAGTTGGCTCACCTTATTTCAACAGACTACACCTTGCAGTACAAGCCCACAGACAGGGGGAAAAATGTGTGCATCTGGTCTCCACTGCAGAAGAGGCCTCACTGAGGCAGAAGTCAAATTCATCTGGTGTTTGACACCAGAGACAAGGTCAGTGTAGGAATGATATTAGTGTACAGACCCAGCACCAGAGGTTTCTTGTCTGAACGAAAGGAGATGTTGTGCTGAATTTGATTCTGGAGACTGAAATTTATTATCTTGGGAGTCTTTCGAAGTGCCGGGTATGCCACCACTAACCCCATATCTGTTAGGGTAACCAGGGAATTTTTCCAGAGCCACCCACGTAGCCAGATACATGCTGGATCTGATCTTTGGCTTAGCTGTAGATGACACTGCTAGCCTGATATGACCTTTATCCTCCCCCCTCCAAGCAGCAATAAGAGTTTTCCCCTCTTCTCATGTGGGATGACTCGTCCGGTATAGCAGAGACTCATAGACACAATGAGTTTGCAAAATGTGCAAGAGTGGAGTATTGCACAACTGTAGGAACCATCTGAAGTGCAGTACTACTGAGTCACTGTATGCTAAGCACTCCCTTCTTCTGCTCAGCCCAACAGATCTCCTTGGGTCACTGCTGAAACATGTATTAGTGAGTTTGGGGTTCAAGATATCTTCACAGTGACCATAACTCCTGTAGTGGATAGCATCAGCAACACTAAGAGCTTGCAGCATATTCACAAGGGAGTTACTGCTTCAGCTCAAAGTGGTAGAGGCCTCTGCTTTTGGTGCTGTGCAGCCCAGGTTCTACCCTCACAGGGGACCTGGGAAGGAGGAAGCTATGCTCCAGGGATAGCTCTATCTTGTCCTGAATAGCTCTATCATGTTCGCAGCCTAGTCAGGGCAATGTGAGATGATGAGGATGGTGGGAAAGACACCCAATGGTGAAGGGGTATCTTCTCGGGGACTATGGGAGATTGACAATATCCTAGTTATAATCTGGTGGGTACCTTGTGGGAGTGAGCTTCTCTGACTTCTTGTTTTTAGGAGCATCAGAACTTTTACTCCAATGACACAACCTTGGGCTACCTGATCCTTTCTGTGAAGTATGAGCAGATTGAGAGGCAGGACAACTTGCACCTGCTGCTGAGGTAACAGCACCCAGCATGGAAACATATGTACCTTGCTCTGTCTCCCACCTTTCCAGGAAGTCTTTCTGTGTGGACTTTGTGACCTAATGTCATTGTCCCAGGAATGGTTGCAGGGAAACCCCTGACTGGGGAAGCCCTTTTTCCTTCTGGCTCATCTTCGAACATTCATCTTTCTTTACTCCCAGCTGTTATCCTCAGGAAGTTGATGGCTGCAGGGCAGCCAGGAGTGGGGAGGGGTCAGAAAGAGAATTTCTGGTGTGTCTGTCCCATTGCAGATGGGGAATCAGAGTGAAAGGATAAGCAGAAATCTTACATAAAAAGGGGGGAATCTAAAAGCCCTCTGAGTTGTACCAGGGAATATTTTCATTGAGCACAGACACACACATAGGAAAGTGCTGGTGGCTGGTTGGAAGAGACTCTGGTTCTATGCATCACCCCTTCTTAATGGGACTCTGGCATACTGTTGGCAAGCCAGCTAAAGCCAGATAGAAGGGAGTTATGATGCCTGATCTATGAGGATGACCTCAGGGCTAGTGCAGTTAGTTTTGTATATGGGAGTAATGGGTTTGAATCCCATTGTTGTCCCAAAATATTCCCTTCTGTGTTGATGAAGCAGCACGTGGATTTCCTTTGCAATATACTTAACTGTTGTTTAAAACAAAAAAGGTCTCTAAGGAGTGATGCAGATACATGTAGCTGCCTAACCAGCTCTGTTTTCTTTCTGCTCAATTAATACCAAGCACTGGGCTACAGGAACCCTAAACAGTGTCCATCTTCCAGTGACATTAGGCACTAGTGCTAAGCTAGAGTCTATGAAACATGTACAACCCTTTTGGGAGCTAATTAACCCTTTAGTTGCTGGACCAGAATATTATGCAAGAACAATATTCCCTCCCTAAGAAGAGATCTGGAGGTGCGGCAGGAGTCACATTAAGCAGCCAGAGATGTTGTTTGCATTTCCCTTTGTCATTTGTTCTCATCTTTTTTCGGTTTGTGGCAGGACTCGAACCGGTACCAAACATGACCTGATCCCCATTTCCTGCCTGAATGAGTTCCCCAATGCAGTCCAGATGGCAAAGGTGAGACCCTAACTGAGTACATTTTCTTTCACACACTCATGGTATGTCTACTCTACAATCAGAGGTGTGAGTGCAGCATCTGTAGACATAACCGAGCAGGCTTTGATCTAACTAGATTGAATAACAATAGCAGTGAAGCCACAGGCTATCCAAGCCCACCTGGGACCTACATATTTGAGTGGCTAACCTGTGCTGCCACAACTTCATTGCTGTTATATAATCTAGATAGATCACAGCTAGCTCGGGTATGTCTAGACAGGCTGCAGTCACACTTCTGCTTGCAGTGTAGACATACCCTTTGTCTGTCTCTGCTTAACTCTCACTCTTCAGCTTCCTTTCTCACTTCTCTCTCACCTGTCTTTTCCCTTCTTCTCCAGTCTTTTGGCCCTTTCTCATCTATCTTTTCTCCTCACTTTGCCTTAGATTTTCTTACCAAGAGACTCATGCAAGATGATTATAAAGCAATACCCACCTCACCTTCCTCCTGCCTGTAGCGAGTCAGGGTACAGGAAGGGGAGTCACAGCCCCCAACAGTGGTAATCAATCACCACTTTTCCTTCTTTCTCTCTCTTGGCAGCTGCTATGTGAAGACGTGAATGTTGACCGATTCTTTCCTGTCCTCTACCCCAAGGTATGTTTACAGTAGCTTCCCACCTGCCTATCCCTCTGATGACAGGGGCTGCTGGTGGGATTGACCGAGACTTTATGCTTTCCGCCCTTCCAGGCTTCCCAGCTCATTGTTGCCTTTGATGAACATGTCATAAGCAATAACTTCAAATTTGGGGTCATCTACCAGAAAGCTGGGCAGGTGAGAGGTCTCTGCACTCCATAACCAAACACCCTCAGGCCCAAACACACCAGATCACATTTCTCAACCCCAACCCTATAGAAGGCAATTTAAGCCAACCTGGGGCCAAGGATTTTTTTCATTCTCTTGTCACTCTGAGTCTTGGGGGCTTCTCTCCCCATATCCCCCTGTCAATGTGGCCAAACCTAGTGCCCTCCTCTGGATCCAAGGATTCATTCCCTGCAATTTCAGCCCTAGAGAATTCCAGTTTCTCTTTGCTGTTTATGAGCCCCAGTCCCATTCTAGTGAGAACAGGTCCTAGTGGTGCCAAGCACTGGTACTATGTATCATTTTCTGTCCTAATGTCTGCTCTCCTTGCTGCAACATCAGTCCACCTCAACTGGGAGACTGTGCCCCCTGCAGGCATTGACCTTCTCTGTCATATTGGTTCTGGGGACCCCTTGGTGCTGTCAATGCACCTGGACCCATGAGATCTTCTTCCTTGTGGACCCAAGGAAGCCCTCTGAGTCCTAGAAACTTCTCTCTCCTCTGCACTGTCCACAGGGAGAGTACCCCCTGCTGGCACCAGAGTGAGATTCGCATTCTTCATGTTCTCAGTGCTGGAGGACAGGCCTTGTTTTATTTCAAGGAAAAGGAGACAATTTTCCATTATATACAGGGGGGTAGGGTTTTGGACCCCACTGAGGTGGGAGGATGTAGACTCTGTGTGTGAGAAGGGAAGTGAACCTTCCCCAGATCAGTTTTCTCTTTTCCTCCTCTCCAGACCCCAGGAGAAGTGAGAGTGTGTATGGGAAATAATCTCCTCTGCTTATTATCTCTCCTCTCCCCTTCCAGACCACAGAGGAAGAAGTCTTCAGAAACACTGAAGAGAGTCTGGGCTTCCTGGAGTTCCTGGAGTTCCTTGGAGACAGGATCCAGCTGCAGGATTTCCATGGGTAAGTAGGGGACAGCATGGGAATGACCAATCAGCACAGCACAGGGACTGCAATCAGACACAATTAAGGTACGAAGCACAGACTTGGGGAGCCCAAAGTAGACCCATGTGTCTTCAGCTCCAAAAATCACAAAGCAGGTCTCCTTCTGCTGGCAGGCCAAATCCTCTTTGTAGGTCCATCTGTTAGAGGGCCATATCCCTGATCCAGACACTACATTATGGGTTGGATTTTCAAAAGAAGTCAGCCCCCATTTAAGCTAAATAGAGCTCCAGCTGTGCATCCTGCAGGGCATTCCCAGAATGGCTTGGCCTATCATTTCCCCTGGGATCCTGTTGGAATCCTATTCACAGCTGGTGCTGTGAATTTACATGTCTCAGTATCCAATCTGATTTGCAGGCTCTGGCTTTCTCCAATAGGCAGTGTTTGGGATTGTGTCTCATGCCTGGGAGCTGGGCTGAATAGTTGGGGATTTCTCATGGGAGATTCTTGGGGCTCTTTCCTGGGATGCTTTTCTCCCAAATGTTAAGCTGTGTGTAACTGACAGCAGCTAGGACTGTCCCACAAGGATCAACAGAGAATGACAGAGCATTGACCATATCCACACTATCCTGTGCTGCTTTGAGGTGCCAGTGGGCATTGGTAAGCCTTGGTTCTTACCATCTGCTTCTGTGGGGCACCCCATGCACTCCACATTTCTCAGCTGGAGATGTTTCCCCTGAGAGTGGCAGGGATGATTGCTCCTCCAAAGCCACCTGGCTTGACAGGAATAGGTGCCTCTCTAGTTCTCAGTGGAGAGAGGATGATGCCAACAGGATTTTCGTGCAGCTCTAGTGTAGCTACTGCATTGATTTTTAGGGTGTGTTGTGCCCTTCAACCACTGAGCTCTTAAACCTGTCTCTGATGACAACCTTACTGGTGTCTACTTTCTTCCCCCCACCACATGGTACCAATGCGTTCAGGTTCCGAGGAGGCTTGGATGTCACAAGGGGTCAAACTGGCACTGAATCAGTCTATACCAATTTCCGGGGCAAGGAGATCATGTTCCATGTATCTACGAAGCTGCCATTCACAGAGGGAGATGCCCAGCAGGTACCATAAGGGGAGGCACCGAGTGATTTGGGAGGATGGGAGAGTGAACTGGTGGATGGGGCTAGGGACTGGGTGGGTGTTGGAGTAGGCAGTGGTTAGGGATGGGTGTAGATTAGTGACTGGGGTTGGGTTTCCAGCTGGGGGTGTGGGTTGGGAATGCTGGATGAGTTGGTGGCTGGGGAAGGAATTTCCCCTCTTATTGACAGGTTTCAGAGTAGCAGCCATGTTAAACTTCCCCATGTTATTTCTCCCCCCCCACTCCACCCCCCACTGTTCGTCAGATATTCTTATTAACTGCTGGAAATAGCCTACCTTGCTTGTCAGCATGAAAGGTTTTCCTCCTTTCCCCCCCCTGCTGCTGGTGATGGCTTATCTTAAGTGATCACTCTCCTTACAGTGTGTATGATAAACCCATTGTTTCATGTTCTCTGTGTGTGTATATCAATCTCCCCTCTGTATTTTCCACCAAATGCATCCGATGAAGTGAGCTGTAGCTCACAAAAGCTTATGCTCTAATAAATTTGTTAGTCTCTAAGGTGCCACAAGTACTCCTTTTCTTTTTCCCCTCTTATTGGTTTTCCTCATCTCACTTGCTCCCTCAAGCTGCAGCGGAAGCGTCACATTGGGAACGACATTGTGGCCATTGTCTTCCAGGATGAAAACACTCCCTTTGTCCCTGACATGATAGCATCTAATTTCCTGCATGCCTATGTGGTGGTACAGCTTGCTCACGGTTCCATTGGGGAGACTCTCTACAAGGTAAACACAGCCAATGGGCCCCTGTTTGGTCAGGGATCCCCTTGCTGGTGGTTAGTCAAACTCCTGCCCCTTGCCTGGAATGCAGACCCTTCCTCCAGCTTTTGGGGAGGCAGGAATTCAACTAGACATCATTCCAACTGCTTTATCAATAACAGTCACCATTATGAACACGCACCCAGTCCCAGGGCCCCACATCAGCTACTCAGTCAGCAATTTGGGCAGGGACAGATTTCCAATTAGGCACAGTAGGCATGTGCCTATGGGCACCAGCATTCTAGGGGTGTGTGGGGAGGGTTGCCAAGTAGGTGATCTTCTAGCCCAATTGGGCTATTTTTAGTTGTCTGTTGCCAGGGTTTTTTAGCAAGTGCGAGTTGCAGTATTTTGGGCTATTTTACTGCCCGACTGCTGCTGGCTGCATTGCTCTGGAGTTCTTAGGAGGGAGGGAGCCTCCAGATCTGCCCCGTCTGCTGCTGAGATGCCCCACAAGCCGCTTGTCTCATGTCATGCCCCCTCTCCTTAGGTAGCATTTGCAGCGTGTGCAGAATTCTTGTCCAAGGGAGGCAGAATTTGTTTTCTGCAGAAAATGTGCTTTTGCCCACCAGAGGCCGCAGTGGCACCAGAACAGCGTGAGCTGGCTGAGGCTGACCGGTCTGGCAGGCACTGGCAAACACCTAGCAAGCGGGTGGTGGGTGCATTTTTCCTTCAAGTGAAAAGTGACAGACACAACAGCCTTCTTGGAGCCAGGTTAGGAGGCAGAGCAGGCCATACGGGCTGCTGGGGGCTCACCGGGCCACATGGGGATGGGGGAGGGAGGCTCCAGGCAGGGCCACATAGGGAGGCAGGGGGGGTACTGAAGATGCTGTGCCTGGGGTGTTTCAGGTGTAAATCCAGCCCTGGATCCAGGGCCACCACCCTGGGCTCTTGTTGACCCTTCTATGTTGCGCAAGGCAGACTCACAGTGGCCACATTCTCAGGCTGCTCCCTGCGCAGTCAAGCTCATACTCTTAGCCTGCACAGGCAGCAGTCATTGCATGCACAGCCCCTACAGTTCCTTCTCCAATCTTTTATATTTGCTACCGGTGCAACCGCTGCTGGAATACTGTGTCTAGTGCTGGTGTCTACAATTCACAAAGGCTGTTGACACATTGGAGAGGGCTCAGAGAAGAGCCATGAGAATAGTCAAAGGACTGGAAAACCTGCTTTATAGAGGTAGATTGAGCTCCTCAAGACTATTTAGTATAACAGAGAGAAGGTCAGCGCAGTCCCTACCCATACGCAAAGTACGCAGCTGCTTAGGGCACCAGGTGCCCTGCGTGCTGCTCCAGCCCCTGCCCCGCCTCTTCCCCATGGCTTCCACCCCAGCCCTGCCCCCACTCCACTCCTTCCCCAAAGCCTCTGCTCAGCCCCGCCCCTGTTCCGCCCCAGCCCCACCCCCACTCCCCTGAGGACTGCAGCAGGGCCGGGCCTGCACTCACCAGCGGCGGGAAGAGCAGCAACCTGACCCCAGCCGTGCTGCCGGTGAGTGCTGGGGGGCGGTTCCTCCCTGTCCCCCAAGCCAGCCCCGCCCTCCCAGCGGAGGCCTGCCCCCTACACACATACACATAGGGGTGCTGTGTATGGCACAGAATAGCTAGGGACGGCCCTAGAGAAGGTTAAGGGGTGATTTGATCACATTCTATAGGTGCCTACATGAGGAACAGCAATTCAGTTAGAGGGTTCTTCAGTCTAGCAGAGAAAGCTCTAACGAGATCCAGTGCCTAGAAGATAAAGCCAAACACATTCATTTTGGAAATAAGATGCAAATTTTGAACAATTGTGGTAATTAACCATTGGAAGAACTTACCAGAGTTGTGGTGGATTCTCCGATGAAGTGAGCTGTAGCTCACGAAAGCTTATGCTCTAATAAATTTGTTAGTCTCTAAGGTGCCACAAGTACTCCTTTCCTTCCTGCTATGTCTGTGTGTAATACCTGGCTCTGCTACAGATTTCCTTTGTGATCTTGGATGAGTCGCTGCTGAATGTGTCTCCTTCAGTTCTCCAACTGTATAATGGGAATAAGAATAATGCTGCCCCATATTTCAAGGATACATTAATTTAATGATTGTAAGGTACTCAGCTATGGTAATGAAGGCCATATGTGTATGTATGTATGTAAAAAAAATGCTGGATATATATAAACTGGATATATATTACAGTAGCACTCCTATGTTAGAAACTAATTGGAGATTGAGGAGTTCATTAAATTGAATATCTCAATACTTCAGCAGATATAGTGCATAACTTTCAGTCTGGTGCACTGCATCACTTTCTTTTTGTCCTTTAAACTACAGTAAAGTGATTTCCATTGCATTGAAGGCATCAGGATATGAAAGGATGTTGACTTGTTCTTCATTGACATCACTTTTGTTACATAATATTCTTTTCCCCCCATTGGGGAAAATGATTTGGATAAGTGGTTGTTCAGAAGACTGGTATTCATAAAATTGAAGTTCTTCTGTGATATAATAATATATTATTTAGATATAAACTTGGGATTTAGCTGGCATAGAACCATCTGCTGACTACACTACAGACTACATGCAGTGGAGAAGTATTGCCTTTGATTTATTTGAAATGCATTTGCCCTTAATTAAATCAGGTGCCCCTTAGTTTTGTATTATGGGACTGATTCACATCGCCTGATGTTTTCAGGGTCCACGACTTCTGTTTCCGCTCTTATACAAGCTTATCACTGTGAGAGGATGTGGCATTCTGGTTCTTGTTATGATGTTGAAGTGGTTTCTTCTGTATTTTTTTAGGTTTCAGTAACAGCTCGAGATGACGTCCCCTTCTTTGGACCCCCTCTCCCAAATCCAGCCATATTTAAAGAGGTTTGTGTCTCTAAGTCCTCTAAGCAAGCGATTCAGGGATCAGGTGTGTGGTTTACACACCCTGTGACGGGTTGGATTACAGAAACCCCCTTGGGGTTGCCAACTAATGTGCCAAGACTACTTCTGCCCCTGCTTTCCTGCCCTGTCAGCTTGGGACTCCAGAGTCCTGCCTGGTTTGAGCCAGACCCGCTAGCCTGCTGCAAACCTGGACCCAGGTCTGAACCATGTCCCCTAACAGCTGTAGGCTTAATTGAAAGCAGCTTAAGAAGTGTTCCTGTCTTTAACACTCAGATGCCCAACTCCCAACGGGGTCCAAACCCCAAATAAATCTGTTTTACTCTGTATAAAGCTTATACAGAGTAAACTCATACATTGTTCGCCCTCTAGAATACTGATAGAGAGGTATGCACAGCTGTTTGCCCCCCCCCCGGTATTAATACATACTCTGGGTTAATTAATAAGTAAAAAGTGATTTTATTAAATACATAAAGTAGGATTTAAGTGGTTCCGAGTAATAGCAGACAGAACAAAGCGAAACACCAAGCAAAATAAAACAAAACACACAAGTCTATACCTAATACAGTAAGAACACTGAATACAGATAAAACCTCACCTTCAGAGGTGTTCCAGTAAGCTTCCTTTTACAGACTAGCGTCCTTCTAGTCTGGGTCCAGCAATCACTCACATCCCCTGTAGTTACTGTCCTTTTTCCAGTTTCTTTCCAGTGTCCTTGGGGATGGAGATGCTATCTCTTGAGCCAGATGAAGACAAAATGGAGGGGTCTCCCACGGGCTTAAATAGACTTTCTCTTGTGAGTGGAGACCCCCTCCTTTCTCCTATGCAAAGTCCAGCTCCAAGATGGAGTTTTGGAGTCACATGGGCAAGTCACATGTCCATGCATGACTCAGTTTTTACAGGCAGCAGCCATTGCCCACATGCTATCTTGACTGTCTCCAGGAAGACTTCTTATGTGGATTGGAGCCTTCCAAGATCCATTGTTCATTAATGACAGGTTTCAGAGTAGCAGCCGTGTTAGTCTGTATTCGCAAAAAGAAAAGGAGTACTTGTGGCACCTTAGAGACTAACAAATTTATTAGAGCATAAGCTTTCGTGAGCTACAGCTCACTTCATCGGATGCATTTGGTGGAAAAAACAGAGGAGAGATTTATATACACACACACAGAGAACATGAAACAATGGGTTTATCAACAGACTCCAACGAGAGACTGCTGAATTGGAATTAATTTGCAAACTGGATACAATTAACTTAGGCTTGAATAGAGACTGGGAATGGATGAGTCATTACACAAAGTAAAACTATTTCCCCATGGTATTTCTCCCTCCCACCCCACCCCCCACTGTTCCTCTGATATTCTTGTTAACTGCTGGAATTAGCCTACCTGCTTGTCACCATGAAAGGTTTTCCTCCTTCCCCCCCCTGCTGTTGGTGATGGCTTATCTTAAGTGATCACTCTCCTTACAGTGTGTATGATAAACCCATTGTTTCATGTTCTCTGTGTGTGTGTATATAAATCTCTACTCTGTTTTTTCCACCAAATGCATCCGATGAAGTGAGCTGTAGCTCACGAAAGCTTATGCTCTAATAAATTTGTTAGTCTCTAAGGTGCCACAAGTACTCCTTTTCACTGTAAGGAGAGTGATCACTTAAGATAGCAGCAGGGGGGGGAAAGGAGGAAAACCTTTCATGGTGACAAGCAGGTAGGCTAATTCCAGCAGTTAACAAGAATATCAGAGGAACAGTGGGGGGTGGGGTGGGAGGGAGAAATACCATGGGGAAATAGTTTTACTTTGTGTAATGACTCATCCATTCCCAGTCTCTATTCAAGCCTAAGTTAATTGTATCCAGTTTGCAAATTAGTTCCAATTCAGCAGTCTCTCGTTGGAGTCTGTTTTTGAAGCTTTTTTGTTGAAGTATAGCCACTCTTAGGTCTGTGATCGAGTGACCAGAGAGATTGAAGTGTTCTCCAACTGGTTTTTGAATGTTATAATTCTTGACGTCTGATTTGTGTCCATTCATTCTTTTACGTAGAGACTGTCCAGTTTGGCCAATGTACATGGCAGAGGGGCATTGTTCATTAAGTGTTTCTTGATGGGGCACTTAATTTGCACATTCCTTTCTCAAGAAGCTGACCAAATGCTTTACAAAGGCTACTTAAAAATCAAGCAAGGACACAGCCAATATTCATAACTTTGAATAGAAAAATGATACATGCATACAAATAGGATGAATAGATTCAGTAGATCATAACCTTTACAGAGATATGTTACATGGCATATGTAGCATAAAACATATTCCAGTTATGTCATATATGTACATTCATAAGCATATTTCCATAAAGCCTTATGGGGTGCACCATCACACACCCCTTCACCTCTAGGTTGCTGTTTCCAATTTGATTCCAGGATTGGGTTGGATAACCCTGGGGGTTAAGGAAATATATATCCAGAGCCTTTTCTAGGTTACCTTTTCCAATTTAGACTTCCTTTTTTTCCCACAGGGTTCAGAGTTTCGTGAATTCCTCTTGGCTAAACTAATCAATGCTGAGTACAGCTGCTACCGGGCTGAAAAGTTTGCCAAACTAGAGGTGGGTCTGTGTATGTGAGTGTTCACATTAATATTTAATAAATGCAAAAAACTGTGTTAGTGCAGGTTAAGGCTGTACAATTAATGAAACGTAGAAACTCTTAGGAAATTAAAGTCCCTTAAAAATAAAGTAAAATAAATTAAATGTTAACTCAGCCTTGTGGTGCTTCTTGTAATTTTTATTATCTATATCTATATTAAAGTACACATTTAACCCTCCAAAACAAAAATAGAATATCTGGCGTACATGCAAAGTGGCTGCTACTAGAACCCTAGTGGTTATATTACCTGACTTTTACAGTGAAAGCCACCCAATCTTAATGTTGCATTCACTTAGGTTTTTGCATTTGATTCAGGGTAGATTGATTTAAATCAGCAAGTAGAAAATCTTGATTTAAATAATCAATTTTAATCTTGTTTTCCATTTATACTTTTTAGTTATTTTCCTAAAGAAAGGTTTATTTGCACTGGTTGATAACCATTAAAGCATATTGATTTGCAATCAAATACAATTTTTACACTAAATTTGATACTTCTTTTTGCTAGTCAGGAGGATTCACTATATCTATACACATTTATTTAAGCAATTATATTGCTTAACCTGCATTTATTCAAATTCTTAATTTTTACATTTGTTTATTATGTTAGAAGATGTGAATTATGCATTTCTTCATTTACTCGATTTTTGTGTGTGTGATTTGTGTGAAGCTGTATTTGGATGGAAATTGGAATATAGATAAAACTACTTAATAAATTTAAAAAGTAAGATCATCAGAACATGTTTGCATTTAAAATCAACTGATTTATTAAACAAAGTAAGTATCCTCAGCAGTGAGTGAACTGTACTATTTTTTCTGGCAACATGTCCTTCAAGGCTTTAGAACTAGTAGGCCTCATCTTCACACTTAGTTTTTATTCATAGATTGGAAGAGGAAGACAAGCTTTCCTGCTTTTTAAACTCCCGGTCCATTTGTTAACTTTGAATAAACTAGGTTTCAGAGTAGCAGCCGTGTTAGTCTGTATTCGCAAAAAGAAAAGGAGTACTTGTGGCACCTTAGAGACTAACAAATTTATTAGAGCATAAGCTTTCGTGAGCTACAGCTCACTTCATCGGATGCATTTGGTGGAAAAATCTCTCCTCTGCTTTTTCCACCAAATGCATCCGATGAAGTGAGCTGTAGCTCACGAAAGCTTATGCTCTAATAAATTTGTTAGTCTCTAAGGTGCCACGGGTACTCCTTTTCTTTTTTTGAATGAACTAGTCATTGAACAAAAGAAAAGGAGTACTTGTGGCACCTTAGAGACTAACAAATTTATTTGAGCATAAGCTTTCATGAGCTACAGCCCACTAACAAATTTATTTGAGCATAAGCTTTCATGAGCTACAGTCCACTTCATCCGATGAAGTGGGCTGTAGCTCATGAAAGCTTATGCTCAAATAAATTTGTTAGTCTCTAAGGTGCCACAAGTACTCCTTTTCTTTTTTGCGAATACAGACTAACATGGCTGCTACTCTGAAACCAGTCATTGAACAGAACTAGTTGAATAAACTGAAATGAAGAAAATATTTGTGCTGTGCCTGCAAAAGACTATCAATAGCTAGCACTTCAACAAACTCTGGTTCCTGATGCTTAGCCAGTGTCTTCCACCAGTTCAGCAGTGATATTTTTTTAAACTTTGGCAGCAGATATATACTGATTTAAGATTATATTTTGTAAATTTAGTTTAAATTATTTTAATAGATTGTAGTAAATTTAGGCCTTTAACATAGGTTTTCATAATTTCAGATAGGTTTATTTTTAAGAATAAAAATGTATTTAATTTAAAGATAGAAAATATGATTTAAATGAAGAAACTTATTTATTTATTTTAAATAATCAGTTTTTATCCACCCTGATTTCATTTCCTAGGCTCTTCTAAGGAGGGGCTGAGGGAAATGGAAAACAGAAGAAATGAAGAAAAAGGGCACCAAAAAACAGCTTAAGGAAGGATAAGGAAGTTAGAGAAGGGTCCACATTTGGAAGAAATCATATTCCTCTTAACACTAGAGAAAGTGGGATGTATCAATTATATCTGAAACATAGAGTCCATTCTCTCTCTCCCTCTTTCTCAGTGCTTTGTCCTTTATTTTTTCTGTCATTCTATTCTGTCCCCTCTCTCTCTCTCTCTCTCTCTGCCCTGGTGTAGGAGCGAACTCGCAGTGCCCTCCTGGAGAGCCTTTTTGAGGAGTTGCAGCTCCGTAGCTGCAGCATGATGGGCCTGGCCTCTGGGGACGATGAGAAGATGGAGAATGGGGGTGGTGGCTTCTTCGAAAATTTCAAGGTGAGAGATCAAGAACTGCTGCAGCCTCTTAAACCTATCCCTCTTGCAGAGCCACCGCCACCCAGCTCAGTTTCAGTTCAGGATACATTAGCCCTGTAGGGCACATGTGCTTGGGGTGGCAGGGAGTGGGGGACAATATGGCTCCTTCTCAACAGCCACATTTTGCATTGTATTTTTACATACCTCACAAGGATAGATGCAGCTTCTCCCTCTCCACTCAGGGGAGATGCAGCTTGGCACAGTACAGCATCCCATGCTGTTCCTAATGTGAGGTCTCTGGGTGGGATGAAATGAAGCCCTACACCCTCTGGCCCTGGCTGGCATGTAGTGGCAGGGAGGACCCAATTCCCCGATGAGAAAAGAGATCAGGAACTTGCAGAAGGAAGTATGATGGGTTCAGGCGGCAGAGCCTTTTGTCCCCCAGCAGCACACTGGCTCTATCTCTAGGACAGCAGCAGCAGCTGGGAAGGTCCCATCTGATGGTGGTTTCTAACACAACTGTTGCTGTAGTATCTAGGTACTTTGGAATACTGAGATACATCTTTTTCCTTCTGAAAGCATGAGCTCTTTTTTGTATGATGTGGTGGTAGCAGTGGCTAATCTCCGGGAGCGCAGGGTCAGGGTGATGTGAGGGTGGAACGCGTATACCAGTGATGCTTAGACCTCAATGATTCAGAAGCCAAATTAGCGATCAACATTAACCAAAAGAGCCACAATTGTGTGACTTCATTGCTTCATTTACTTTCTCTCATATATATATATATATATATATATATATATATATATATATATAGATATATAGATATATATATATATACTATTCTCACAGCAAAATGACTGACCAAGTATTCTACAATAAAAGCATCCTGATTGATTGATTAATAACTTAGCTTGGTTAATAATTAAATCACAGTATTTTAATATCATGTGCTGCAAAGAGCTGCAGGAGACACATTGAAGAACAACTTGCAGCTCCTGAGCCTCAGTCTGAGTATCACTGGCCTACTCAAACAGGAGGGAATGAGTGTGCTGGTTCTCACTTCACTGCCTGCCTCTCTCTTCCTTTCTTCTTGCACCATGTGTGGTACATGCCTAGTGGGACAGACAGCCATATCTCAGGTGCCAGCACCTCACTTGGCACTGTCAGCCCCCTTGGTTGGCAGCTCTCATCAGAATTGCTGGGGACAAAATGGGCCAACTCCCCACTCACCTGTAGAGGTGGTTGGTGCAGGTCAGGGCTGAGGCCCAGTGGTAGGGTGTGTGTGAGTGAGTAGCTTACTGCCCTTGCAGCATCTGTTCAGTGGATAAATAGAAAATTTCAGACTCTGTCCAGCACCTTTCGGCATATACTCCAAAATCTGCTTCTCTGGCCTCTGGCATCACTGTGTTCAGATAGCCTTTTAAGGGGCTGGAGAAGAGGGAGGGGGCCTGGGAACTGTTTTTTTCAGAGTACTCTAGTTTCAGCGGGGCAGCTTCTTTCTCATGGCCATTACATAGGCCTGCATGGGACTGAGCCCTCCCACCTTACATGGGGATTTGGTCCCTTTTCTTGCACTGAGTATGACTGTGTGAGGTAATGCTGGCTTTTTGGGAAAGTTGTAGTGGTGGTGGGGAATCTCTTTATCCCCTGCAGGAGGATGGGGGAGACTGCGAGCAGAGGGAACAATCTTTCACTGACCGAGGGGCACATAGACAAGATGGAACCAAACAGGCCTTTCCCATGGGTAATTTTTGGGCTGCTGAGTTCTAGTGGGGAGGGAGGATATCTCTGGTACTGGTGTCTGTCCTCACCTCTACTCCCCACCGTGGTGATCTTCATACTGTCCTTTATGTGTGTCTGTGTCTCTCTGTCTGTCTCTCTGCCTTCCAGCGGGTAATCCGAGGCCGCAGCCAGAGCCTGGATACCATGGGGATAGCCATGAGGAAACAGCAGCAGCCGGCAACCCCGCCCAGCCGCCCAGCTACTGCTGGCCTTGCTCTCAACCAGAGTGTCGCCGAGGGCACTAAGGCTATTGCTGCGGTAAGGTACTGGGAGGGAGTGCCACTGGAAGGGGCCCAGCATGTCTCTGATCCTCCATGATCCACTCACACATTTTGTCCCTCTACCCCTATTAGTATGTCCTCTATGAATCTTTTATGTTTGTATCACTCCATTTCTGTCTCTGTGTGTCTGACTGGGTGTTTCTTTGTGCATCTCTCTCTTGTGCTGAGTCTGTGTCTCTGTTTTGTCTTCATTTATGTCCCTGGGTCCCATTCATCTACATACTGGATCTGAGCTTGGCACAGGGCTTGAGAGGAAGGGCAGAGGTGGCTTGGCATCACCCTTATGCCTCCTTCATCTTGGGCTAGCTGTGGATCTGCGTGCTGCTCTAACTGAAAAAAGACCATACACCTTGATTTTTATCAAGACAGTCCCAGTTTTTTATATGATGAGAACTGAGAACTTCAGCATGCTGGAAATGTTCCAGTGTTTCACTTCATCAATCAAATGTTAATTTTTTAATAACTACAAAATGTATGTTTCAGTCATATTGCTATGCTGAGTAGAATTCACTTGTCGGGAACAACAGTTCAGTGGAACCAACATTCAGTGGGATGAACCGTATTTGGAGTGAGAGAAAAGTTAGATGAGCACAGGCACTGCCAAAACCATTCTTTTACTTGATGTGACTGTTAAGGACACTTGGTTGGTGTTGCATGATAAACTCATTCACAGCACTACATTCCAGGAGAAATGCTCCATTCTGAGAAATATGCCCACTGACAATGTCACTGACAGAAGTAACACCTACTTGTATAAGAAAAAGTGCACTCATGTCTTCTATATGAATATTTTATCAGAAAATGTTGCCACAAAAGTGTCCTGGTTTCTGATTCTGAAAATATGGTTACCCTAGGTAACTCACACCTGGCTGCCTAAGGCTTCTGCACTGGGGTTCCAGCAGGGCTGGTGTAGTGCCAAAAACACCAGCTCTATGTCAACCAAGGAGGTCCCTTTCTTTGGGGAATTGCTGCCCTGGGGACAGATGTTGTAGCTTTACAGATCCTTTATGCCTGCACTAAGGAGCCATAGAGTAGTGATGAGCTGGGCCCTTCCTCTTTCTCTCTGAGTCTGTATGTCTCTTTGTTTCTTTGTGTCTCCTTTTAATCTGAGTTTATGCCTCTCTTCCAAACTCTTTCTGTGTCTCTCTTGATGACATTGTAACTCTCTGCCTGATCCTCTATCTCTCTTTCCATTTCTCTCACTCTGTCTCCTGTCTCTCTGTGTCTCATTCTGCCTGTCTGTTTTTCTTCCTCTCTCTCTCTCTCTCTTAACATCTGTGTTCAGGGCTGGATTAACTCTCCAGTGGGCCTGGGGCTATTAGATTTTGTGGGGGCCCTGTATACAAGTCTTTTTCCTGGGACGGAGTTTGGGGCTGGGGCAGGGGATTGGCTGGGATGATTTAGTGGGGTATTGGTCCCGCTTTGAGCAGGGGGTTGCACTAGATGACCTCCTGAGGTCCCTTCCAACCCTGATATTCTATGATTCTATGATTGGGGTGCAGGAGGAGGTGCAGGGGCTGGAAGGGAGTTTGGTTTCAGGAGAGGGATTCTGATCTGGGGCAGGAGATTCGGATGGAGGATGGGGTGTGAAGTGTAGGCGCCAGCCAGGAGGCGCTTACCACAGCCAGCTCCCAGCTGGCGGCACAGCAGGGCTCAGGCAGCCTGCCTGAGCACCCCGCTGCGCCGTGGGACTTTTAGCCGCCCAGAGTTGGAGATCGCTGCCTGTGATTTACTTTTGCGGTGTCCCCCTAGAGCCGGGGCCGTGGGCTGCAGCCCCTAAAGCCCCTGCCTGTATTGAACCCTCACTTCCTCCCCTCTCTTTCTCACTGACAGCTTGTAGGAGTTCTTCCTTCACATTCTGGTTCCTTGGGGGGCTCCGGGCAGCACTATTACATATCAGAGATGATGCAAAGAGAGGGTCTGGGATCCAGGCTGCACACTCCCTCTCCCCCTCCTCCAGTACCCCACTGCTTTGTCTCTCACACTCCCCTCCTTCCTTCCTATCACTTCCTTACTCTTCTTCTCTCTAGTCCTTTGCCCTGCCTGGGAGGAGCCCATCACGCACCCGAGGCAGCCACTTCCACGGGCGTCGCAGCAGTGCCATTGGCATTGAGAACATCCAAGAAGAGAAGAGGTAAGAGCTGTGGGAATGAGTGAGGTGCGGTGGGATGAAGGGTGCTGGGGCAGGGGAAGAGAGAGGAGAGGTGGAAGGAACTGGGACCAAGAGGAGAAGGAGGATGGTGAAGGCTGGGGGAGGCAAGAAAAGGGAAGATGGAGAGGTGGGGTCAAAGGAACAGGAAGGGGAGCAGACTGCAGAAGAAAATAGGCCTGGGACCCAGGGAAACTGAGAGGAGGTAGGAAGGGAAAGAAGTCGGGGAGGAGTAGGCAAGGGAAAATGGGAGGGAGGCAGGACCAGAGTGACAGGGAGAAGAGATAGGACCTTCATCAAACAGAGTAGAAGATGATCCAGGATTCCTGCCTGTCCTGTTCCATCCCCACTGTGACAAAAACAGTTCTGCTGTGTGCATGTGAGAGGAGAGTGGAGAAAATACATTTTTTCCATTTATTTTTAAAGAGTAACTAAATCTTGTGACTTTTAAAAGAAATAATTGTGAGAGTTTTCTTAAAATGCTATAATCAAAATGGCTGAGGTTTGAGACTTGCAGACTATCAGAAGTAGCGTTCACTGAAGAGCAGAGCACAGCCTTCATCCAGGGCTTGATGTAGCTGAGTTATGAGCATTTGAAAATTGCACATTGAGCAGTAGAGGTTATTTTGTTAAACGCTTAATGGGCCCCAAAAGGGGTGCTGTGCATTAAGGGTTCAGTGTATGCCAGATCCAAAGCCCAGTCCTTTGAACTGCTGTATATGCCACATGAAACCTTCCCAATTGTTCACGAAATCCAGGAATCTGTCAAAGGGCTCAGTGTAGAGAAGAGAACCCACTCTCCCAGCATGCAGACAGCCATGACCGTCACAATGGGTAAAATCTGTGCCTGTGAAGTCTCTCCCTATGTCTCTTTCTCTTGCCTTTCTTAAAAGAGACACTGACAGACTTATTTATCTTTAAAATGATATATTTTTTCAGAACAATAAATTATATGGAGGCAAGTTCCCATTAACAATGTATCTAAAATAAAAAACTGTCACAACACTCGCACTTTTTGTGGCTTACCTTTAACAACAATTTTACATCTCATATAAATATATTCCTCAGCCCAGCCCTTTGTGTTACTCACCTCCCTATCCTCTTCAAGGATGTTTAAAGATTTCCTGCAAAGGTGGAAAAATGGGACTGTGCCCTTATTTTCTTCTTTATAATACAGAAAGAAGGTGTTGGGTTTTTTTAGATTTTCATCTGCTTGTTTTCACCTCAGATATATCAGGAATACTAAGCCTGATTTTCCCTGCATTTGCTGGTTGACCCTTGAGATGAAGACTGGGAGTTTTCTCAGCTCCTAAGTGAAGGGGCTGCACTGCAGAATAATTCACACAGATATTTCCTCACAAATATATTAATTAAATAGGTGTCAGCAAAAACACAAGTTTGATACAGTCTGAAAGAAAAACCACTGCTGCTCTCAGTTAGTCAAATGTCACCTCCTTAGCATGTTTGACACTATAAATATACTAGCTCTCCAGTCAACTGTAGAGTCTTCCAGATTAAATAAGGTCTGAATTTCTAGTGGGATGGGGGTGGGAGGAGCAAGTTGAGAAGAAATTTTAAAAACTCAAACCCTTTCAGGCCTTTATGATAAAAAATAAAAGAAGTATAAAAAGGCCCAGTCCTGATATGGTCTTCCTTTGTAAACCACGTAAGAAGATTGCTGTGTTCCAGCACCTTGTACCTGTGTCTCCCATAGAAATCCCTCTCTGTATTTTCCCCTTGTAGGAAGCATTAGGTTAACACAGTGATAATTCATGTCTCATGTATCTGGTTTTCCTTTCACTCCAGTAGGGATGTTGCTGACAGAATCCAGAAAGTGCTGGAGAGTCCAGGACCCTTTTTTGACCTCAAGTCTGATGGTTCCTCCAGTCCCAGTTCCCCAGAGTTCCCAAACAGGAAGAGCAAGTGAGTTGAAAATGGTCTTTCTGTTCAGGAGAAATTGTTGGTGTCCCTGGGGAAGGCTTCAGCATGGCAGGTGTCTCACTTTTTGTCCCCTCACATAGGTACCTTGGCTGCAAAGAATGTGGTCGCTAGTGATTAGAGCCAGCGAACAGGATCTAGTTCTGCCGGGTTCTATTCCTGGCTCTGACACTGACCATGGATGAGTGACTTCCCCTCTCTGGATGATCCCCCTCATCAATATGTATGATTACAATAAAGCTGCCTCACAGGGACTTGTAAGGCTTTGTTATTGTCTGCAAAGCACTGGAAGGGTCTTGGGTGGATGGTGCAAAATGAGATCTGCAATGATGGTGATAACTTTGGACTTGGATTTCAGAACCCTCTCCAATCAAACATCGGGATATTGTGTGATGCAGCCACTCTCACGCTCCTCATCCAATGTGAGTAGCTGCTGTAGTGGAGTGAGGGAAAATGAAACATCTGAGGAAGAGGAGAATGAGACGGTGAGTGTAGGATTTATGAGCCCTAAAATACAGAGATTCCCTCCCCCTCACGCTTCGGGTCCCCTCCTTCTCCTGCTTACCCCTAACACCAGCTGTGTCCTGGGGCCTAATAGGTCTACCCCAGTTGTGAGCCTAACTGTGGGCAAGTGGATACAAGTTTGTAAAGTATTACAGTAATCTATAACAATGAATGCTGATAGGAAAAGCTGGAAAAGGAACACAGACTGAATTAGTCTGAATGAAAAGACCTAGTGTTATAACTCAAGGACTATATTAAGCTCATGCCTGGTAAACAAAGTGGGGGACTGGAAATCAATGGACCAAAATAGTGTATCAGAAATTAGGCCTAATTGGTGGGCAAAATAATCATAGAATAAAAGTATAGAAGTGTAGGACTGGAAGGGACCTCAGTAGGTCATCTAGTCCAGTCCCCTGCACTCAAGTCAGGACTGAGCAATAACTAGACCATTCCTGACAGATGTTTGTCTAACATGTTCTGAAAAAGCTCCAGTGATGGTGTGATGTTCCCCTGTGTTATCTGGACCGGTGATCTGCTAGGTCACTCCAATCCTTGACTCTAGGAGCCAGCTTTACCCTGCTCTGCTGTGAGAACCCCCACTCCCGGGCTGGTCATGCACAGCCTCTAGCATGTAAGCTACATGAGTGAGCTCTTTTGGCCAGCCACTGCTTGGATTGTGCAATCGAAAGACACTACCAATATCTCTGGTCCCAGACACAACCCTAGGAACCTCTATCTTGCAGTGTCCAGTTGTGTCCAGTTCTTCAATTTAACAAAGAAATTGATATGTACCAGGCTTGTTATCCCAAGGGGAGTCTCTGACATGCTTCAAACCAAATGCACTGGTTCAGGTAGAATAAACAAACAAATTTATTAACTACAAAAGATAGATTTTCAGATTTATAAATCAAAGCACAAGAAGTCAGATTTGGTCAAATGAAATAAAGGCAAAATGCATTCTAAGCATTCTAAGCTGATCTTAACACTTTCAGTGTTAACTGACCAAGGGGAGTGACTCACTCGAGAGTCCAACAGATCCATTGTTGCTGCCTAGGCCAGTGTCCTTTGTTCCTGTGAGGCTGGGCTGGGTTTGTCCCATACATGCCCTGATGAGGTGTGAACTGCCCCTCTGCTCCTGGAGAGTTTTGCCTGGGTTTGTTTTAAGCCATGAGGTCACATTTTCAGCCTTGTAATTATATACATGAAATTACAACCTATAACATTACTATAACAACAATGCTCAGTACATCATGAGCCTTCCGAAGACACCTGACATGACAAACTTTGCGTTGGATACCACACAATCATATTATAAGGATGAACATGGGGGTGCAGGATGTTATCCTGAGGTACAGAGCATCACAGAAGGAGATTCCACAACTTTCCCAGGCAATTTAGTCCAGTGCTCAACTACCCTGACAGTTAAGAATTGTTTCCTAATATCCAGCCTAAACCCCCCTTGCTGCAATTTAAGCCCATTGCTTCTTGTCCTATCCTCAGAGGTTAAGAAGAACAATTTTTCACCCATTTCCTTTTATGTATTTGAAAACTGTTATCCCCTCCCCCAGTCTTCTTCAGCCTAAACAAACCCTGTTTTTTCAATCTTCCGATATAGGTCATGTTTCTAGATCTTTAATAATTTTTGTTGCTCTCCTCTGGACTTTCTCCAGTTTGTCCACATCTTTCCTGAAATGTGGCTCCCAAAACTGGACACAATACTCCAGCTGAGGTCTTATCAGCACGGAGTAAAGCGGAAGAATTACTTCTCGTGTCTTGCTTACAACACTCCTGCTGATCCCTCCCAGAATGATGATTGCTTTTTTTCCAACAGTGTTACACTCTTGACTCATATTTAGCTTGTGGTCCACTATTGACCCCCAGATCCCTTTCTGCAGTACTCCTTCCTAGGCAGTCATTTCCCATTTTGTATGTGTGCAACTGATTGTTCCTTCCTAATTGGAGTACTTTGCATTTGTCCTTATTGAATTTCATCCTATTTACTTCAGATCATTTCTCCAGTTTTTCCAGATCATTTTGAATTTGAATCCTATCCTCCAAAGCACTTGCAACCCCTCCCAACTTGGTATCACCTGCAAGGTTTATAAGTGTACTCTCTATGCCATTATCTAAATCATTGATGAAGATATTGAATGGAACCGGAGCCAGGACCCCACTCAATATGCCATTACAGCTTGATTGTGAACCACTGATAACTACTCTCTGGGAATGGTTTTCCAACCAGTTATGCACCTACCTTTTGTAGCTGCACCTAGGTTGTATTTCCCTAAGTTTATGAGAAGGTCATGTGAGACAGTATTAGAAGCCTTGCTAAAGTCAAAATATACCAGATCTGCCACTTCCTACCATTCACCAAGGCTTATTACTCTGTCAAAGAAAGCTATTCAGTTGGTCTGACATGATTTGTTCTTGACAAATCAATGTTGACTGTTACTTATTTACGTTCTTATATTCTAGGTGTTTGCAAATTGATTGGTTGATTATTTGCTCAATTTTCTTTCCTGGTACTGAAGTTAAGCTGACTTTTCTGTAATTCTCTGGGTTGTCCTTATTTCCCTTTTTATAGATTGGCAGTGTATTTGCCTTCTTCCAGCCCTCTGGAATCTCTCCAGTCTTCCATGAGTTTTCAAAGATAATTGCTAATGGCTCAGATATCTCCTCAGTCAACTCCTTGAGCATTCTAGGATGTATTTCATCAGGCCCTGTCAACTTGAAGACATCTAACTTGTCTAAGTAATTTTTAACTTGTACTTTCCCTATTTTACATAAGAACATAAAAACAGCCATACTGGCTCAGACCAATAGTCCATCTAGCCCATTATCCTGTCTTCCACCAGTGGCCAATGCCAGGTGGGATTCAGAGTAAGTGAACAGAATAGGCAGTCACTGAGTGATCCATCCCCTATTACACACTCCCAGCTTCTGGCAAACAGAAGCTAGGGACTCAGAGGCTAGCTGCAGATCCTACCTCATTTTCACTATCATTCACTATATTAGACATAAAAAGAAAAGAAGTACTTGTGACACCTTAGAGACTAACAAATTTATTTGAGCATAAGCTTTCGTGAGCTATAGCTCACTTCATCCGATGAAGTGGGCTGTAGCTCATGAAAGCTTATGCTCAAATAAATTTGTTAGTCTCTAAGGTGCCACAAGTCCTCCTTTTCTTTTTACGAATACAGTCTAACACGGCTGCTACTCTGAAACCTATGTTAGACATCTGATCACTAGTAACCTTTTTGGTGAAAACTGAAACAAAAGTCATTTAGCACTTCTGCCAGTTCCACATTTTCTGTTATTGTCTTTTCCCCGCTCACTGAGTAATCAGCCTACCCTGTCCTTGGTCTTCCTCTTGCTTCTAATGTATTTGGAGAATATTTAATGAGGGGATGAGTGATTCCACCTAGCAATTCCTCTTTGGATCCTCCAAAAGACTTTTAGAGGAAAGTTAGAAGGTGGTGGCTGAATGAAAGACCGGAGTACAAGAAGAAGCAAGCTTCACCATCCTGCCTGTCACCCCCACCATCTTTTGGGACCCTGGGAATCACCATGACATTGCTGGGCCTTTGTCATCCTGATCCTGAGAGATGTCCTTATGCGACTATGCCAGAGAGAGGGACCCAGATGACCCTGCCACCTCCATCAGCTAAATGCCAGCCACCAACTGGGATGGGAGACTTTGTCTCTCTTTCTCCCTCCACCCAGCAGCATCCTTTGTTTTCCCTACCTTATTTATTTTCTTTCTATCTCTCGCCTTCTGTTTAATAACAGTCTGGCTTAGCTGGCCAAGACTGCATTTTTATTTATTTTTGCAACACTGCTGTAAGCCTGTTGCCAGGAAGGTAGAAAAAAGCAATGTCTTAAATGGCCCAGTGCTGGTACAAGTTTGCCAGGTTTTAGATTGGGTGATCAGCCCATGTGCTGTGTTCCGCCATGAGCAAGATTGCAAATGAGAGTCAGCATCAGAAATAGAAGCTGCATTTTCTATCTTTTCTGTTCCCTTTTATGTGTGTCTATGTTTTGTTTTCAAGAAAACTGGATCAGATTTCAGAGGCAGCTCCAGCTCCACCCAGCTAACTTCTCTTTTCCCCACAAAGGACAGTTATTATCCTTTTTAATACCATCTAATATTGCCAGATGCGGGAGTTCCTTCTAAAAACTCTCTCCAGCTAAAGGGAAAGGGAATAAGAGATGTTATTAACATGAAAGCCTTGTGTAAAACTTTACATTTCAAATGCTTTGACTATTTTTCCTTCTTTTCTATATCTTTAATAAGATTATTATTACTAATAATAATAATAATATCTTTAATAGGTTAAAAGATTTGTAATGATATGTTTGCCATGTTACTAAGTAGGCTGAGGTCTCTGTATACCAAACCCCGAACTGTTTAATGTTGGACAGTGACATGTTAACAGTGACTTCTTGGGCCCATTTATTCCATCAAAATTAATACAACTGTTCCCCAAAAGATTCCCCTCCTCCCACACTCCAGTTGTGTCTTCCCGAGAGATCCCACTTTATTTAAATTCTCCCTTCTTCTGGGTACACTGGGTCTGTCCATGTTTACGAAGTGCTTTCTTAAAATATCCCTTCTTTCCCCTCTCCAGGAGCTGATATGCTCTCTTGAGGGCTCTCAGAAGCGGGATTCCCTGGTTCAGAGTGTGTGGCTGGATGACAGTGTGGGCACACCCAGTAGTGCTAGCTCACCAGGTAAACTGTGCTCCTACCTCCCTCTCTAGAACATGTGAGGGAATGGAGAGGGAAAGAGACAGCAGCAGCACCTGTTCTCAGTACCCAGAATGGGAGGAGTGCAGGGAGGTGAAGTGGAGTAGCAAAGGCTGGAGAGAAACACAAACTAGTGAGGAAGCGTAGAGAAGAGGGACGGGAGATGTGAGGAGAGAGTTTAGGATGGGGGCACTTAGGATGTTCACAGTATAAATGCTTTGATACATATGGGAGTGGGGAGATGGCAGGGGGGACTTTTAGGTAAATCCTGTGCACAGCATATGTGTGTATGTATACACATATATACACACACACACACACACACACACACACACACACACACACACACACACACATTATATATATATATATATATACACACACACACACACATACACAGAGACAGATTATAGACAAGGCTAGCAGACCTGTCTGCTATTATGGTTGCCTGCCACTTCTCATTATAAGACCCTGTTTTCATTTGCTTATAACTTTGCCAGACTTTAACTGTTTGCACTGAAATTGCCAATGCTGGGTGTCTGCCACAGGCTGATTTTGAGCGGGGAGGAGAAAGGGGGGGAAATTCAGTGAAATTGGTTCAGCTGTTTCTAACAATTAGATTACCTTTTTTCCCCCATGTTAAAAAAAAAACCATGAGACTTTTTCTCAGAACAGCTCTCATGCCCCCATGGTTTGGAGCAGGCAGGGATTAAAATTTGGAGCAGGAGGGTGTCAGGGATGTGACTTTCGCTATCCCTGTGAAAATCCAACCAAACTTGGCCAGATTAAAAGCCTTTGAAAAATCACACATGCTCAACACAGACTTGCTAGAGTTTAACAATTAAAATCTCTGAAGAGTCCATTGTCACTGAGCATACTGCATCCCCTCCTAGCACTGACCAGCAAATGCATGTGCCATCCCCACAAAGTGACTGAGCATGTTCCGTCCCCTCTAATCTTCACACATGACAGGACTGTACCTGTGCCACCTCCATGGAGCAATTCAGCATATTCCAACCCAGAGCTACAGGAGCTCAGACTGACTTCCCCTGTTGTTGATGCTTCCAGCTGCTCCAGACTGGGGTGGGGCTGGGCAGGGGCACTGGAACTGAGAGCAGGGAGCCTGTTTCTCCTGTTCTGTCAGTGACACTGCACCCCCCTCCTGACAGACATCCAGGCAGAATGGAAAAGGAAGCCATTTTTTTAGAATGCAGAGGGGCTAAGAGCTGGATGGGGGGATGGAAAAGAGAATATTGAGACAAGGAGTCTAGTGAGACTGGGACTGCAGGGGGAGGGAAACTGATTGTGAGTGGTGGGGGCCAGGTTGGGCATAGAGACTGGGACAAGGAGCTAGGGAGGGCCTGGATGGGGAACATGAGATGGGATAAGAAGCTTAGGGAGGGAGACTAGGACTGGAAGCAAGTTTGCTGTGGAGTGGGGGGAGGCGGAGGGAAGGAAGAGAGGGACAAATTGTATGAGGAGTTGGGAGGGGAAGACTAGGACTGGCTGAGCAAGATGACTGGGATGAGAAGCCTGAAGAATGGAGACTGGGCTTGGGGAATGGAACCAGATAGAGTCTCTGCAGGAATAGGAGTTTCCCTCCCTGCAGGGCTATATATCAGGCTGACATTGATATTAAGTTAGGGTATGGAGCCAGACCTCAGGATTTCCAGAGCAGCAGTAGTGTGTCCCTCTCATTATATCCCATGTAGGGCCCTGGCAATGATGATATGTTGGGTGGCACTCAGGTCCCTGCCTTGAGTGGTCTGGTCTTATTGGGAGTAGTGGGGAAGAGGAGACGGTGTGTGGTAGAACAGACTTGTACAGGACCTGATGTTCTGGAACATGGAGATGCAGGAGAACCTGAGAAATTAGAGCTCTTAGTGATCTATTACAACTACTCCGATTTGAGAAGTAGGTCAGCAATTCAGTGTGTAAAACTGAAACTCCACGGCGTCAGCTCATACTGGGATGGCGTAGACCAGTTTTTGTAGGATTCGGTTCATGTAAAGCCCCAGAGAATATTATCTCTGCCCTCTAGTGATGCCATGCAGCAACCATACAATTAAGATGGATGCCTAGCAGTGTTTGTGATCCCACATTAGACTAAACCGACTTTTGGAGACAGTTTTTTCTGTATTGTTTCCTCTCGTTTCTCCCTATAGGGCAGAATTAAGGTTGTTTGGGAGTCTTAATTTAGCATGTATGCATGTCTTTGAAGTTTAACTTGAACTCTGAACCTGCTGGGGACATAATACTTGTTTTGGAGATAATTACATCATCTCTATAATATTTTTTCACCCTAAAATGCTGCTCTGATCTCTCAACCCTTACTCCATTGTAATTCAGTGATTGTCTGGGAAATATACAATACAAACTAGGGACTTCAACCCGATCCCAGTCAGTGCAGAGTCCATAAGAGGAAAGGGAAGTACCATTTTACTGAAAAACAAGGCAGAGATTTCCAGTGCAATAACAAAAGAGCAGATTGGTGCCCCAAAGGGTTGAAGTGGGGAGAAGCAGCTCCAAATGCCAATTTCATGGTAGGGTGTTTTTTTGTTTTGTTTAATTCTTCTCTTCTGCCCTGAAGTTCAGCAGGTAGGAGGGGTGGTGGGTAGTTCCAGCAGCAACATGGGGAATAGGAGTAATTAGCAGCTACACAACAGCACATTCCCCTCAGCAGCCAGCTAGGAACCCACATATTAAGTTCAGTGATGGAATCAGGCTGCAGGGTCTCCAAAGCAGTGGAACCAGGCAGCAGCAGCATCTCTCCTATACTGCAGTATGACAAGAGGTGAATTCTGGGGGAGGAGCTTCAGATTTCCCACAGCAGCAAAGCATCCCTTTCTGCCAGGCTAGATAGTACTCGTAAGGCTATATCCAGAATCAGGGTCTTCACAGCAGCAGTATGCAATCTGTGCCTGCAGGGCTTCAGAGGAACCCATTAACAATGTCCATTGTAGGGGTGGAGCCAGGCCCAGCAGCAGAAGGATGTTCTTGGCTGCAAGCCTATAGATCAACCTTTTTATAGATGTTATTTGTGGGATGGAGGCAGGCACCAGAGTCTCTGCAGCAGCAGCAGTTTCCTTCCCCAAAGGGCTATATAGGTGACTGGCATTGCTGTTGAACTTGGGGATGGGGGTAGGCCCAGGATTTCTGCTGCAGCAGCAGCAGTAAAAGAAGCAGCCTCAGCATATCCCTCTCATCCAGTCCCTATACCCCCTGGCAATGATGATACCCTGACTCCCTACCTTAAGTGGCCCCATGTTATAGTCAGCAGTGGGGAAGGGGAGATGACGTGAGGTGACAGGAGACGAGGCTGGCAAAGACTCTGATATTCTGGCATAGAATAACCTGAGGACACTGGTGTTGAAACCCTGGAAGAAGAGGAGTCTCCAGCAGGGATTGTTATTATTGCAGGGGAAGGAAGGAGCCACTTTTCAGGGCTGCTGTGAGTGGTGGAGCAGGAAAGAAGCCAGATAGAGGGGCTTGGTGTGAGGAAGGAGCCATAGAGCTGGGCTGGTTTCAGGGGATGAACTGAAGAAATAGACACTGAGGGGGCTGGTGTGAGGGACACGTGGAGAAGGAGCCTCCATAGAGGGCTATTAGTGGAAAGGGCCAGCAAAAGTGCAAGGGACAGTGGTGGGGATTAGCACAATGGGGCCTGGTGTTTGGGGCCAGGGAGGGGATTCTAGTCTTTAATATCTCCACCCCTTGGGGGCTTTCTGTGGTTTGGGAAGGCCACCAGGAAGCCAAGCCCTAACTCTATGGAGTGGTGGGGTGGCTGCCCTCAGACTTGGTATCAGGCATCACAGAAGTGTGAACCCTCTTGGTACCTGATGGTGGCAGGGCTTTCACTGTGCCTCCATGGCAGTTGTACAGGGGCAGGTCTCTAAAGCATCCAAACTGGCCCAGGTGACAGGAGGCATCTCCCTGCCACACCCTGAGCACATCAACACTGCCTCTGCACAAGTGGCAGGGAGTAGGGGCCCAGGAAGAGGGATTGGAAACTGGTGGGATTTCTGCACCCGCAGGGAGAGACGGACACAAATGGGGACTGAGGAACCAGGGTAAGTTCTGATTAACCTACTTCACTTTGGTAGTGAATTTTGTTGTGTGAGCAGTAGGTGTATTGTGTAGGCAGTAAAAGCACCAGCGCCTTGTGGTTAGATGTGATCCCATCTCATCCACAGGCTTTGTGGTATTTATGGACAGTCCAGGACTCCTGGACAGTACCCCACTCCTCCTTGCTTCCAGAAAGGGAGTGAACAGGATCAACAGTTTCATCCAGCCAGGTCACCTCCCTGCAGTCCGCCTCTATCCTCGCCTCGCAGAACTTGGTCCCATCTAACCATGCAGCCCTTTTATTAAACTGCTTCAGACTCCTCACTTCTCTCCCCTCCCTACCTTTACACCCTGCTGCCTCATCACATTCATTTTGGTCCCATCCTAGAGCTGAGCCAGAGCCATGAAGTTCAGATCCAAACCACACCTGAATATGTGGATGTCCAAGCTCATCTCTGTCCAATCCTCCCACTTGGGGAAGCTTCTGTCACCCCCATATCTCCTTCCGCCAACAAGAGCCAGGCTGTCTTGCTTACCTGCTCCCTTCTCAGCCCATATAGCAAGGGAGTGGAAGCTGGTTGACTCCCTGGACATCTCTGTTTGTGTAACAGAACCTGGAGATAAATCTCTCAGAGGCTGGTGGATCATGCCCCAACATTTGCAGTCAGGATTAGACACTCCATGGTTAATGGTAATGTTGAGCTCCGGACTTTCCTTGAGATTTCTCTCCTGCTGGCTGGGGGTGGGTGGCTATACCTAACAATTGCATGCTAAGGGGCCAGTGATCTAGTACCACTTCATAGCTCATCCGTGGACTTAAAGGCAGCTCCTGACCTTGCTCCCCTAGTTAGTGACAGTTTGTCAAAAAGAGAACAGGAAAGCCGGTGTGAAAGTGCAGAAGGGAATGCAGATTTGTACCTCGGTACAACCTTGAACCTTGCACCATGAGAGATCCAAGGTTAAAATGGGGAAACCCTGCAGACGTTATCACAGCCAAATGATAATAAAAATGAAAGCTCAAGAAGCAGGATAGAAATTGTCCCTGGGGGCAGACTGTTGATTGCAGACTCCATTAAAACAGAAAAGGGTCTGTGATGTCATCACCCCCAACAGTCTGAGTCTTGTCACAGCAATAGAGGATGGTGCAGAAAGGAAGGGTCTGTGGGATGGATTGAGCCCTTTGGGGATGGACGGGGCCTTTCCTAGAGATGCTGGAGGGGTTTGAGATGGAATGTAATGAGATTGGGAGTAAACAAAAGTGGGGGAAAGGCTTTTCCTAGGGAGTGTGGGGAGAAAACTGGGGCAGGGATATTTAGATTTATGCAAGTAATAAAAACAGCACATGGTGCTCTTGACAGAATGTAAAAAATACATCACAAAAATACCCTGAGTGCAGCAGTACAATTTAATATTCCCAGACAAAATGACATTCAAATAAAGATAAGGTTGCAAGCACAAATTAGTAATTCAGCATACTCCATGTTACAGGGATGATGTATTTATGCCAAAACTGAGCACTATGGTATTGAAATGTGGTGGGATGTTAAAATCAATGGTTATAACCTATTTAGGAATGATTAAGGGGGCAAAAGGAGGAGTACAGTCTGTCAAAAATGGCATTATTTGTTTCCAATTCACTGATACCTCAGAAGAAAGTGATCTTGAGTGCTTATGGATCAATGTCCTCACTGGTAAAGCATGAGATTGAGAATTAGTTGGTGTCTTCTATAGATGACCAAATCACAATAAGGATCAGGAAGATTGGTTCCTTATACACCAATGTATAATGTGTAGGAGGAAAAAAGTCTGTATGATAATCAGGGATTTTAATTTGAGTGACATATGCTGTGGGTCTCATACTGCCAGTACTAAAATATCCTGGAATTTCTAGATATTATAGATGACAATTTCCTAACTTAAAAAGTGTTGCATCCAATCCAGGGGAGTTCTATGTTAGACCTCCTTGTAAGAGATAATGAAGAATTGATCACAAAGCTAAAAGTATTCCTTACTTGGGATACAAATATTTAATAATAAGCTCTTCAATCTAGCAGACACAGGTATAACATGCTCCAATGCCTGGATATTTTAGCTAGACAAATTCAGACTGGAAATAAGGCATAAATTTTTAACATTAACTATGGGAACAATTTACCAAAGGTTGTAGTAGATTCTCCATCACTGGCAATTTTTAAATCAAGATTGGATTTTTTAAAAAAAGATATGCTGTAGGAATTATTGTCCTATTTCATACTGGGCAAGTCACTTAAACCAAACTTTTCCCAGGTGGTCACTGATTGTGTGTTCCTCATTTTCTACGTGCCCAGTGTTAGATCCTGGGGTCTGATTTGCAGAAGTGCTAAAATCTATGATAGCTGTGCTTTGTATATGAACTGCTATATAATGCTAAAAGTCTCAAATTAGGCTGCCAAAATTAATGGACAGTTCTGACTATTCTCTTTGTGCCTCACTTCCCAGTATCCAAAATGGGGCTAATATCGCTGCACAACCTCACAGGGGTGTCGTGAAGATAAATTGATTAAAGTCTGTGAAGCACTCAGGTACTGTGGTGAGGAGCACCACAGAAAAGCCCCTGAGGAAATTAGTAATTCTGAATTCAGAACAGTGTTTGAGTAGTGTAAATAAGCCCTGGGGCCACACACTGAACAACATGGAGAAAACAAAACATTAACTGAGCGCTGTCCATTCTGTGTACTGAAAGAGGCAAGGGGCCTGTGGAAAAAATAATGTGTAATTAAATAATTATGCATATGCACAAGGAGGCTGAACTCAGGCTGCACAGGCCGCCTTAATTCTGGCATTTCCTCATTTTTGAGTGCTTGACTTTACAATCTTAACAATATTCTTTTAAAATAATTTTCTGTGTGTAACAGTAGACAGAGGGGTTGAAATGAGGGGACAGAAATATGTACATTTGGAGTGGCTGGAGGCAGTGCTTAATTTGTAATGAAAGGTACAAGGCCTCAAGCAATGTTTTTACTTTCATAACTGATGCAGCAACCCCACAATTGCTGCGGATATGAACTGCCAAGCCTAGAGGTGCTGAAGCTCAACCCTAGCAAGCCCTGGCTCAAATTAAGAACAGTTGGAGAGCAGCTTTGCCACATGAGATTGTAAAATAAGATTTGCCACATTTCTTGATTGTAGGGATCAGACAGATGGGGGTGATGGCTGAGAGGTTGAGACAGATTATGGATCACAGATTGGGGTGACAGAAGTGCTTTTCCCATTCCTGGAAGAGCCCATTTTCTTGTGTGCTTGGCTCTCTTCTAGTAACCCGACTGCTCCCATCTAGCAACGCTGCAGGCTCCATGGAGAAGGGGAAAGGCAGCAAGGCAGATGCTCAGCGTTACAGCCCGGTATGTGCCAGGCCTCCATGTGCTTCCATCCTCACCAACATCCAGATGATGATGGTGCAGGGGGTTTTGTATGCTCAAGAGTCCAGGGTGCACGGGGAAGATGCTTCAGGGAAGGTTAAAGAACTGCCATTTCCTTGTTCTACAGGCCTCCATTTTGTGCTGTGTGTGATGTCATCGCTGGAGGGGTATCACAGTGCATGCTGGGTGATGCACAGGTAACTGACATACTAGGAGCCTTCATGCCCCTGGATGGAGGTTTGAAGGCAGGTAGCTGAAATGTGAAGGATGAGAAGGGGCCTTTGCCCCATCCCCACCCCTCCACGAGGCAGATTCACAATGAAGCAACATCCTAGTGGTTCCTTCCATGACCAACTCCTTGTGCCCCTACACATCTAGCTGAGCCCCCTTCTCTGGCAACTTCTTTGCACCTCACTCAACAACATAATCTTCCCCAGCTACCTCTCCCTGCCTCATCATACTCTGGCCCCTTCTTAGTGCTGTCCCCTTTCCCCCAAATGCTCTTTAAGTTTCCCACTTTGCTCAGACATCCTCCATGGGTCCCAGGGTTTTCTTATTTTGCTGAACCATCTCTTGCTCACTGGCTAGTTTTGCATCTGTTTCCATGTCTGTCTGTCTGCTGCTTTCGGTCTGTCCATTGGTGGGATGTGCTTCTCTGTGGCAGTGTTACAGCTTTTTCAGATAGTCATAACGTGACTATGAGCTACTAGACAAAGTAATAATGGGGTGAGTGGTAGAAGGGCTGGAGGGAGAAGGCCGTAGGGTTTCTGAGATGCAGTGGGAGCAGTTTCTCTGGTTTTGTTAATGTCTTGGTGAGTCAGTTATCCAGGTGACAAACTTCCTCCCTCTGACCTGACAGGAAAGTAGCATACTGCCCCATGGGTGATGCAGATGTGACACACTCCCCACAGGGACTGCAGATTTATCAATATAACCATGGGGGAGACAGGGCAGCAGAGGAAACACCACAGGGAAGGAAGTACACTGCATTTAGATGGAATAGCTGATTTTCCATTTGCTGGCCCTTCTGAAAAGTCAGAAAAAAAATTGTTTCGGGTTCAACAAACCATTTCATCTGGCTTTTGAGTTTTTTAAATGTTTGTCAATTTTTAAAAATAAAAGTTAAAGTAAAGTTCAACACAAAGTCATTTAGAATTGAAACATCTAAATATTTCATTTTGAAAATGTCTAAATGAAACATTATTTAGACTAATATCTTTAGGGCAGGGACAATCTCTTTGTTCCGTGGCTGTACAGTGCCTAGCACAACAGGATGAGGGACCATGACTAGGGCCCCTAGGCACTGCAATAATACAAATAAATCAAACTTTTACTTATGTATTTACTTTTTTACCAAAAGCACTTGGTGAATTTGGCAAATTCATGAGATGTCAGTTGACCCAAATTTCCATTTTTCAGTAGTAAAAGGTTCAGCTGAAAATTTTTGCCCATTCTACGTGCATAACCCTAAATGGCCAGTGGGTAATTCTGCTACTGCCCTATAGCTACCACTGGGCCTAGTAACACGAGGTGCTGAAAATCCTCATCTTCAAACCACATGACTTCAACTGGAGTTGAGGGCATTTTTCATCTCTCCAGAGGTGCTTAGCACCTTGCAAGATTGGTCCAGTGTCTTTGGCTCAATGGCAAATTCTGTGTGTCATGCTGGAGATGTTTTAGTTAGGCCTGCACTGAAACAACCAAATGTGCACCACAAATTCTCTGAGGCTCTCTTTACTTCTAGACTAGCAGCCTGTGCTGCCTACTGTCACCCCCCAGGGTCTCCTTAAATCCTAACCTGGATTTAACCATCACAGAGGAGACTGCTGGCTGCACCACAGGAGTTTCTCATGAATGGCGATATCTTATCTGAGGTGGAAGGAGGTGGTCAGGTTGAGGAGTAGACAGAACAAGTGAGGCCAGATGGTCCCTTCAGAAGCAGTGGCAGCTGTAAGATTTGTGTGAGGGGAACTTGCTTTTACTGACTGTGCGTCTGGTTCTCTCTCTGTCAGGATTTGCTGCTGAAGTGAAGGGCCTGGCTACTCCTCATCTTAGAGATTCAGAGGAGACAAAGCTGGATTCCCAAGACTGCTGGCCCTTCTGCTTCCTCCAGTGATGGTTGTGTCAAAAGCAGCCAGAAAACCAACCATGAAAACAAATGTGGCATTAATGCATCCAAGTATATCATTCCAGTTCAACCACCTCGGGGGCCAGAAACAAGCTATTCCACTAAGGGATTTCCATCCACCAGTGGAGGGGAGAGAGTGAAAAGGGAGCACTTTCAGTTTGTTTTTATTCCTGGTGTAAAACTTTCCCCACTGAGTCCACTGCAGAAGGGTTCAGATAGCCTGTTCATGGTCTTCTCTTCTTGGGAAGACAGCACTTAAGAGTTCATTCTTGGAGGCGGCAGAGAAATCCAGTTCATGATTGCTGCCGTATGAAGTGACATGGAATTTGCCATTGACCTCCAAGGTCATTACTGTAACCCTGTCATTAAAGAGAGGCCTAGGCCCTGTAACCATTGAGAGCTATGCCTGTCCCCTCAGAATGTATGTACATGAAGGTCTCTCCTTCCCCCATCTTTCATCACACTGCAAACTTAGTGTAGGAAACATTGTCCAGTTGGGAGTCATTCTTACAGTACCTGATGAGTTCCCCAGCCTTGTCCTTGAGGAGTTCATTTTCCCTCTGTGTCTCCTCCCTTTTCTCTCTCTGCCCTCCACTCTCTGTACCCTGCAGTAGCAAGATGTGTAAATGTGAATCTCTGACCCTTGCTCCATGCTTGTGGTGTGTGTGTGGCATCTTGGGCTCGCAATAAAAGGAGATTGTGGCCAACCGATCCTGGGCTCTATGAGGCTGTTATTGGCACGCTCACATCTTCATGCTACAATCCTCTAAAAATGCTCATGATGCTAAGACAGTTCAGGGCATTGTATATTTTGTTGTCATTTTTGGAGGGGTTCGGGGGAGGGGGAAGAGAGGGGTGAAAGGAGGAGGAGAGAAAAAGAACTCGCTCCACCCCCAGGTGGTGACCTCTCACAGTGCTAGTCCTCAATTCCAAAGCAACAGCCCTTTGCCAATCCTGGTATGTCCCCCAGCCCCGACATTGCCCAGGAGAGAGAAAAATCAGTCACCCAGGCTGTTGTGGCTCCCAGCCAAGTCACACTCATGCCAGGGAGAGCAGTCTCCTAGCCCAAACATGCTCAGCCAAGGAAGTGGTGACTCCTAGAGGTGAGATACTTAACATAACTCCTAGCAGCTTGGCTAGGGAGATCTCTCTCCCAGCCAAGACACTAGCACAGCTCTTACTTCAGCACAAGCACAGCCCCACCCATCAAGGCTCCTTCCAGCTTAGTCCCTGCTGGGGGTGACTGATACTTGGGAAAATGATAGAAATAATCATGTCAGTCTTCAGTCCCTGCTTTTCTCTCACACTCACACTCAGAGGTAAAACATGAGACAATAGACTAACTTTGTGTTTGTTTATACCAGCTACTGGGGTACTATTCAGGCAGAATTCCAAGTTAAATGGCCCAAGAGTCTGATCTGATATGGCAGACAGGTCACTAAGCCACTTGAGATATTGGTCTGTTCTGATAATAGAGACCTAGATATTGCTGTATTTGTTTCTTATTTTGTGAGGCACCTAAATCGGGGCTGAGGATTCCACTAGGCCAAAGGGATCTAGCTCAAATGTCATTTTTCAGAGTAGAATAAATTGCACTTTGTGGGGGAATAATCAGCCAGTGTGTCCCCACAATGCAAAATATCCAGACTAACAATCAGATGAAATTTATTCAGTGAGGGATTCAGATAATATGAGAGAAAGAATTACATTATACGACAACCACATGAGAGGCATTCAAGTGCACAGCAATGCAGGGATAATGAGGCAATGGACTGGCAATACAGACTGAGCCGCAAGGTACTGGTACAGACAGGACTCAAACCCTGCTCTGAGCTCTCAGCCTGAAAACGATTTCCTGCAGCCAGGTCTAGAGAGTTTGAATATATAAAACTTACAGCTGTAGTTCCCCTAGCAGTTCCCACTGATCACCAAATACTGCCCACTTTGGGTAAATTGAGACAAAAACCTGACAAGCATTTACACTTCACAGGATGAAACAAATTGAGTTGTTCTCAGCAGCGCACTTTCAGACTGCAGACCATTAGTGAAACAAGATTTCAATCATCCTTATCAGCCAGCCAGAGCTCTGCCATTGCCCATGACCCTGTATTAACATTTCACTCACCAAAGTGTCACCACGTCCCCATCCTCCCCGGGAAAAAAATCTATCTGTATGGTGAAAAAAGTGAAAAATCAGTCTCCAGTCTATCACAGAGCTCTAGGCTCAGTAGAACTAGAGTCCTGATTATTCTCCTGACAGAGGATTCCAGGGAAACATCACTGCTCTCCTCTCAGACCCTCTGGGACCCTAGATGCCATGTCTCAGGCATGGACATTACTACTTCATTTGAATTTTAGTAACTTATTTTCTGGTTGTTTCATATTGCACCTGGATTTCTCACATTCTGGGTTTTGAAGCTGCAGGAACTGGTCCCAGCCATTTCTCTCCTGTAAGAAAAGCCAGCATAAATTAAATCCTGAAACTGGGGGTGGGTTGCAGGGTAAGGCTGCCCTTCCTCCTCATGGAATGGGTAATTGTGCTGAAATGGGAATGTAATTAATGGGATGCAGAGCTATTCACACCTAGGCTACTGGACTCTGCTACCTGAGATGTACTGCCCAGCACCAAAGATAAGCTTGAATTTTAAGATCTGGGGGTTAAGGATGGGCTATGGAGCCTGTAATCAAGCCTGGCATCCCTTAGCCAGTTTCCTCACAGTGCTAGGCCAAAAAAGGGATCATGAACTCATTTCCCATGACTGACACGCCACAAACACTGCCAAATCTGAGGTTGAAATTCAGTTTCCCTTTTTCTGGCTCATCCAACAGTGGGTAATGCTGTTTTTTTACAGTCACCACAACCTATGCCAGTTCTCTTAATTAAAAAACAAAAAAGAAAAAGAAATCACAAAACTATAAGCTAAGCAGAATACACATCCAGCTGGACTGTCTGCTATGGAAATGGAACTAGAACCCCTCTCATTTTAGGATTAATGAAGTCCTGGTAGTAGTAGGTCTCCATTGTAATCCTGAATTTGTTCTCTTTCTCCTTGCTACAATCCATAAACAAGTTTTAGGCTGATTTCCCTTTACTAGGGTAAGACTAGGATTGAGGTACATTTTTCTGTCAGATTTGAAATGATTTGGACAGGTGGTTCCTCAGCTATTATACCCAAACAGGGTCTCACCTGAACTCAATTTTTTTTGCCACTTTATACCAAAAATACACTTGACTTAGCTAGTTGCAATTTCCTGTCCAGCACCTACAATTAGTTTTCAAAATTCCACCTTAATCAGCTACAGTAGTGTGAGAATGGCATCTTGGAGATGCTGACAGTCTTAAAACAGGACATCAGGTGACCAGGAAGGCTTCAATTTAAAAAAAAAAAAAAAAGGCTGGATCTTTAGCTGGGAATTTAGTGTGTAGCTGCACCATTCCCCAGCTGAGCATCTGGTCATCAGTCTCCAGACATTCTGCCAGCAGAGGCAGAGCTCAACACGTAACCTATCACTGGGGAGGGGACTGGCATGGGGAAAAGGAATATTGCCACCAAAGTGGAGTTAATCAGACAAGCATACCTTCTTTTACAGTGGTAACTAAGGAGGATGTTACACAACTTCAGCTAATTTTACAATGTTTAATATTAGTAGATCTGATTGATTTGCAACCAAGAGTTTTATAAGACCTTATCAAGGTGCTCTTTGGTCCACTGATGTTAATTTTCAAGAACCCTAGGAAAACTAGAAAGGGACAGAAGTGGAAGAAAGCCACTGTCAGGCCAATCCTTAAAAAGGGTAAATAGGATGATCTGGGTAATTAAGGACTAGTCAGTCTAACATAAAGCCCAGGCAAAAATAATGGAGAGTCCTGTCAAACAAATTTTATATAATTATTTGAAAAGATTTCAAGTCTGGTAGATAAAAGGTAACTCTGTGGAGATGTGGATTTAAGTAAGACATTTGAATTAATACCACCTGATATTCTGATTCAAACATGAGTGCTACTCAAAATCAATATGGCTCAATGAGTTAAAAACTGGGTAACTGACAGGTTTCAACATGTAGCTACTAACTGACACTTAGTACTTGGGGTGCCTTCACTGGGATCCTTCAAGGATCAGTTCTTGGTATAATGATACTCACTATTGTTATCAATGATCTGGAAGAAAATGTAAAATAATTGATAACATGCAGATGGTACAAAGATATAGCTCTCCCTTCCCCTAGCCCAAGAGGGAAGGAGATTCTGATTCTTTGGGTATGTCTACACTGCAATTAGACACCCATGGCTGACCTGTGCCACCTGACTAGGGCTCAGGCTGCAGGGCTGTTTAATTGTGGTGCAGACATTCAGGCTTAGGCTACAGCCCGAGGTCTGGAACCTCCCCCTTTGCAGGTTCCTAGAGCCCGGGCTCCAGTCCGAGCCCGGGCTCCAGTCCTTTTGGGATCCGGGAAGTGGGCAGGCGAAGCCCATCCACTGCTAAAGGATCCCCCCCCAGCATAGAAGGGGGATCCACAGGACCTAGATTACAATTAATTTCGGTGGACAACTAATGAAATCTTATTGGGATCTGGGAAGTGGGTGGGCGAAGCCCGTCCACTGCTAAAGGATCCCCCCCAGCCTAAAAGGGGGATCCACAGGACCTAGATGCCCAAAAGATTCCGGGGGACAACTAATGAAACAACAGGGACAGGGGTGCGGTCAAAGGGTCAAACGAAGGGAACCGGACGGGAACACCGAGCAGAGAACCACGGACAGCGCCCACTGCTCCTCAAAGGCGTCAAGGGAGTCAGAGGACGCCGCCCAGAGGAACTCTGGCCGGATACGTGAACAGACCGAGGATCGGAAATAGGCCCCACAGTCACAGGAGACTCCATCGGCCAACCTCCTCACGCTGGTTTTATAGATAGCCATTTTAGCTAGGGCCAGGAGGAGGTTGACCAGGAGATCCCGTGACTTTGTGGGGCCACGGATAGGGAGTGCATAAATGAGAAGGTGAAGGGAGAAGTGCAACCAAAAACGTAATAAAATATTGGTGAGGAGCCGGATTAGGGGCTGCAGCCTGGCACACTCCAAGTATACATGTGCCAGGGTATCCCTCACGCCGCAAAAGGGGCAGGTGTCTGGGATTGAAGTGAACCGCGCCAAGTACACGCCCGTGCTCACGGCTCCGTGAAGGAGCCGCCAACTGACCTCCCCGGCGGGCCTCGGGACTAAGGTGGAATATAGGCTGGCCCACCGGGGCTCCTCATCCTCCAAAGGTGGCAGGAGGTCCCACCATTTTGTATCGGGGCGGGACACGAGGGTGCGGGCGTGAAGGGTGTGGAGCACGAGCCTGTAGAGATGTTTTCTCTGCGCGGTTTGAAAGCAGACCGGCTGCATCTCGTGCAGCTGGCTTCCGGTGAGGCGGGTGAAGGGGTCGGTTGGGTCCACAGGGCAGGGGTCAGATTAAAAGGTCCGGCGGGCCTGGGGTAGCGGGTGGGCGGGGCGTGCCCTCGTGCAGGACCCGGTCAAGATAAACCCGAGCAGCGGGTGGCAAAGCGGCCTTCACCTCCTGTACTATGCGCCGGGGAGTACAAGGTCTGGAAAGCCCCATGCGCTGAGCGAAGGTCAGGGGATCTAGCCAGTCTCCCCGGTCATAGTCCAGGAGGTCTCCGACTCTTGTGACCTCTGCCAGGACCAACCTCTGGCGCACCGAGCGGGCCTCGGCCACCTGCACACGGAGCTGGGGGTTGTGTAGCAGGGGCTCCGCGAGGAGATCTGCCCTCTCGGTGGCCGCCATGGACCTGGTCGTTGAAAAGAGTTTCCAGGTCCGGAGGAGGTCCTGGTAGAAGACCGGGAGCCCGGAGAGGTCTCGCGGAAGACCTCTCAGATGAAGATAAAGGAGCTGCCGGTCGTATCGGAGCCCTCGGAAGCGGCGCAGGAAGGGGTGCGCCAGTATGCTCCACGCCGGACTACCTGCACCATAAAGGAGCCTCTGAAGGGTCTGCAGGCGGAAGACATGGACCTGAGCGAGCAGACATTTTAGGCCCTGCCCTCCCTCCTCCAGAGGTAGATGGAGAACCCCTGCAGGGACCCAGCGCAGTCCTGACCAAAAGAACTCCAGAATCGATGTCCGGAGGTTGGCCAGGAAACCCGGGGCCGGGACCAGGGTGTTGAGCCGGTACCAACAACTAATGAAATAACAGGGACAGGGATGTGATCAAAGGGTAGCCTGGGCTCCAGTCTGAGCCCGAGTGTCTACACTTTAATTAAGCAGCCCCTTAGACTGAGCCAGCTGGCACATGCCAGCCATGGGTTTTTAATTGCAGTGTAGACATACCCACAAAGCGTTAATTTGTCTGTCACATTACACATCCCATTAGAGCAGATGGATAATTACCAGGGAGAGAAAATAGAGGGAAACGTTAATAGAAGCACTCACCTATAACATTGCCCAGGAGCTCTAAACGATCAGAACCAAAGAAGAGGTGAGATTCACCATTAATATGGGCCACAACTGCTGGCATTCCAAATGCCTAATGCCCACATGGAGACAAAACAGGAAGAATCACAAAGAGACGAATAAGCACAAGACCAGTTCTAAGAAAAACTTCTACAAAGAACTGTATCACCTTTCCTCCTACCTCGCGCTCTCACTTTCTTTTTCCCTTTCCCTTCCTTTCTTCTTTCTCTATCTCAAATCTGGGTCCCATGCACCAAGCCTAGATTCTGCAAAACTCTTATGGCCCCGTCATCCCATGGGACTAAGAGAAAAAGAATCAGAAACAAACCACGGCTTCGTGCATGGTAGTGGAGAGCAGTGACCCCAGGCACTAGCTCTGGTCTCTGGCATGCCAGTCCCCTGACACCTCCCTTGGAATGGGCCAGGAATCAGACCTGGGTTTCTCAAAAGATAGTTTCCTGCACTAATACCGAGGGTATTGAGCTGGCTTGCAAGATGTGTGTTTAACATACAAAAAAGTCTGAGAGCAATGGGATCCTTGTGTATTCTGATCTACCCTTTCATTCTGCCTTGACCCACAATATCACTGCTGGGAAAGGAACACACAGATCTAACCCCATGTGGCAATGGGAGCTTCTCACCCCATATTTCAGTGCCTCTTCTGTTGTCGCCTTCAGGCGATTCTTCACCTCAGGGGTCGAGGTCATTGCCAGTAGCTTCTGGGCCAGCGCAGAGGGTAACCCAGCCTCCCCTGCAGCCTGAGGAGGCAGACAGACAGAAAATAAGAACAGCCACTGTTTTCATGATAGTTACATAATAATTACATGCAGCTTCATTGCTTGAATCATAGAATCATAGAATCATAGAATATCAGGGTTGGAAGGGACCCCAGAAGGTCATCTAGTCCAACCCCCTGCTCAAAGCAGGACCAAGTCCCAGTTAAATCATCCTAGCCAGGGCTTTGTCAAGCCTGACCTTAAAAACCTCTAAGGAAGGAGATTCTACCACCTCCCTAGGTAACGCATTCCAGTGTTTCACCACCCTCTTAGTGAAAAAGTTTTTCCTAATATCCAATCTAAACCTCCCCCATTGCAACTTGAGACCATTACTCCTCGTTCTGTCATCTGCTACCATTGAGAACAGTCTAGAGCCATCCTCTTTGAAACCCCCTTTCAGGTAGTTGAAAGCAGCTATCAAATCCCCCCTCATTCTTCTCTTCTGCAGACTAAACAATCCCAGCTCCCTCAGCCTCTCCTCATAAGTCATGTGCTCTAGACCCCTAATCATTGTTGTTGCCCTTCGCTGTACAAGCTGTTGAAGGTCTGTTGTCATACAATTATTCCTCCTAGAACATTTCTCTGGCAGGACGTCTGGCCTACTTTCTTCCATTGCCTGGTTACATCACCTATTCTGAGTGACTTTGGAATATGAAGATGAAGGGATATCACCTCTCAGGCTCAAAATATGCAGCTCTTGTTAGATGGGCTTTCAATTAGCTAGCAAAAGGGAGAAAGGGAGTTTATGCTTAGTTTAAGTTAAGTACTATCAACATATGAATTAAGACAGATGAAGTGCTGTAGTGGAAAAAAAAGATGAAGAGTATTAATGTATTAAAGTGTCTAAACAGTATTGGAAGGAACCTGCCAAACACAGCAAGAGAGGAACGAGGAGTGACACTGCATGACAGAGACCAAACTCAGTAAGCCTAACTGGAAGTTGGTGGGTGATCTTCAGAACTGGAATGTTGGTACAGAAGGGCAACGCACGTTCTACTTCATTGGAGACAAAAAGAGGATCCTCATCCCTTGTTCTAGCAGTGAACTTCTCAAACTTCAAATCTGCCATGGTGTGATGCCGACAATCAAAATGCAAGACATAGGGCCCAAAAGTGGGACACCCATATCTTACTGTGTCACAACATAATGTACACATTATAAAGTTATTTACTATAAAATCTCCCTGTGTCAATGAAGAACCCCATTTAAAAAAAAAAGAAAAGAAAACGAACAAATTCTCTCACATATAACCATAAAGTCCACAAAATGGACCATCAGCAGGGGCTGAACCTGGACATTCAGGTCTATACAAATAAGCTGCACCAGTTGAATGTAAATTGGTTTGTAAACCAATGTAGTAAAACTAGTGCAACACCCTGCTCTGGGAACACTTATTTCATTCTGAGGGTCGCTTATTTCCATTTAGCTTAAACCTGTTTCCATCAATTAATGCTAAACTGAAAAAAACTGCTCCCAAACCAAAATAAGTGTTTACACAGGGGTTTGCTCCAATTTAGTTACTTTATTTTAAATTCACACCTTATATTAAACTGGTGCAACTTTCTCACATAGTTAAAGCCTCAGTTCAACAGCACACAGCTTTATTGCTTGAGCTACAGGAGTAACTGCTAACTACTACGTGGACTAGCCACTAAGAGAGGCCTTGACACATCTTTTCCCAGTGGATTTACATTTGCTAGGAAGAAGTAGACTATTGGAGAGCTGATGTTCTGAGTTCTAGCTCTGGTTTAAGAGGGATGAGAGACAGGACAAGCCAAAGCACATATACCTAGAATATTTATTCTGAAAGGTAGTGTGACTGTGTGGCTAAGGGCTGGTCTACACTGCCAAGTTTTTCACCAAAAGGCAGCTTTTGGCGATAAACCAGCAGAGGTGCACATACTACAAAGCCACTTTTCAAGACAAACCTCCTCAATTGCAGCGTTTTAATAAAACCACGTAGACAAGAATGATAAGGCTTTTTATCGCCAAAGTGCCAGTGTAAACATCTTGCTTGCTTTTATCGCTGTAATTGGCCTCCGAGGTGTACCACAATGCCTGAAGTAACCACTCTGCTCATTGTTTTGAGCTCAGTAGCCCTGCGGGCAGGCACCCTTCCCTTTTCAAAGCTCCGTTCTGACAGTCAGCACGCTGTGTTGCTCTGCTCCAGGAAAACAAAGAGCATATCATTAATGTGGAATGCTCCTGCTGTCTCCCACACTAAACACAGAGGCAGGCAGGGTTGGGTGTTTGTGTGTCTGTCCCAGAGCCAGGAAGGGATACAGGGGCTAATGTTGGGTTTCCCCCAGGACTGATTGTTTCTGGTGGCCATCTGAATTTACGAGACAGCATGAGGACACACACACACACACACACACACGCACGCACACACACTCTCCCCCGCTACCCTCCACACTTCAGTTGAAAAGTGACTGGCAAACTATTAGGATGCCCATGGAACAATGGGATTGAGAAATCTGCATCATGTGAGGCACTGCAAACCCTTCTCAAAGCACCCAGCCAGTTGCACAGTGGGATAGCTACCCACAGTGCACTGCTCTCTTGTAATAGTAATAGCAAGAGCTGCTAGTTTGGATGCACTCCAGCGACACAAGGGGCATAGTGAGGACATGTAACAGCAGTTTAATTAAAGCGCTTTAATAAAAGTGGCATAACTTTTGGTAAAAAAATCTTAGCAGTGTAGACATAGCTTAAGACTTTGAGAGACCTGGATTCTCATGCTAACACTGCCTAAAATAATCTTCTGCAACCTCTCTGCTTTGAGATATACTGATGAAAAGTGCTATATAAGAGTAGTAGTAAAAACAGTGTTTGTAAAATTAAGGTGGCAGCTAATACTTGGCAACCATCTAGGGCTAGAATATGAGATCCTAGTTTGGGATCAAATTGGAACTGTGGCCTTGATTTGGCCTCAAACACAAACCCCAAAACTAATCCTG
Organism: Dermochelys coriacea; assembly: GCF_009764565.3. Taxonomy (NCBI): domain Eukaryota; kingdom Metazoa; phylum Chordata; order Testudines; family Dermochelyidae; genus Dermochelys; species Dermochelys coriacea. The sequence continues at coordinate 211,826,849 of NC_050068.2, read as the reverse complement.
GTTCAGATCTGAACACTGTCTTCTGCCTATCTAACAAACAGAAGAGGCAGGATGCAGATAGTGGAACTGAGGAAAAGAAGAACTGACACTATTTCAAAGCAACTTCAAAGAAAGGCATACCAATTGGGGTTTGAGAATGGAACCCAGCTACACCACCACCACTGTCCCCTCCACAATCTGCCTTCTGAATCAAATTTTAACTCAAGTTAAAAGCCTTTTATAGAAGCAAACCCATTCCCTTCCCTGAGCTCACTCTTGAACATGGCTCGTGGCTTTATTACTGTTTATTAATTATATTTTAATTGTGTATCCACTGCCTATTCTGGGGCATCCTGCTAGGGAAGGCACCTAAATATCCACCCTAGGCCTGGCAATAAAATGCACCAAAGTTACTTGGGAAATTACCCCCACGTTTCCACAGACTTAGGGGATTGGAGTCACTGACATGGGAGTCACATTTTCCCTAAGGGAATTTCCTGAGAACTCCAAATGATCCCTTAAGAAATCCACAGCCAGTGAAAATTATTTAAGTTGTCTCCATAGATGGTAACCTAAGACCCATATCAAATAAATCACAACAAATTAATGTAGAAGCAGTAGTGACAGGGAGAAACTTACTGCCAATATACTCTCTGGTTGGGTGATATCTTCATCCTGGTGAGAGGAGAAGGAATAAATCAAATGGTTAAATGTTTGTGAACAAGATGCTGAATCTACAAAGATAATTTCTCACAGTGACCCTGTCTTCCTGCAGGGATGGAGTCAGAAAAGCTCAGCTGAGGACAGGGATCCTATTGGAGAATTTCCCACAGGAAAGAGGAAAAGATCCCATTCACCTAGACTGGAACTGGATTATGTGGACTCTGGAATTAACTATTGGTGCAGCATCCACACACTGAAAGAAACAGAAATTGAAATTGACTTGAAATGTAGTGCTTTCCTTGGATTGGACCCTGAACCACAGATTTCAACCCTCCTGCTGACACTACATGGTTGGCTGAGGGTAGAGGAGGGTCAGGAAGATGGGGAAAGGAGATGGATTGGGAATATGAGAAAGTACTCACCCGGGACCAGATGCGCATCCAGAGCTCTCTGGACACGGGCTCCAGGAACTGTGGCTGTGTCATATCCGTGGCTGTGATAAAGCGCATGGCAAAAAGGCTGCCTGGGTTTGATGGGAAAGACAGAAAGACACATTGAGGAGGCGTAGGAACAGCATCAACCAATGAAGTCTGCCACTGCCCTGGGAATGTCCCCAAGCAGTAAAAAGGTCATTAAATGAAACTCTTACCAATGTTCATAAGAAGCTTACTTCTGTATGGGACTGTCCCAAGGAGTTAGCTACTCAAGTCTGCAGCAGGATCTGAACACGGAGAGGGTGCTCTAAGAGAGGGACTTAGTTGGGATTCATCTATGGAAATAGCTTGCTGAACACAGTCTGCACTGGTCTCAGATGGAGAGTGGACTCAAAGTTTGTTATGGCCAAAAACATCATGGGCCAAACTTTCAAGAGTTGCTTCTAGTTCTGGGACCTCCAACATTGGAAGTCCAACTAGAGACAAATAGGACCTGATATTCAGAGGTGCTCAACATCCTCAATTCCACTGATTTTAACCAGAATTGTAGGTACTCAGCTTCTCAGCACGTTAGGCACTAGCTCGCTAATGTATGAACTGCACATGGCAGATTTCAAGTTAAGTGCTAAGAAGTAGCAGCATTAATATCTTGAGCACTAGTTATATTCATGGATGTCCAATTTACAGTGGCACCAGTCCTTGGGGTCTTAACCCTCTCTATTAGGGCAGGTCAAACTATTCATTGCCAGTAATACTTGTTTTGAATTCAACCCCATTTCTGTTGAGTGACTCATTCAAAAGTCTATCCTGAGTCCCACTGATCTATTCATTATTTCTAATGAATCAATAAACTTGAAGAAGAATTTTCAGCCTATGGAGGGTTGTTGTAAAACGTTCACTTCAGTCAATTGCAATTTGTTTCTGGTTGCGTGTGGTCACCTAAGTCACATGGAATTGGTTCTGCACTATGCTTTGATGATGGAAACTTTTTTTAAAGCAGTAATATAATAAATAACCAGGGTGAATAAAAAAAAAATCAATGTTTTTAAAAAAAAAAAATTTATTAAATCGGATTTTTTTGATAAAATGCTTTTTGAGGTAAAAACCCATCTAAAGACTGTTTTAATTAAGAAACAATATAACTCAAAGATATCTCATCACAGAATAGGGATTATAAATTCTAATTCTATAGCATGAGACAATATATAATGTAATATTTAAGAAAAGGTTTGTAAAGGAGTTCCATAGTTCATGGATTAGGGACCCAATCTCATGGGGTTCCAGGGGCTTCTGTATAGATTATTTAGGTTAATTTTTCTATCTACCCAATGGGACTCAGTGCTCAGTCTAGACGATACCATCAGAGATGCTGAGTTTTGCAGTTCTCAAACTGTGGATTTGTGTCTCCAGAGATGTTAACAACAAAAATGTTTTTAAATAAATAAAATATAGAGGTGAGAAATAAGACCTCAACCCTCCTGTCCCTCTGCAAATTTGTGTACACAGCGTTAATCCCTTACCTCTCTCTAAAAGTGCAAAGTTTCAAAAAGTTCAATGAATAGAAGATTGTTGGGGGCGGAATAGATCTGGACAAGGAGAAGAAGCTTGGAGATAAATGTCAGAAGGGAGGGACAGGAAGTAGAAACAAAAAAGTGAAACTGTTTGAGCAGCATATTCCAGAAGTCTTGAGGTCTTTCTGAGTGTAGCCTTCATTGATTTGAGATCTACCATACCATTCTCTCACTAGAAGGGAAAACCTATAATGGCAGTAGGCTGTAAGAGAGACCCAGTTTGGGAATATTTTAATGAAGTTCCTCTACCTGTGGGTAAGACAGGCATGTGTGCAAAATGCGAACAGTGCAACAAAGAAATGCAAGGCCTGGTTGCCAAATGAAACAACATCATGAGAAGTGTTCCTTCTCAGGAGGAAGCTTCATTGAAGATGATGAAAGGAACATGTCTGAACATGCAGGATCTTCAGGTTGATAAACTTTTTTATTTCATACTTCTTTCTTAAGGACTGCCTGTCTTCCTTCTGGACTATTCTTAAATTATCATGTTTGAACAAAAAATATAGTTGTTATTCTATGGTACTATCATTTTAGATGCAATTGTAACAAAAAAAATAAACACCTGAGATCTTCCTTTTACAATTTCACCTTTAAAGTAGTACTGAGTGTCAGTGAATGCAATGGAGTAATACTAAATAAGCAGTATGGTAATAATAATTAAATAACTGCACTGACTTATTTTGTTTAGGAAAATCCATCCTCAACATACAGGATTCTGAAGACTATCCACCTTCAAGATCACTATCATTTTCTATAGTTTCAGAGTTATCTGCCAATGATAGTGTTTCAGTCACATCATATATGTCACACAGCCACAGTATATCACCTGTAGCAAAAAGAAAAAAAAATCATCCAGAAACAACCATAGATAAGCTTGTGATAAGAACCAGCAGTTTACAAAAAGTGGTATTTGATGAAAAAATTGCCCTGTTTGTTTATGCAACAAACTCTCCTCTCCGTGTGACTGAGAGCCCACACTTCAATAACATGGTTCAGTCATTAAGACCAGGATAGAGTCCACCCAACAGAGCAGATGTTGCAGGCAAATTGCTGGATAACATGTATGAAAGAGAAATTGAGCAGCGTGCAAAAGGTCTAGAGGGTAAAATTGTTAACCTGAGTCTTGGGTGGAGCAATGTCCACAATGATCCTGTTATATGTGCTCGTGTGCCAACAGAAGAAGGGAATGTCTTCCTTACAGAAACAATAGCTACATCAGGAAATGCACACACAGCAGAATACTTACAAGTAGCAGCAGTAAAAGCTATAACTAACTGTGAAAAAAAAAATTTCAAATGTTTAGTATACAGCTTGGTCAGAGACAATGCTGCAAATATATCAAAGATGAGAAGAAATTATTTAGAAGAGTCACAAGCTAACAACATACGGTTGCAGTGCTCATCTGATGCACCTCCTAGCCAAAGACTTCAGTGTTCCAGAAATAAAGGCTAATGTTGTTGAAATTGCAAAATACTTCCGTAACAACCACTTTGCAGCAGCTACTCTGAAAAAAAAAAAAAAAATGGAAGGAACAAAGCTAACTCTCCCACAAGACATGCGATGGAACTCAGTAGTGGACTGTTTTGAGCACTACATCAAGAACTGGCGTAATCTGATGACAGTTTGTGAACAAAATTGTGAAAAAAATAGATGGCACTGTTACAGCCAAAGTTCTCAACATGGGGCTTAAGAGAAATGTTGACCACATGCTGAATATCCTGAAGCCTATTTCTGCAGCCATGAACAAAATGCAGGGAAATAGCTGTTTTATTGCTGATGCTGTAGAAATTGGGACGGAACAGAGTGAGATCTTAAAAAGAGAAATATGTGATGACAGAGCATCATTACAAGCATTAAAAAACAAATGGGACAAGCACTATCCCCAGCTCATTTTCTTGCAAATATTCTCAATACTCGGTACTAGGGTCAAACCTTAACTGCTGAAGAGGAGGAGTTGGCTATGACATGGACATCCAGCAATCATCCTTCCATAATGCCAACTATAATAAATTTCAGAGTTAAGGGTGAAACCATTCAAGAAATATATGTTTGCTGATGATGTTTTAAAGAAAATCACACCAGTGAACAGGTAGAAGTCACTTAAGCACTTGGATTCAGAGACTGTTGAAGTGATCATCTCATTTTTAACAGCAGTAGCTTCTTCTGCCGGTGTAGAAAGAATATTTTCTTACTTTGGACTAATTCATTCCAAACTGAGAAATCATTTGGGACCTGAAAAAGCAGGAAAGCTTGTTTTTCTTTTACAGATTATGAACAAACAGGAAAATGAAGATGAAGACGACTGAGTTAGCTGCAGAAGCCAATATTTCAAGTTTCTCATGTTGACCTGGCTATTTAATTTTTGTTTTTTTTAAATATTTCATTTAACTATTTTAGTTAAAAACCATTTTAACAAAAACAAACCTGATTTTAAAAAAACTTGAATGTTTAACTAAATTCAAAAATTCATATGCTTGTTTTGTTAAAATAGTATATGTTTGCTGTTGAAGAAAAAAAAATCCAGAACACATAACGTTGTTTTAGTTAAACAAAACAATTTAAACGCCTGTCTGGTGACGTTCCTCTCCTGATACAGTATGGCAAGAAAATCCTCCAAATATTAATGAATAACCATTGAATTGGAGATATTTATGAAGTCATTGGGAGGTGAAGTGCTTCAATTATCTTTGGTAAATGAAATAACCAAACAATCATTCATTTTCTGATATAGCTGTAAAACTAATCTGAAAAGTTTTCAAAATAAATCACTTAAAAAATGTATAGTGTGTACCTTCTAAAAATGAAACCTACATCTATCTGAGTTGCGAAGAATATGTATTAAGGTTATAACAACCAACAAGAATGCACTTTTTAATCATGATTTCTACATAATCGAGCCTTCCTGACTAGCGATTTAAATCAAATCCACCCTGTAAACAACAAAGAACACACTCACCTGTATGAATTTTTGACCAAATAATTTCTGTGCTAATATTTTAGATTTTCAGCATTTGTGAATATTGTCATGAATTTGTGGCAGTCATCTGAACAGTCACAAGTAACATGACCCTGTGAATAGGACTGATCTGAACTTAGTGCTTTTATTTGCAAAACTATTTGCTATTTTTAAACACAGATCTGTGCCTCATGTAATTCAGTGATGAAAAAAATATTACAGTGTCAGAGCTTGTGGGCTTGCCTCCTACCTCCTTGCCTCCTACTCTGAGCTGTTCTCCCTCCCAGCTCTGCCAAAGCACCTTAGTCACAATCTGCAAAAACTCTTATGCTATTCCACTCTCAGCCCTTTCCCGAGTAGGAATTTCCACTCATGCGAAGCTATGCACACAACTCATACAAATCACAAATGGGGGAAGAAGAAGAGAATATTTAATCTCATTTTCCCCCCTTCAATGTCATGCAAGATTTGGACACTGAGCTCCTTAAGGTGAAAGGTCAACTCACTGACCAAGCAGCCTCCTCTACTTACTTTTTCTGATAACACTTCCAAAAAAATCCTTGGGGATCTGCAGTGGGACCTGGTAATATTTTGCCATCCTCTTTATATCCTTCATCATGTATTCCCCACGTTTGGGCACCATCGCTGGGGGCTGGTTACCTTACAGAAAAGGTGAAATTACAAAATGAAGATTCCAGTTATAATAAGGTAGGTCTGGTCAACACACAAATTTAAATGAAAAAAGTATAATTTTATACTGATTTAGTAAAACAGTTGCAACTTTGTGTGAGTACACTCTTATATGAGTTTAAACCTAGCTTACTACAGTTTCACTTGCATCAGTAAATTTGCAGGTGCTAAACTGACATAACCAGTTTTAAACCAATAAGAATGTCCACAAAGGAGTTTGCACCAGCTAAATCAGTTTTTAAAAGATAAATAAACTTTTGGGTACAGTAAAGTGCTGTTCATCATAAAGCACTTTACTAAGGAGGGTGAGGATCATTATCCCTATTTTAAAAGTGAGAAACTGAGACACAGCAAGATGAAGTGCTTTGCGATTTCAGGCAAATCAAATCTCCAACAGAGCCAGAAACATAACTCATGACAGAGCTCTCCTGCTAGCATAATTAAACCTAACGAGCGGCAGTAGCTATGTCCATATAGCTTTTGCTGGTGAAACTTTTGTCAGCTGGGGGGGAGGGGGATGTTTCCTGATCAACAAAAGTGCTAGTGTAGACAAAGCCTTAGACGTCCGAGTAGAAAGGAAGGGCTTCAGCAATGCCTGGCTAATGACAGCAGGGAGTCTCAGTGGTCTGTGATATTCCCCATAGAATCCATTTTCGCGTCTGTGGTGAGCTCCCTCACAGCAGTGCCCTGCCAGAGCCCGATTGCAAGATGGAATCTCCACTCTCTCATAGCCACACTCTGCAGGAGGTTCCAGATGTTCTCTGTTGAGGGTCAGGAGCAGTCGAACACCTACCAGTCTCCTTCATTATGCCTCCAAGGAAAGCAGGACGAAAACGCAACTCAATGCTCCAGTTGTGCCGGTACCGGCAAAGCACCTGCAATGGGACAAATAATAATGGAAAACAATATCTAAGACCTGCAATGAGGCCCAGGTGCCCTGTCTCTGACAGAAGCCAGGATCTGGGTACTGAAATACATCTAGCAGATAAAGCCTGATCTGTCTGAGACCATTAGAAATCAACCCTGGGATCAGCAAGGCAGTTCAGATCTTCATGCCAGTGATACTGTGGGGAAGGTTTGTAAATTCCTACAGAGGAACCAGGGATTAAAATATCAAGCAGCCCTAAACCCCTGTGAAATGCACTCCAACGATAGCCATGGAGATAACTGCACCACTGCACCCAGGTTTCTCTCTGGAGCAGAAAGAAGAAATGACACACCAGATTCATTTCTCTCTTTTAAATCAGGAAAACAACAGCATCTCCCCTTTCTTTAAGCACTTCATGAGTATAAGTTACATCTATTTCCTCTGGGCTTGTCTCACAGAACAACTCTGTTTATTGCTGCTCTAATCTATTTAAACCAGGACCAGATGATGATATAGATGCTATGGGACCCAGCTATGGAGTCATGTGATAAAATGAGAATCTCAATTTTCATTTTAAAGAGTGTGTAATGTGATGCCCCAGGTGTGTCACTGGCAGTGGAGACTGAACCCACTATCTATTGCGCTAGTAGCCTCAGATTGCCTTAATTTTGCCTTGATTTTAATGTCGTTTTCACGGTAGCAACATACATGCCACCCAAAGCGTCATTAAAAAAAAAAAAATCCTGAGTTTTTGGAAACACCAGCTTGAGAAATCCCTGAAAAACCAGAGGTTATGCAGGTATGATGTCAATATGTGTATCCCTAAAGTTACCCTTGTAAGTCTTGTACAAATAGAGTGGGTTGAAATTTTTCCATTCAAAACATTGACAAACAAAAGGTCATTTTAAAAAAAAAAAAAATGAAAGTTACTGCAATTTTTGTTGTTGCAATTTTCAATTTTTGACAAAAGTGAGAATTTGTTGGCTTTGTTGTTAAAATTTGTTTCCTGGCCCCTTTCTTTTCCTCCCACTTTCATTAGCCAAAATGGAAACAGGAAATAGTTGAGCGAAATGGGGGGAACCGCAAACGAAAAAGTTCGTTTACAACATTTTCAACCGGCCAAAAAACAAAACAAAAACAACAAAGACAACCCCTCCCAAAGCCTAGTCCCTCTTCAAAATGCGTGGAATGAAAATTATTGCAAATTAAAAAAGTTAGCAGCGTCTTCCAGCTAGCTTTAGGCATAAGGCGCGGGCTCCTCATGTTCCTGAAACAGTATTGATTTCACTGAGCTTCCATGGGGCACAATTTAGTCCAAAGGCCCTGTGTAATTAAGATTAAGATCAGGCTCAGAACCTCTGCTCCAGTCATCACTGTAGGACAGTCATCTTCTCTAAAAGCAGAATGAGTAACTTTCTCCAGTGAACCGTCAGCACTCCTGGCTGGCTTTTATCCAGTTGCACTAACTTCGGTTGCTCCAGGCAAGGCGACACAGTCAGTATGAAAAAACACAAACAAACACCCCCCTATAAAAGAAAACAGGGAGCTGGAACCCTGTATGAAACAAACTAAGCCAGAGCTGGCCAACAGACCCGCGGTGAGTACGCAGGGGTAAGAGCTTGCAAACTGTGATTACTATAAACGCGTTTCTGCTGAAGGGAAGCGCAGGGGACAGGGGGGAAAGGACCGCCCGGTTCTCCCGCAAGGTCCGGACCGTGCCTGCGGCCAGCCGGGGGAAATTCAGCAACGACACGGAGGGGAAGCAGCTGACGTACGGCAGGTCCTCGGGGCTCGGAGACTCGGGAAAGGCCGGGGATCTCCTAGCACTTCCACAGGCCTAAGGTCTATTCTTCCAAGCCCCAGCGCCTTCGCCCCTGCCCCCGTGTTTCTCGGCCGGCCGGTCCCTGCCTCCCGCCTCACCTCGAATCCGAGCCAGGAGTAGGGGGAGGCCACGTCATAGAAGATTTCCACCAGTTTCTTGCTGCCGCCAAAGCCTCCCCCGGCTGCTGCCATTGCCCCGCTCGCCGGGAGGGTCGCCGCAATCCCTCCGGCCCGCTCGCTCCAGGCCAGGGGGCCTCCGGCTGGCGCTTAACCGAGCCGCGACGCCGCCTCGCTGCGGCAGGACTCCGCTGCCGCCTAGCGGCCGCTGCCCACAGACGTGGAAGTGCTGCCCCTTTGCAGGCGGCCGAGACTCAACAGCGGCCTTGGGAGCTTCGGCTCTAAGAAGTGTCCAAGGGCTACCTTGGGAATTCTACTAGCCAAGGGTCTAGGGCAGCGCTCGCCCCTATTTTCGAAGGGGGAGGGGGGGCCACTATGGCAACGCGCCTTCAATGGGAGAGCCCCAGGGGGTAGGGCGAGGGGTTCGGAGGGCGGGAGGTGGCGGCCCAGTGTAGGGCAGCGGGTGGGGTGCAGGCAGTGGTTGCCCCAGGAATTGAAACTAGGGGGGCGTTCGAATTTACAGGGGGGGGTGTCAGGGCCGATGGGTGAGACTGTGAGGGTGAAGGTGGGCGGTACGGCACCCTAGTAAAAACTGAAAAATGTTTCATGACCATTTTATTAGATTTAACACAAAAGTAAAGTTGGCTACTCAAGCCTCCTATGAAGCACTATGTCTACATCCTTCTTGGTTTCCTGTTATAATTTTGTACAACTCTGTTAATGAACTTCTTGAATGCAATGCATTCATCTTTGGTGGCTTCTCGTGTGGTCCAGTACTTCCATTCCTTCAATCCATATGCTCATTAGTTCATTCACATGATCAGGCAGAAGGCGACTTCTTTCAGAACCCAAAATTCTATTCGATGATGAAAAAGAAGGCTCAACTGTAGCTGTTGTGACTGGGAGTAGCAAGAGATGAATTCCTACTTCTTTCAGCCCAGGAAACATAGCACAAAGATCAGGTCGAGCCACTAGTTGAAGTCAAATCTTCATTCATTCGCCGCATGATATTCCACTCTGTGCTCAAATTCTCTACTCTGTCCTGATCACATGGCAGTCCCATTGCTGGTAGTGCCTCACTCCACTCAACTGTCAGCGTTTTATAGGACAGGCATCTGTAAAAGCTACATAGAGGTTGAGTAGCATCTAGAAATCGCTGTTGTAGATTTTTAAGAATCAAGTCTGTGTACTTTTTCAGTTGTCTTAACAAACACTTCTTGTCTTCTTCACTTAAGGATTCAATATAAATGCCTTCATTAGTCAACTTCTGGACTGCAGTCTTTGCTTCTTCCAGTACTTTTTCAATGGATAGCTCTCTGATTGATCCAAATGTAGCTTCTACCCCGGACATCAAGATAAAGCACACAATGACTTAATACTTGATGCCCATTTTCATCGGTGCATTCATTAGCCATGTATGCAAGTTTTTTGAATGTGGTGAGAGAGTTTCTTCACTCTTTCAACTGTTAAGTCTTTTTCACTCTTGCACCACATGCTTCTAGCCAGTCAGTTGAGTTTCTTGCAGAAAGATAGTGAGCTTTCTGCACGTTGATGCACTCCAGAGGCCTGGTGTTTTGCAGCCTTTTCACGTAGTTTGTCAGCATTGGCTTTGCTGATCAGTTTGACAAACCAAGCTCCTTCACTTTTACCAATTATAGCATTGGGAAGCTTTCCTTCTTCGCAAGCTTTCTTGCAAGAGGTGCACCAGTAGCCATATTTTGTAACTTCAATAAATGGGAACACTTTGACTGACAAACATCAGGAAATGCCTTTAGGTTTTGGAGACACTGTTTCTTCAATAAGTAGCTGTATTTGTGCTTCAGGCTGGTCAGATGTAGATACACCACTTGAACCTTCAGTTGACATGTTCATATATTCTTGGTTCTTGATGTGTTCTTCACCTTGGTTAGTTTTTGAGGCCTTTGAGAGGAAAAATTGTTGTATTGTTTTTTGTTTTTTCATTTTCACTGTGACCTGCAACCTACAAAAAAGATATGAATAAAGTAAATGCTTTGTTAGGATAATGCAAATTTAACATAAGGATAATGCAAGTTACACAAAAACACATAACAGGTCTAGATTTCTAAAAAAAATATAATTTAAAAAAAATGTATTTAATTTAAATTGACTTTTGAAAAGTAAGCCATCATGGGATAAGAGGGACAGTCCTCTCATGGGTCAGTAACTGGTTAAAAGATGGGAAACAAAGGGCAGGAATAAATTATCAGTTTTCAGAAGGGAGAGAGATAAATAATGGTGTCTCTGAGGGGGTCGGTACTGGGACCATTACTGTTCAACATATTCATAAGTGATCTGGAAAAATGGATAAACAGAGAGGTGGCAAAATTTGCAGATGATACAAAACTATTCAAGATAGTTAAGTCCCAGGCAGACTGCAAAAAGCTACAAAGGGATCTCACAAAACTGGGTGACTGGGCAACAAAATGGCAGATGAAAATCAATGTTGATAAATGCAAAGTAATGCAGATTGGAAAACAATCTCAACTATACATACAAAATGATGGAGTCTGAATTAGCTGTTAACCCTCATGAAAGAGATCTTGGAGTCATTGTGGATAGTTCTCTGAAAACATCCACTCAATGTGCAGCGTCAGTCAAAAAAACAAACAGAATGTTGGGAATCATTAAGAAACTATCGTATTGCCTCTATATAAATCCATGGTACATGCACACCTTGGATACTGTGTGCAGATATGGTCACCTCATCCCAAAAAAGATATATTGGAATTGGAAAAGATAGAGAGACAGGCAACTAAAATGATTAAGGGTATGAAACAGGAAGAGAGATTAAAATGACTGGGAATTTTCAGCTTAGAAAAGAGACCACTAAGGGGGGATATGATAGAGGTCTATAAAATCTTGACTGGTGTGAAGAAAGTGAATAAGGAAATGTTATTTAATCCGTCACATAACACAAGAACTAGCAGTCACCCAATGAAATTAATAGGCAGCAGGTTTTAAAAAAAAAAAACAAAAGGAAGTACTTCTTCACACAACATAAAGTCAACCTGTGGAACTCTTTGCCAGGGGATGCTGTGAAGACCAAAACTATAACAGGAATAAAAAAAGAACAAAGATAAATTCCTGGAGAATAGGTCAATCAGTGGCTATTAGCCAGGATGGGGAGGGATGCCATACCATGCTCTGAGTGTCCCTAGCCTGTTTGCCAGAAGCTAGGAATGGGCAACAGGGGATGGATCACTTAATGATTACCTGTTCTGTTCATTCCCTCTGAAGCACCTGGCCTTGACCACTGTTGGAAGACAGGATACTGGGCTATATGGACCATTGGTCTGACCCAGTATGGCCATTCTTATGTAAAAATTAATTATAATAATAAAAATGTTTAGTACAGAAACTCCCCAACATAATAACCTCTCAAGATAGCAAGAGTGTGAGATAACAACCTTGGCAAATAATGCATTTTAAAAATCTTGGCCTATTAGGAAACATATGTATATAAGTTTCCATTCCCAGTCACAAATCTAGCATTCTGGAGCAAAGTCACTAAAATATAGTCCAACAAACAAATGTTTATTTAATGTGCCCCTCACTTTTCCCTCCATTGCACCCCACTCTCTGGTGTTGTCCTTGGTCAGTGGAGACTCCAAGTTCAGAGGTGCTTTCATGTGAGTACACCTCCCAGGTGGGGGGGCAAGAAGGCACCTTGCTCATTCTTCCAGCTGCTCACTGTTTGCTCTGGCCACTACTGTTTGTTGTGCCACTATTCACTCCACTACTCTGTTGCCAATGGCCCTGCGCAGTCACCTTCCGCTGCCACTGTGACCTCTGTGAGTTGGTCTCTTGAGGTTCCAACCAGCTCTCAGTGATTTCAGCTGAGCTCTCAGTGGGGGAACCTCATAGCTAATGCAGTCTGGGCTGTGTCTTCAACTGAAACACTGTACCCACAGCAGTACTAAGCATTTAGACCTGATTATCAGCGATTTCAGCTGCAGTGATCACTTAACAGAACAAAAGACTATTTATGGAGCCTAATCAGCTTTGTCTTTAAACAGTGGAGGGAGACAGGTTCCCACCCTCTCTCTTGATGCCCTCAATCAGCACAGGCTAAGTACAGTTCTACTGCCCTTTACTCATACAATAAGAACAACATTTCATTTTCATTTCTACTGGTGAGAGACACAAGCTATCCATCTTACACTGATGTAAGGTCCTAAAGAAAAGCTCTGTGTCAGCTTGGAAAGCTTGTCTCTCACCAACAGAAGCTGATCCAATAAAAGATGTTACCTCACCCACCTTGCCTCTCTAATATCCCGGGTCAACAAGGCTACAACACAGCATAGTACCTATCGCATGGTGGTTGTGAAGCTTAATGAAATGGTATTTGTAAGGTGCTTTGAGATCTGATACCAGTCAGATCTCTGTTCTTGGGAAACCAGGGTGCAGTAGCCAGCCTGTCTGACTCACGAAGGACACCCCCAGCCTCTGCTTGAATCAAAACCAATCAGAAGAAAGACTTACAGAAAGCAATGAAAAGACAGTGAGAGACACACCTAAACCCTGTTCAACCCAGCCTGCTCAGGCTTACTCTATTCCAGTGCGGTAACTTTGGCAGTTTGGAAGTGCTGCTTGGCCCAGCCTATTGAGTCCAGGGACATATAAGGGTGGCAGCTTGGGAATTCTGCTTGACCCAGCCCACTGAGTCCGCTTGAGAGTGCTGATTGACACAGTCCACTCAGACTTGCTCTATTAATGTGTATGTGTGGGTGTGTTCATCTGATTCTGGGGCTGGAGGAACCCAGCCCTGGGGAATCTAGGTCCTACAGGATAGCTCCATTGGGAGGGGACTTGCAGAATTCCATATGAAAACACAAGTGACATAAGCAGTACATTGATAGAATTACAGACCCATCCCCCACCCCCAGAAAAGCAACCCTAATAAATGAGTGTACCCCAAAGTAACGGGCAAACCTGGTAACAAATTTGTGGAGAATGCGGCCAGCTCGTGACTCTCATCATGTGATAATTGTTGAGTAGTTGATGTGGAGTAGGGAAACTGAGGCACAGACCTGAGCAAGTTTTTTTTTCCTTTTTCAGACGACGCTTCTTCAGCAAGATCCCTCTCTCATAGAATATTTGGTCACCTTCTGTTAAGAATCATGCTTAGAATACCTGTAGAACTGTGCAATAAGGAATTAAGAGTTATGCCTTAAAACTAAAGGTTTCAGAGCAATACTGTGACTAATGAAAGACCCATTGATGAGAATCATTAGTGAAATTAGGGAAGTAGAGATGGCTGAAAGAGACCTCTTGGCTGCTTGCTTGAGAAAGGAGAAAACCAACAGGTTTGAGGAGATGAGTAATGAAGAAGGGGAAATGCCCCTGGAAAAGGGGGTACTCTAAGGGAAGCAACTCCAGGAAACAGCCCCAGGATCAGAGTTGCCAGACCTCGGCCTTGTGCCAGTGGCACCATGCAGAGGGTGGAGTCCCTCAGATGGACCTGATCCTGGCTGGCCATCAGGAAGGGTTCATCTGGCTTGTTAAAAGTGGTGAGCACTGTGTGTATGGCGTGTACATTCTGTTTTGGTAATTGTTAATAGGTCGAGATTGAGTGGGGTATTGCTGTGTGGGGCTCTTTCACTGGTGGGAGACCGCCATAAACCTGCAAAAGATTAAGCCTGAGTCCACAGGGAAAGGGTGTTTGCATGGAGCCCGCGGAGGAGTAAAGTTAGGTGCCTTTCACCTGGAACCCTACGAACTGGAAAAGGGGGAGGGTGCCTAAATTAAGAGGGTTACACCTTGGGCCCTAGGGACTGGGTAAAGGTGGATGCCCCTAGAGTGTGTAAGTAACAGAGACTTTTGTGCAGGTAACAATTAGGCCAAGCTGTAATGTACAGAAAGTTTTCACAGGTTTCAGAGTAGCAGCCATGTTAGTCTGTATTCGCAAAAAGAAAAGGAGTACTTGTGGCACCTTAGAGACTAACAAATTTATTAGAGCATAAGCTTTCGTGAGCTACAGCTCACTTCATCGGATGCATTTGGTGGAAAAAACAGAGGAGAGATTTATATACACACACACAGAGAACATGAAACAATGGGTTTATCATACACACTGTAAGGAGAGTGATCACTTAAGATGAGCCATCACCAACAGCAGGGGGGGGAAGGAGGAAAACCTTTCATGGTGACAAGCAGGTAGGCTAATTCCAGCAGTTAACAAGAATATCAGAGGAACAGTGGGGGGTGGGGTGGGAGGGAGAAATACCATGGGGAAATAGTTTTACTTTGTGTAATGACTCATCCATTCCCAGTCTCTATTCAAGCCTAAGTTAATTGTATCCAGTTTGCAAATTAATTCCAATTCAGCAGTCTCTCGTTGGAGTCTGTTTTTGAAGCTTTTTTGTTGAAGGATAGCCACTCTTAGGTCTGTGATCGAGTGACCAGAGAGATTGAAGTGTTCTCCAACTGGTTTTTGAATGTTATAATTCTTGACGTCTGATTTGTGTCCATTCATTCTTTTACGTAGAGACTGTCCAGTTTGGCCAATGTACATGGCAGAGGGGCATTGCTGGCACATGATGGCATATATCACATTGGTAGATGTGCAGGTGAACGAGCCTCTGATAGTGTGGCTGATGTGATTAGGCCCTATGATGGTATCCCCTGAATAGATATGTGGACACAGTTGGCAACGGGCTTTGTTGCAAGGATAGGTTCCTGGGTTAGTGGTTCTGTTGTGTGGTGTGTGGTTGCTGGTGAGTATTTGCTTCAGATTGGGGGGCTGTCTGTAAGCAAGGACTGGTCTGTCTCCCAAGATCTGAGAGAGCGATGGCTCGTCCTTCAGGATAGGTTGTAGATCCTTGATGATGCGTTGGAGAGGTTTTAGTTGGGGGCTGAAGGTGATGGCTAGTGGCGTTCTGTTGTTTTCTTTGTTGGGCCTGTCCTGTAGTAGGTGACTTCTGGGTACTCTTCTGGCTCTGTCAATCTGTTTCTTCACTTCAGCAGGTGGGTATTGTAGTTGTAGGAATGCATGATAGAGATCTTGTAGGTGTTTGTCTCTGTCTGAGGGGTTGGAGCAAATGCGGTTATATCGTAGCGCTTGGCTGTAGACAATGGATCGAGTGGTATGATCTGGATGAAAGCTAGAGGCATGTAGGTAGGAATAGCGGTCAGTAGGTTTCCGATATAGGGTGGTGTTTATGTGATCATCGCTTATTAGCACCGTAGTGTCCAGGAAGTGGATCTCTTGTGTGGACTGGTCCAGGCTGAGGTTGATGGTGGGATGGAAATTGTTGAAATCATGGTGGAATTCCTCAAGAGCTTCTTTTCCATGGGTCCAGATGATGAAAATGTCATCAATGTAGCGCAAGTAGAGTAGGGGCATTAGGGGACGAGAGCTGAGGAAGCGTTGTTCTAAGTCAGCCATAAAAATGTTGGCATACTGTGGGGCCATGCGGGTACCCATCGCAGTGCCGCTGATTTGAAGGTATACATTGTCACCAAATGTGAAATAGTTATGGGTCAGGACAAAGTCACAAAGTTCTGCCACCAGGTTAGCCGTGACAGTATCGGGGATACTGTTCCTGACGGCTTGTAGTCCATCTTTGTGTGGAATGTTGGTGTAGAGGGCTTCTACATCCATAGTGGCTAGGATGGTGTTTTTAGGAAGATCACCAATGGACTGTAGTTTCCTCAGGAAATCGGTGGTGTCTCGAAGATAGCTGGGAGTGCTGGTAACGAAGGGCCTGAGGAGGGAGTCTACATAGCCAGACAATCCTGCTGTCAGGGTGCCAATGCCTGAGATGATGGGGCGTCCAGGATTTCCAGGTTTATGGATCTTGGGTAGCAGATAGAATACCCCAGGTCGGGGCTCCAGGGGTGTGTCTGTGCGGATTTGTTCTTGTGCTTTTTCAGGGAGTTTCTTGAGCAAATGCTGTAGTTTCTTTTGGTAACTCTCAGTGGGATCAGAGGGTAATGTCTTGTAGAAAGTGGTGTTGGAGAGCTGCCTAGTAGCCTCTTGTTCATACTCCGACCTATTCATGATGACGACAGCACCTCCTTTGTCAGCCTTTTTGATTATGATGTCAGAGTTGTTTCTGAGGCTGTGGATGGCACTGTGTTCTGCATGGCTGAGGTTATGGGGTAAGCGATGCTGCTTTTCCACAATTTCAGCTCGTGCACGTCGGCGGAAGCAGTCTATGTAGAAATCCAGGCTGCTGTTTCGACCTTCAGGAGGAGTCCACCTAGAATCCTTCTTTTTGTAGTGTTGGCAGGAAGGTCTCTGTGGGTTAATATGTTGGTCAGAGGTGTGTTGGAAATATTCCTTGAGTCTGAGACGTCGAAAATAGGATTCTAGGTCACCACAGAACTGTATCATGTTCGTGGGGGTGGAGGGGCAAAAGGAGAGGCCCCGAGATAGGACAGATTCTTCCGCTGGGCTAAAGTTTTCAGAGAAGGAGCACTCTTTGACACACATCTGTGATGGCCCCTGCTTTATTGTGAATCGGGCCAGCCCCAGTGTTTATCAGATAGAAATCCTGAATGGAAAAAATGGGAAACCCTGGCAGAAATAGTTTCATTCCTCACAGCTCAAAAAATGGAGGGGAAACCACCTGACCCACAAGGAAAAGTATAACTGTCTTCTCCATCCTGACGGCCACCCTTCTTGGCCAGCAAGAAGGAACAGCTTTGGGCATTGGAAAATACACATTGTGTGGGCAGGTCAATGCCTATGCCGATGTTGAGACAGGAAAAGGCCTGAAAAGTCCTTGACGTATTATGCCCACCCTCACGTAGGTCATTGCTTCATGTTCACCCTGTAATATCTGTCTCAGATTCTCCCAGCATATACAGGGGGAGTTTGGAAATTTGTTCTCTTTTCTCTGTCCCCTCACAGGTCCCGAACACGAGCCATGACATCTCAGTATCCTGCTGTTCATAAGTGTCTGGAGTCTGATGCTGTCCAGGCTCTATGCCAGTGGTTCCCAAACTGGGGTTCTCAAACCCCTGGGAGTTCACAGAATGTTACAAGGGGTTCGCCAGAAAAATTTCACTAATGGCAGCCAGAGAACACTGGGCGTTGGAGGCAGCAGGTGGGACCTGGCTGCAGGGCAGACAGCCCGAGCCCCATGGAGAGTGGGGTTGCAGCTTGAGCCCTGCCCCCATGAGCAAGGGATCCAGCCCCCTGAACCCCAGTGCTCTGAGAGGGGCTGGCAGCCCGAGCCCCAGGGAGACCAGGGCCGGGCAGTTGGGGCTGGTAGCCTGAGCCCCAGGGGTCAGTGGGACGTGCAGCCCGAGCTCAGCGGAGCTCAGTTAACCAGAGTGGCCAACGGGGTGCAGAAGCAGGAGCCCCACAGAGTGAGGAGGAAATTTAAACTTAAATCCCTGGAAATATTCATTTTTAAGAGGGGGGGTCATGAGATTTCACAATTGAGTGAAAGGGGTTCATGAGCTGTTAAAGTTTGGGAACTATGGCTCTATCATGAGCCTGTAATACCTCTCAACCTCTAGAAGTGATTGCGAGCTAGAGCCCAAGAAGTAAAATTACTCTGCCACATGCATGGATTCTATGGGAATGGGCGCAACCCCCTAGCCCTGCTCATGACAACTCCTCAGGTTGCCCCATAGAAAGCATTGTCAATTGCACACAGAGTGCCACCGGAGAGTCTCTCAAACTTTGGTACGAAACTAAGAGTGATTTAGGTGATGAACTGAAAGCCCTTCAAGGTAACATTTCAGCAGCTTCAACGCCAAAGGCTGCTCTACACTGGCAACTCTTAAGGGACATCTTAGAAAGTATGTGCAGAGCACAAAAAGCATTTGGAAAGAGGATGGTGGTCTTATTTGGGCACATATATTCCAGAACAGCCTTTAGCATTGAACCTGCCGAACTTTAAGCTGAAAGGGCTTTCAGTTCATCACCTAAATCACTTGCATCAATAGCGCGCGTGTCATCATGTGTTACTACCATCGCTAGTGCCCTGCATCGCTGGTGGAGGACGTCTTCAGGTAGGGTGAGGCGTTTTGGAATAGCATACAGCATCCCAAATATACGACTGTCTTCCTTGAGCTTCATAAAATGTTCTTGAGCTGCAGGAATAGGTGCACAATCTAGCAAGTGAAAGAATTCTCCGTTTAATTCTTGTTTGGGGAGTGTTAAGGAATTATGCGGTACCTCATAATAAAACGTCTTATTCTTCAGTGATTCTCGTATTCTTCAATGGGTGAGAAAATGGATTCCGTGTCAAGTTCCTCTGCCAACTTCTGGATACTCTTCACAACATTTTCTGAAGAGTCTCCTGAGACATAGAGATATAAATGTTCATGGTGAGCCTTCCGGAGCAATGAAAAAATAGATGCCTGATCTTGCCGGTTGTTTGACCTCTCAGCTACTGCAGCGTCCATATCTCAAATGAATGCAACCATGCAAATGCCAGAAGAGAAGGGTAAAACAGAGAAGACTGTGGTGGAGGAGCAAGAAACAGCTGCTGCTGAGTTTACTTCCTTAAGTCTAGATGATCTAGGACCCACTTGAGCAGTAGCCCGAGGGACTTCCTTGTACTGCGTGGGCCAGAGCAAGTGAAAAAAACCTCTTGTTCCCCAAAAGACAACAAAAAATAGAAGTTTCCCACACATCACTGGCATGAAATCCCCAACGGTGGCCAAGGCTTCTCTACACAGAACCCCATTATGGTGGTTAATGCTATGACAGGAAGGGTTCGTGAGCTAAAAGTAGCAGAAGGAACTGAAATCACCAGAAACGTAGAGACCTGCAAATGTCTGTGTGGCTTAGTGTTGTGGCACGACATACTGTTTGAAAGAAATGTGGTAAGCAAGAGACTCCAAGTGTTGCCCTAGACATAACTGGAGCAAGGGAACCATTGGACAAAGCAAAGCCACACGTACAGTCTTACCGGTCAGATGAAAGATTTCAAAACGTTCTGAAGCGTGCACAGAAGTTGGCAGAGGAACGTCACACTGAAGCTATTTTCTCACCCATTCAAGGTGCCATTCAAGGATTCTTTGCCCCTTTTACACATCCAGACTAACAGTTGACAAGAGTCACTGAAGAAGAAGACATTTTGATTACGAGGCACGGAATAATCCCAGAAGAGACCCCAAACAACAATTCTCAGTTGAATTCTTTAACCGGGTGCTACATTGAGCAATACACTCAGTAGAAGAACGTTTCATGCACCTCAAAAACGAACACAGCAGTAGATTTGGGATGTTGTATGTCCTGCATTGCTGGTGTAGGTCTTCTTCAGGTATAGTGAGGAACTCCTCTCTATACCTGAAGACGACCTACCACAGCAATGCAGGGCACGAGAGACAGTGCTGAGACGTGAGGACATGCGCGTTGTTGAGGCGAGTGATTTAGGTGATGAACTGAAAGCCATGAAGAATGTTTCATGCACCTCAAGAAACGAACGCAGCAGTAGATTTGGGATGTTGTATGTCTTGCATTGCTGGTGTAGGTCCTCTTCAGGTATAGAGAGAAGTTCCTCACTATACCTGAAGAAAACCTACACCAGCAATTCAGGACACGTGAGACAGACCTACACCAGCAATGCAGTGCACGAGAGACAGACCTACCCCAGCGATGCAGGGCACGAGAGACAGTGCTGAGACGTGAGGACATGCGCGATGTTGAGGCGAGTGATTTAGGTGATGAACTGAAAGCCATTTCAGGTTACATTTCAGAAGCTTCAACGCAGAGGCTGCTCTCCACTGGCAACTCTTAAGGGACATCTTAGAAAGTATGCGCAGAGCCAAGAAAGCATTTGGAAAGAGGGTGGTAGTCTTATTTGGGCACAAATATTCCAGAACAGCCTTTGGCATTGATCCTGCCGGAATTTATGCTGAAAGGGCTTTCAGTTCATCACCTAAATCAGTCGCATCAATAGCGCGCCTGTCGTCATGTGTTACTGCTGTCGCTAGTGCCTTGCATCGCTGGTGGAGGACGTCTTCAGGTAGGGTGAGGCGTTTTGGAATAGCATACAGCATCCCAAATATACGACTGTCTTCCTTGAGCTTCATGAAATGTTCTTGAGCTGCAGGAATAGGTGCATAATCTAGCTCGTGAAAGAATTCTACATTGAATTCCTGTTTGGGGACTCCTATGGGATTATGCAGTGCCTCGTAATCAAATTGTCTTTTCTTCAGTGATTCTTGTATTCTTCAATGGGTGGGAAAAGAGATTCCGTGTCAAGTGCCTCTCCCAACTTCTGGACACTCTTCACAACGTTTTCTGGAGAGTCTACTGAAACATAGACATACAAATGTTCATGGTGAGCCTTCCGGCCCCACTGAAGTGAGAGATGCCTGATCTTGCCGGCTGTCAGAGTGCAAGTGACCTCTCAGCTACTGCAGCGTCCATAGCTCCATCTCAAATTAATGCAACCATGTAAATGCCTGAAGAAAAGGGTAGAACAGAGAAGAGTGTTGTGGAGGCTCAAGAAACAGCTGCTGCTGAGTTTACTTCCTTAAGTCTAGATGATCCAGCACTCTGGACCCACTTGAGCAGTAGCCCGAGGGACTTCCTTGTACTGCGTGGGCCAGAGCAAGTGAAAAAAACTTCTTGTTCCCCAAACACAACGAAAAATAGAAGTTTCCCACACATCACTGGCATGCAATCCCCAAAGGTGACAGAGTGGAGTGGCCATGGCTTCTCTACACAGAACCCCATTATGGTGGTTAATGCTATGACAGGAAGGGTTCATGGGCTAAAAGTAGCAGAAGGATCTGAAATCACCAGAAATGTAGAGACCTGCAAATGTCTGTGTGGCTTAGTGGTGTGGCCTGACATACTGTTTGAAAGACATGAGGTAAGCAAGAGACTCCAAGTGTCGCCCTTGACATAACTGGAGCAAGGGAACAATTGGACAAAGCAAAGCCACACATACAGTCTTACCGGTCAGAAGAAAGATTTCAAAATGTTCTGAAACGTGCACAGAAGTTGGCAGAGGAATTTCACACTGAAGCTATTTTCTCACCCATTCAAGGTGCCATTCAAGGATTCTTTGCCCCTTTTACGCATCCAAACTAACAGTTGACAAGAGTCATTGAAGAAGAAGACATTTTGATTACGAGGCACGGAATAATCCCAGAAGAGACCCCCAAACAACAATTCTAAGTTGAATTCTTTAACCAGGTGCTACATTGAGGAATACACTCAGTAGAAGAACGTTTCATGCACCTCAAAAACGAACACAGCAGTAAATTTGGGATCTTCTTCAGGTAGAGTGAGGAACTCCTCTCTATACCTGAAGACGACCTACCACAGCAATGCAGGGCACGAGAGACAGTGCTGAGACGTGAGGACATGCGCGTTGTTGAGGCGAGTGATTTAGGTGATGAACTGAAAGCCATGAAGAATGTTTCATGCACCTCAAGAAACGAACGCAGCAGTAGATTTGGGATGTTGTATGTCTTGCATTGCTGGTGTAGGTCCTCTTCAGGTATAGAGAGGAGTTCCTCACTATACCTGAAGACCTACACCAGCAACTCAGGACACGTGAGACAGACCTACACCAGCAATGCAGTGCACGAGAGACAGACCTACCCCAGCAATGCAGGGCTCAAGAGACAGTGCTGAGATGTGAGGACATGCGCAATGTTGAGGCGAGTGATTTAGGTGATGAACTGAAAGCCATTTCAGGTTACATTTCAGAAGCTTCAACGCAGAGGCTGCTCTCCACTGGCAACTCTTAAGGGACATCTTAGAAAGTATGCGCCAAGCAAAGAAAGCATTTGGAAAGAGGGTGGTAGTCTTATTTGGGCACAAATATTCCAGAACAGCCTTTGGCGTTGATCCTGCCGGAATTTATGCTGAAAGGGCTTTCAGTTCATCACCTAAATCACTCGCATCAATAGCGCGCCTGTCGTCATGTGTTACTACTGTCGCTAGTGCTCTGCATCACTGGTGGAGGACGTCTTCAGGTAGGGTGAGGTGGTTTGGAATAGCATACAGCATCCGAAATATACGACTGTCTTCCTTGAGCTTCATGAAACGTTCTTGAGCTGCAGGAATAGGTGCACAATCTAGCAAGTGAAAGAATTCTACATTGAGTTCCAGTTTGGGGACTCTTTTGGGATTATGCCCTTCCTCGTCATCAAATTGTCTTCTTCTTCAGTGACTCTCATAATCTTCAATGGGTGAGAAAATGGATTCCGTGTCAAGTGCCTCTGCCACCTTCTGGACACTCTTCACAACGTTTTCTGAAGGGTCTCCTGAGACATAGAGATACAAATGTTCATGGTGAGCCTTCCGGACCAATGAAAAAATAGATGCCTGATCTTGCCGGCTGTCAGAGTGCAGGTGACCTCTCAGCTACTGCAGCGTCCATATCTCAAATGAATGCAACCATGCAAATGCCAGAAGAGAAGGGTAGAACAGAGAAGACTGTGGTGGAGGAGCAAGAAACAGCTGCTGCTGAGTTTACTTCCTTAAGTCTAGATGATCCAGGACTCTGGGCCCACTTGAGCAGTAGCCCGAGGGACTTCCTTGTACTGCGTGGGCCAGAGCAAGTGAAAAAAACCTCTTGTTCCCCAAAAGACAACAAAAAATAGAAGTTTCCCACACATCACTGGCATGAAATCCCCAACGGTGGCCAAGGCTTCTCTACACAGAACCCCATTATGGTGGTTAATGCTATGACAGGAAGGGTTCGTGAGCTAAAAGTAGCAGAAGGAACTGAAATCACCAGAAACGTAGAGACCTGCAAATGTCTGTGTGGCTTAGTGTTGTGGCACGACATACTGTTTGAAAGAAATGTGGTAAGCAAGAGACTCCAAGTGTTGCCCTAGACATAACTGGAGCAAGGGAACCATTGGACAAAGCAAAGCCACACGTACAGTCTTACCGGTCAGATGAAAGATTTCAAAACGTTCTGAAGCGTGCACAGAAGTTGGCAGAGGAACGTCAAACTGAAGCTATTTTCTTACCCATTCAAGGTGCCATTCAAGGATTCTTTGCCCCTTTTACACATCCAGACTAACAGTTGACAAGAGTCACTGAAGAAGAAGACATTTTGATTACGAGGCACGGAATAATCCCAGAAGAGACCCCAAACAACAATTCTCAGTTGAATTCTTTAACCAGGTGCTACATTGAGCAATACACTCAGTAGAAGAATGTTTCATGCACCTCAAGAAACGAATACAGCAGTAGATTTGGGATGTTGTATGTCCTGCATTGCTGGTGTAGGTCTTCTTCAGGTATAGTGAGGAACTCCTCTCTATACCTGAAGATGACCTACCCCAGCAATGCAGGGCACGAGAGACAGTGCTGAGACGTGAGGACATGCGCGAGGTTGAGGCGAGTGATTTGGGTGATGAACTGAAAGCCCTTCTGAAAGACATTTCAGAAGCTTCAACGCAGAGGCTGCTCTCCACTGGCAACTCTTAAGGGATGTCTTAGAAAGTATGCGCAGAGCAAAGAAAGCATTTGGAAAGAGGATGGTAGTCTTATTGGGGCACAAATATTCCAGAACAGCCTTTGGCGTTGATCCTGCCGGAATTTATGCTGAAAGGGCTTTCAGTTCATCACCTAAATCAGTCGCATCAATAGCGCGCGTGTCGTCATGTGTTACTACTGTCGCTAGTGCTCTGCATCACTGGTGGAGGACGTCTTCAGGTAGGGTGAGGTGGTTTGGAATAGCATACAGCATCCGAAATATACGACTGTCTTCCTTGAGCTTCATGAAATGTTCTTGAGCTGCAGGAATAGGTGCATAATCTAGCTCGTGAAAGAATTCTACATTGAATTCCTGTTTGGGGACTCCTATGGGATTATGCAGTGCCTCGTAATCAAATTGTCTTTTTTTCAGTGATTCTTGTATTCTTCAATGGGTGGGAAAAGAGATTCCGTGTCAAGTGCCTCTCCCAACTTCTGGACACTCTTCACAACGTTTTCTGGAGAGTCTACTGAAACATAGACATACAAATGTTCATGGTGAGCCTTCCGGCCCCACTGAAGTGAGAGATGCCTGATCTTGCCGGCTGTCAGAGTGCAAGTGACCTCTCAGCTACTGCAGCGTCCATAGCTCCATCTCAAATGAATGCAACCATGCAAATGCCAGAAGAGAAGGGTAGAACAGGGAAGACTGTGGTGGAGGAGCAAGAAACAGCTGTTGCTGAGTTTACTTTCTTAAGTCTAGATGATCCGGGACTCTGGACCCACCTGAGCAGTAGCCCGAGGGACTTTCTTGTACTGCGTGGGCCAGAGCAAGTGAAAAAAACTTCTTGTTCCCCAAACACAATGAAAAATAGAACTTTCCCACACATCACTGGCATGAAATCCCCAACGGTGACAGAGTGGAGTGGCCATGGCTTCTCTACACAGAACCCCATTATGGTGGTTATTGCTATGACAGGAAGGTTTCGTGGGCTAAAAGTAGTAGAAGGATCTGAAATCACCAGAAACGTAGAGACCTGCAAATGTCTGTGTGGCTTAGTGTTGTGGCATGACATACTGTTTGAAAGACATGTGGTAAGCAAGAGACTCCAAGTGTTGCCCTTGACATAACTGGAGCAAGGAAACAATTGGACAAAGCAAAGTCACACGTACAGTCTGACCGGTCAGATGAAAGATTTCAAAACGTTCTGAAGCGTGCACAGAAGTTGGCAGAGGAATGCCACACTGAAGCTATTTTCTCACCCATTCAAGGGCCATTCAAGGATTCTTTGCCCCTTTTACCCATCCAGACTAACAGTTGACAAAAGTCACTGAAGAAGAAGACATTTTGATTACGAGGCACGGAATAATCCCAGAAGAGACCCCCAAACAACAATTCTAAGTTCAATTCTTTAACCAGGTGCTACATTGAGGAATACACTCAGTAGAAGAACGTTTCATGCACCTCAAGAAACGAACACAGCAATAGATTTGGAATCTTCTTCAGGTAGAGTGAGGAACTCCTCTCTATACCTGAAGACGACCTACCCCAGCAATGCAGGGCACGAGAGACAGTGCTGAGACGTGAGGACATGCACGTTGTTGAGGCGAGTGATTTAGGTGATGAACTGAAAGCCATGAAGAACGTTTCATGCACCTCAAGAAACGAACACAGCAGTAGATTTGGAATGTTGTATGTCTTGCATTGCTGGTGTAGGTCCTCTTCAGGTATAGAGAGGAGTTCCTCACTATACCTGAAGAAGACCTACACCAGCAACGCAGGACACGTGAGACAGACCTACCCCAGCAATGCAGTGCACGAGAGACAGTCCTACCCCAGCAATGCAGGGCACGAGGGACAGTGCTGAGACGTGAGGACATGCGCGATGTTGAGGCGAGTGATTTAGGTGATGAACTGAAAGCCCTTCCAGGTGACATTTCAGCAGCTTCAACGCCAGAGGCTGCTCTCCACTGGCAACTCTTAAGGGACGTCTTAGAAAGTATGCGCAGAGCAAAAAAAGCATTTGGAAAGAGGGTGGTAGTCTTATTTGGGCACAAATATTCCAGAACAGCCTTTGGCGTTGATCCTGCCAGAATTTATGCTGAATAGGCTTTCAGTTCATCACCTAAATCACTCGCGTCAATAGCGCGCCTGTCGTCATGTGTTACTGCTGTCGCTAGTGCCCTGCATTGGTGGTCGAAGACATCTTCAGGTAGGTTGAGGCGTTTTGGAATAGCATACAGCATCCCAAATATACGATTGTCTTCCTTGAGCTTCATAAAATGTTCTTGAGCTGCAGGAATAGGTGCACATCTAGCTCGTGAAAGAATTCTACGTCGATTTCCCGTTTGGGGACTCTTTTGTATGCACAGAGCAAAGAAAGTGTTTGGAAAGAGGGTGGTGGTCTTATTTGGGCACATTTATTCTAGAACAGACTTTGGTGTTGATCCTGCCGAAATATAAGCTGAAAAGGCTTTCAAAATTACTGTTTTCATTTGCAAACACCTGTTCGTGAACTTAAAAATAAAAAAAAGTTAATGTCTGTGTTGTGTAAAGAAGTGTGAGTGCATTTATAAAGCCCGGTGGGACAAATGTTAAGTGGAAAAAGTAAGATTAAAGTAGGTACGGAGGGTATATGCATCTGCAAAGTCCAAGTTCCTCTTATTAGAGAGTAGAGGTCCATTAAAAATTTTCCTCTTGCAACTTGCCAGCATCACTGAGGAAATCTGACAGAACCACAAAATAAGACCCGATCTCCTGACTCAATGTTCTTTATCCCTAATGACAGGTTTCAGAGTAGCAGCCGTGTTAGTCTGTATTCGCAAAAAGAAAAGGAGTACTTAATCATAGAATATCAGGGTTGGAAGGGACCTCAGGAGATCATCTAGTCCAACCCCCTGCTCAAAGCAGGCACAATCCCCAATTTTTGCCCCAGATCCCTAAATGGCCCCCTCAAGGATTGAACTCACAACCCTAGGTTTTGCAGGCCAATGCTCAAACCACTGAGCTATCCCTCCCCCTTAGAGACTCAAAGAATCAGGCTGTGGGCTGGCAAAGTTTAGGAGAATGTCAGGAATGGATTAAAACTTTTTTTTACATATTTGAACAAATGGGTAAATGTAACATTTTTATGCCAATAGTACAACAGCCAAATAAAGCGATAACAGACCACATAGGATAAGTGCATTTTTTACAAGGAGCAGCAATAAACTGTTTTTTTAAATCATTCAATACTATTTTGTGGGCTCCAGCCAAATAAATATGGTATTAAAGACACAAATGAAATTGACTTGAATTGCATACACTGGGCCTTATCCTGTAGCTGTTGTGGACTTGATCCTGAGAGGTTCTGAGCCACCTTCAAGTCTCCTGGACCCCTCTCTGCATTCAAACTACAGTTTCCAGCAACTACCATTGGAGTCACATGCCTTTAAGGCACCTGGCCCTTAGTTGACCCGTACATTGTGTTGTCATTGAGTCCAGTGTCAAGTGGGTCTTTAGTGCTCCCTTTCTAAGCTGGTAGCGTTTTGCACCCATTGTTTGCTGATGTAAATGATCACCCAAGGTGCTGGGCAATGGAGACTGGCAAGGAGTGCAGTATCATATTGTCCTGAGGGGGCTTGTCATGGTATCACAAAGAAACCACATGCTTCTTCTAATGGAAGTTTTTTAAAGGTAACCGTTTGCGCGACTGCTTCCATCCAAATGTCTGATCCGCCAAAATTCTGTCTTGTGTAAGCGCTGGGTTTCTGAGGGCCTCTTCAATCAGACAGGCCAGAGACATGCCAATCCGGCATTTGCCCTCAGGCAAGGTGGCTCTAGGGCCCTGAGCCTTCCTTGAGTTGGCCACATGGTTCCATTTTTTTTTCCACTTGAATTTCCTTTTAGTAATTTGTTTTTCAACTTTTGACACTCAAAACCAGCTGTTTTTAAAGTAAATAAAATGAATCTATTTAAACATGTTTAATTTTCCTTTTTATTTCACCTCTATAAACACCTATAAAGAATTTTTTTTTCTTTCTTTCTTTCTTCCCCCTCCCCCCCCGGCTGGTCACTGAAAAAGTGAGACTAAGCCAGCCCTGTGGTTTTTAGCACCACCCTATGCTGCTGCTAAGAAGATTCTGACTCACAAAATCATTAGGGGCAGGGGGCAGGTTAGAGGCAAAAGTGGTGATACTCCACCCACAATCCCAGCTCCCACTCATTATCCTAGGCTAGCTGGATGGTTTTGGAGTAGCAGCCGTGTTAGTCTGTATTCTCAAAAAAGAAAAGGAGTACTTGTGGCACCTTAGAGACTAACAAATTTATTTGAGCACAATCTTTCGTGAGCTACAGCTCACTTCATCGGATGCATTCTTTAGGGGCCTGTTTTGCTACATCTCAGCAGTTAAATAGGCAATAATATTGACATTTTCAGTGTCAACGTTATGTTTCAGACGAACACCCCATTTAGGAGTAAACAATGTCTACTAGTCTGTCACTGCTGCTGTTTCAGGCTGCAGATACATTTCATACAATGTTGATCCAGGTCACGGTGGGGTGGGGCAGGGGGAGAGAGGCATAAGTTTAGAACTTTTGTGTGTGTGTAAGTAATGAGGTTCTTTAGCTGCCCCAGGACTTTTATGTGGTAGTGGCAGCACACCATTGAATGCTGTCTCAATAGGATCCTACACTTAGGATGAGGTTACTAGTCTGAAGTCACTAGTTTAGGCCTGGGCTATACTGGGGGGGGGGGGTTCGAACTAAGATATGCAACTTCTGCTACGCTATTTGTGTAGCTGAAGTCGAAGTATCTTAGTTCGAGTTACCTAGCCGTCCTCGCAGCAGCTCCCCCCTCGACTCCACTTACTCCTCCTGCTGAGGTGGAGTATAGGCATCGATTCGGGGATCAATTTATAGTGTCTAGACGAGACGCGATGATCGATCACTACCTTGCGAGCTGAGTAGTGAAGACGTACCTTTAGAAATACTATAAGGGCAGCAGATTATTTGACAATATTTTTTCCCCTCAAGCCTTTTGATCAATGGTTTTGGTGGCCCTAAAACCCAAATCTGTTGATGTGCAAGTGACTTTTTTTCTCCCTGCACCGCTTGTTGGCATTCCTTGCTCTTCACTTAAGCAAAGCTCCTTTGAATTCAATATTAGGAGTGCTAAATGTAGTCTTCTGTCTTCCTCCAGGATCTTCACCTGGCTCCCTCTGAAGCCCATGGAGAGACTGAGGCCCCTAAAGATTAATTTGGAAATGAAAAAGCTGTACTACAGTTTACCTTTTTGATTACTAAGAGGAGATTTTCCTGTTAGAGCTAACTTCCTAACAGGTGCCCAAAACAGGAAGCAATAGTTACAAGAAAAAACTGACCCTGATGTCTAACTTTCAATGGATATTCAGCTTGTTATTATAGAAGCTCCTAGAACAGAGGTGGGCGAACTATGGCCCGAGGTACCGTTCTGCCCAACCCCTGAGCTGCTGGCCCAGGAGGCTGTCCCCTGGCCCCTCCGCCTCGGCTCACAGTGCTGCTGGTGCAATGCTCTGGGCGACGGGACTGCGAGCTCCTGGGGCAGTGCAGCTGCAGAGCCTGGCCTGACCCAGTGCTCTGTGCTGCGGGGCATATGGCTGGTTCCAGCCAGGTGGCATGGCTGTAGCTCCACCAGCCACCGGTGCTCCAGGCAGCATGGTAAGGGGGCAGGGAGCAGGGGAGTTCAGGGGCTGGTCAGG
Organism: Dermochelys coriacea; assembly: GCF_009764565.3. Taxonomy (NCBI): domain Eukaryota; kingdom Metazoa; phylum Chordata; order Testudines; family Dermochelyidae; genus Dermochelys; species Dermochelys coriacea. The sequence continues at coordinate 211,796,653 of NC_050068.2, read as the reverse complement.
TGGCAGGGGTGGGGAAGAGGGGGGTTGAATGGGGGCAGGGGTTCCAGGGATGGTCAGGGAGAAAGGGTAGTTGGATGGTGCAGGGGTCCCGGGGGGGAGCAGTCAGGAAGGAGAGGAAGGGTTGGATCTGGCGGTGGGGGGCAGTTGAAGCAGGGATTGCAGGGGCGGTCAGGGAGCAGGGGTCTTGGGGGGCAGTCAGGGAGGAGGGGATTGGATGGGGCAGCGGGGGGCAGTTAGTGGCAGGAGATCTGGGGGTGGTCATGTGACGGGGGGAGTGGATGGGGCACGGGTCCGGGGGGAGAACGACATCGGGGGAAGGGTTGGATAGGGGGTGGTGACCGGATCACGTTTGGCTGTTGAGGAAGGCACAGCCTCCCCTAACCAGCCCTCCATACAATTTCTGAAACCTGACATGAACCTCAGGCAAAAACGTTTGATCAAATCCCACTGGAGTTTCTCCTTTACTAAAGAAAGATGCACCCTTTCCCTCCAGATTTAACACGTGAGGTCAAAGGGGTGACCCAACAACTGAGTCTCATTTTAAAACATTTGCTGCTCTTGATAAACTGCCTGGTGAAGGCAGTGGCCTGAAGTCACTGCAGTCCCTGATCAGCGTGGTTTATTGGGTTCAGACACTTGTGGAGACTAAATGTTTCCTGCTGGAGGCCTGGGGTTTGCATATCAGCCTAGCAAGTTAGAGCGACTGCTGCAACTAAATGAATAGCTTTCCTCACTCCCTGGTATATTAGCAAACCCTAGAGAAAGGGGCCAAGTCACAGCCATCCTGCATTAACCCATTCCGTGGTCTCTTGTGAACTCGGGAGATCAGGAAAACCAGGCTGGGGTTTGGGAGAAGCCCTGATATGCTGTGGAAAAGTGTCAACAACTGTGGTGGTTAGTTAAATGTGAAATCAGCCAGCAGCCACATCAGCTGATTTGTTCAATTTGCCTGCAGTCTGTCAGTTGCTAGGGGCTTGATGTGCCCAAGTACTGAGTAGGTCCTTGAGCTGCTAAGTGCCCTTAACTCCCATGGTGACACCCCAAGAGAAATAGATGCAATTTCTTTTAGAAGACCAGAGCCTAGACAAACGGACTGAAGAGGTATGGAATAGCAGTTGGTGCAAGGCAGTGTAATCCTATCACTAGAACAAGCAACTGGGAGTCAGATCTCTTGAGTTCACCTAACCTTTCTGGGACTCCATTAACTTCTCTGTAGATGAGGTATACTAGCACCTGCATCAGAAAGTGGAGGCATCCCTTTTGCCTGCAGCCACCCATATTTGCCCATCCAGGTGGATACATGCATCACAAACTGAATGACTGCACAAGCAGGTGGTAGGGTTTGTGTCTCTTTCTAAAGATGCTTTGCCCACAGCTCAAGCAGAGCCTGCTGAGAAGTGTAACACAATCACATTTTAACTTTACATAGTTTAGGGCAGGAAGTGAATCAGAGTATTGGGGCCAGATGGAATGAACAGGGGTGGGATGCTAGCATTAAGTACCATGGGATCCTTGATAAGTGCAAAGAGCCAAGGACTTGGGTTATCAATTTCATTGAAAAACACAGGACCGTGCCTGTTTTCATCTGGCTGGAACCAGGGTCCAGGATTGATTCCATGGGAAGAGGAGTGACCCTCTACTGCATCTCCACCTCATTTTCCACAGCTCAATGAATCTTCCTCAGACATCTCCCAGGCAAGCATTGAGAACAGCCAGCCTTGCTTAGCTAATGAGACCAGTGCCCAAAGGGGTGTGGCTAGCGGGGAAAAGGAGGAGCATTTATTTGCACATTAACTGAGGTAACTGCGCTTTTGCTGCAGTTTACCCATTAGGGTTGAGTGCATGGTAATGATTTCACCCCCGTGACACGTACAAAGAATGCTAACACCATCTGTTTCATTTTCTGGCTGGAACTAGCTTTCCCTTCCTTTCTGCCACCCTCAATCCTGCCAACATAGAGATTTCCTTGTTTAAAAAAACCAAAGTCTGGATTAAAAACCATCCCTAAAATAGGTTGAATAACAAAGTCAACTGACTCTGCTGCATCGTGCCCAGTGAATGGCTGCCACATATCAGAATATTGTCAATGGGAGTGGAGGGGGGCAGTCATGTGTTTTACTAGATGGGTCCTGGAAAAGTTTCTGTTCAGCCTGATAGAATGTCTGGCTGCTGTTATCTCTGCACTTGCACTTAAATGGATGTGCTGCATCTGCTTGCCAGCTATGGTGGTGGTGGAAAATTTCCTAAACTTAATAAAAAAAAAATCCTCCTGTGATACAATAGAAATTGGTTCTTCCTGTGACCTGAATAATAATCAACTATAAATGGTAATCCAGGCTGTGCACATTTTCAAACCCTTGTAGTACACACGTTTAGAGTGATGATATGAGCACTACGTAGGATGGGCGGGGGAAGCTGGCCTTGTTATTGAAAACCGAGCTGAAGGGCTGAGCCGTCGTCCTCTCTGGGAAATGCTGCCGGCAAGGATTCCACCTTTCTTCTCACGCCAGCTTCCCCCACCGTTTATTTGTTTATTTATTTATTGACATGGAACTTTTCCAGCCTTTCCAGTTGGTTGCAATGCTAATCAACAAGGATGAGCGCAAATGAAATAGTTGGCCGTGGGGAGAGGGAGCATGCGGGGGCAGGAATTAGAAATCTGAATTTCACAAACAACCCTTCTTATTACAGAGAGCTAACTCCACACAGCAGATCTCAAACCTGGGGTGTCTGACATTTGCATCTGGCTCAAGACCTGAGTTTTGCAGCTTGAGTCTATTGGTAACAACACCCCCACCAATAATAATATCAGAATAGATCTATGCACTCAAAGGAGCTAGAGCAGGGGTAGCTCTGGCAAAGGGAAGAGTCTGTCTCAGATAAGGATAAAGAGTGTGGGAAGGAGATTGAGGCCCATGCTTGTTAGAAATGCACATCCAATTGTGTGCCTAATTTTCTCGCAGTTGCAGTTATGATTGTGCTGTTATGATGATTGTGCACACAGCTGTAAATGCAGGAGCCTGACCAGTTGGATGGTTAAATTCCTGTGTTCACTCGAGCTCCTTCCATTGCACTCATTGGGAGTCACGCCTGAGATAATGCACAGAGGGGAAATTTCCAAAAGAAAAGTCCAGGTGAGGCCAGAGCTATGCTAGGAGCCAGCGGTGAACAACAGAGAAGCTTAATTAGCTATGAATGGTTGATTGAGCTGTGGTTTCTCATGGCAGCAGAGTGAAGGAAAAGCTCCACATCCCTGTTTCTATGGGGAGCCCTGACACGTTACAATGGAGTCCCGGATGTGGTTTATATGAAGTGTATGTGGCACTCTCTTTGCATTGCTGAACAGGAAAGGTTTTTGAAAGCCCGGTGATAATTAAAATAAAGGGGATAGTAAATATGAAACTAGAATGTGCACTGGGGCAATAAAGCCACAGCAGGTCCTTCTTAACCTAAACTCCCACTGCAGTCAATAGAAATGTGAACTGACAAGGCTCCCAGGATGTGGCCCAATTAGTTTTCTCTCCACTATTCCCCTGAAAAGTAACTTGCCTTTAAATTGCTGCCACCAATTCACAGGATGGATAAAAGAAAACCTTCAGCCAAAGATTTAATGAATGCAGGGACTTCCCAGGAGCACGTCTCTTATTCCGCACTCCCCCTCACACCCTTTGCTCCACTCCTTTTGCTATTCAGATGCAGAACAATGCCAGTTCAAATGCAGAAGACAGTCTCAAGGCATGGGGAGCAAGTAATTATTTTTTGGACAAAGGCACTAAGCAAGCCGTGGCAAACATCCTTCTCTCTTCCTAAGGTCCCGAGAGCAAAAGCTTGTCTGAAACTGCCGAGCACAGAGGGACAGTGCTGGTGTGTGCAGTGGGGGTGGGAGCCTTCCAGGCCACTGGCAAACAGTCCAATTCATTCTTGCAGGCTGTGCCCAAACTTAGGGCTGAGTGACAAACAAATCAATGGTAACAAAAAGGCTTTGAGCCCCGAATAAATGAGACTCGCAGTGTTCAGGTTTCACAGGCACACTCGTTTTGCAGAGACATGGCACAGGCATTTGGTCTGATTGTCACCCGGGTCCTAACTTCAGCCCACAATACAAACTCCGTATAGGAACCAGCTCTTCCTTAACCCTGAAGCTCCACGCCTCACTCTAAAGGACATCAGATATGTATTCACAAGTGGCATCCGCCCATTCTTGTGCTGTGCTGTGGTAGCATGTGGATGTCAGCATGGGCCTCGGTGAGGGATCACTGTCTTTCCAAATGCTCTGGTTTGTGCTGGTGCCACATTAAACCATCATTATCAGCCATTTACAAACTACTGTTTGGCCTCTGCTTTCAAGCTCTTTTACACACACCTATACCGTAACACTTCAATAATAAGGGAAAGAGACAGGTAAAATTTTCCCCAACCCCTACATCCACAGGTGCCTTTCAGTAAGACAGTGCTTGTGTGTATGAACAATTAGTGCTCAACAAGCTGGGATATAAATCTACCTTGAGGTACCACGCTGTGCACTAACGCCTCATATAGACCATGCTGCTGCATGCTAAAACATCCCTAGTGGGTATTGCTTAACCCCACTTTGACATGGGAGTGGGTCAACACGCACTAGGGCACTTTCAGTGGAGCATAGCAGGGCTTGGCTGGCCTTGGGTGACAGTGGGGAGGGGGATCTCAGGGTGGCCCTGTGCAGGCAGGAGGGCTTGATGTCCCCACAAGTGCGGAGGGGAAGTGGGGGAGGGGGCTGGGGCCGGCCCCAGTGGGAGGGGGACCTCAGCCCAGCCCTGCACCAGCAGGAGGCATGTCCTGTTTTGGTCACCCTAAGCAGGGGCAATATGGACAGCTAATGTGAGGTAAATTGACACCCGTCCTGCTGCATACTCACTGTTCATGTTAAGAAACCCATAAGTGCCTAGGAACAGATTTTTAATGATATTTAGACACCTAAAATTGTAATAGGTGCTTAGAGGGATTTTTCCAAAGCATGTAGGCCCCTAACTCCCAGTGAGATCAACAGCAGCAACATACATTAAAAAAAAATCTGACCCTTCAACACTTCAAAATTTTCTCCTTACCTCTGTCTTTGTAGATAATGCTTGCTAGTGGTCTAGGTATATTCCCCCCCCCCCCCACGCCCCGCCATTCTTGAGTCATTAATAACACAAAACTAAAGGTGATTTTAGATTGGAAAAACTAAAACCACATATAAAAATGACCTTGAGCCAACCACCCTTATTAATGTTGAGGTCAGACTTGAACTTTTGAGTAGCCCCAGTGATTTAAACATGAATAAGTGTGTTAGAATCTATCCCTTCAAAAATCCAATTTAATGTTCAGCGTTCATGCTGCTTTTTATTTCCCACAGTGTCGTGTCATGATGTCAGTTTCTGTTGCCAATCAACGTCACATGCTCTAGCCACTGTTGTAAACAGGCCTCCAGTCCTGCAGGGGCTTGGGTATATATGTAGGTTAGATTAGGACATGGGTGTAGTAAGGCCCACAATATTATACAGATGGGCTGGATTTGCATGTCCTTTTTCCTAATCTCCTTTTTTGAAAAAGTAACAGATTTTTTAGATAAAGGAAATGCAGTGGATCTAATTTACCTAGATTTCAGTAAGGCATTTGATACCGTGCCACATGGGGAATTATTAGTTAAATTGGAGAAGATGGGGATCAATATGAACATCAAAAGGTGAATAAGGAATTGGTTAAAGAGGAGACTACAACGGGTCCTACTGAAAGGCGAACTGTCAGGTTGGAGGGAGGTTACCAGTGGAGTTCCTCAGGGATCGGTTTTGGGACCAATCTTATTTAATCTTTTTATTACTGACCTTGGCACAAAAAGTGGGAGTGTGCTAATAAAGTTTGCAGATGATACAAAGCTGGGAGGTATTGCCAATTCGGAGAAGGATCGGGATATTATACAGGAGGATCTGGATTACCTTGTAAACTGGACTAATAGTAATAGGATGAAATTTAATAGTGAGAAGTGTAAGGTTATGCATTTAGGGATTAATAACAAGAATTTTAGCTATAAGTTGGGGACGCATCAATTAGAAGTAACGGAAGAGGAGAAGGACCTTGGAGTATTGGTTGATCATAGGATGACTATGAGCTGCCAATGTGATATGGCTGTGAAAAAAGCTAATGCGGTTTTGGGATGCATCAGGAGAGGCATTTCCAGTAGGGATAAGGAGGTTTTAGTACCGTTATACAAGGCACTGGTGAGACCTCACCTAGAATACTGTGTGCAGTTCTGGTCTCCCATGTTTAAAAAGGATGAATTCAAACTGGAGCAGGTACAGAGAAGGGCTACTAGGATGATCCGAGGAATGGAAAACTTGTCTTATGAAAGGAGACTTAAGGAGCTTGGCTTGTTTAGCCTAACTAAAAGAAGGTTGAGGGGAGATATGATTGCTCTCTATAAATATATCAGAGGGATAAATACAGGAGAGGGAGAGGAATTATTTCAGCTCAGCACCAATGTGGACACAAGAACAAATGGGTATAAACTGGCCACCAGGAAGTTTAGACTTGAAATCAGACGAAGGTTTTTAACCATCAGAGGAGTGAAGTTTTGGAATAGCCTTCCAAGGGAAGCAGTGGGGGCAAAAGATCTATCTGGCTTTAAGATTCTACTCGATAAGTTTATGGAGGAGATGGTATGATGGGATAATGGGATTTTGGTAAGTAATTGATCTTTAAATATTCAGGGTAAATAGGCCAAATCCCCTGAGATGGGATATTAGATGGATGGGATCTGAGTTACTATAGAAAATTCTTTCCTGGGTATCTGGCTGGTGAATCTTGCCCATATGCTCAGGGTTTAGCTGATTGCCATATTTGGGGTCGGGAAGGAATTTTCCTCCAGGGCAGATTGGAGAGGCCCTGGAGGTTTTTCGCCTTCCTCTGTAGTATGGGGCATGGTTGACTTGAGGGAGGCTTCTCTGCTCCTTGAAGTCTTTGAACCATGATTTAAGGACTTCAATAGCTCAGACATGGGTGAGGTTTTTCATAAGAGTGGGTGGGTGAGATTCTGTGGCCTGCGCTGTGCAGGAGGTCAGACTAGATGATCAGAATGGTCCCTTCTGACCTTAGTATCTATGAATCTATGAATCTATGCAGGGATTCAGCCATTGCTAGATAGCAATGAGTAGAGCGCCCATAATCTGTAGTCAGCATGGGGTTCGTTTCAGTCATGAAGGTTGAACACGGTCAAGACTGGAAGGTTCCTTTTTTGGCAAAATAGGAGCAAGTTCTCCTTGTGCTTAGCCCACAGTAAAAGCAACAAATGGTGCTTTCAAAGGCTCTGCAGCACTGTAGTAGTGCACTAGTGTTATACAGTGCTGACAGTGCTGAAATGGGCATGGCAGAATAGCTGTATTAAAGGGGATTTGTTTAAGGAGCCCAAATGGCCTTGCCATGGTAATGATGCAGTGGCTTATGTTTATAATAGTGCCTTTCAGCCTATACGCTATATTGGGCGGAAACACTTCATGTTATTATTTAGTATTTCTATGGGGGAGGGAGGGTAAAACCTAGACACCCCAAACAGGGATTAGAGTTCCACTGTGCCAGGCACTGCATACACCTATGATGCAAAGATGCAGTCCCAGCAGCCCTGAAATGCAGCCACTTCTGGTGTAGCACACAGCAAATGATGAACACTCATTGTAAGACTAAATAACAGTTTAAGACAATCAGCGAAGAGGGAATAAACAACCCACATACTTCCAGGAGGTTTTACACAATGCTTCCAACTTTCTATCCTCAGCAGGGAGGAGTTCTGTGACAGCCCATAGTACAGCACAATCATTGGGTGGAAAAAAGGGTGGGGGAGTGGGGTAAAAGTAGGAAACCACTTTTTAATGAAAAAAATGTTTATTTTTTTTAAAAAAAGAGGTAAAAATTTCAAGCGTCTGAGTTCCATTTTCAAAAATGAATTTGGCACTTTGGTGCATCAGTGAGATTTGACTCTAAAGCACTTTTATAACTGACACTTAGGCACATTTCCCCATTTCCCCCATCTCCTTCAAAGCAGTTAATGCTCAGTGACGTAAACTGGTCACCTCTGATTTGCTACTAAAAATCACCATTCTGGATGTGAGAAACTCAGGGCAGTTTCTAAAGCTGCTCTCAGGACTCAGTTTGGTCTGTTGTATAATATATATTTAGGCAGTTCTTTGGCTATGTATATTGCCGTGTCCCGTGAACCATATAGTCCTAGAGTTCTAAATGTTCTATTTACCCAATAGACCATGCGCTTTTCCCTTTCACACAAAAGAGGGTTTTAGAATCATAGTTTGTAATCAGCATAATTGTTTTTCCCCTTCCACAAAAGGATTTAAGACTTTTTCACATGCATTGTCTAAGACAGCGATTCTCAGACTGTGGGTCGGGACCTCAAAGTGGGTCACGACCCAATTTTAATGTGGTCACCAGGACTAGCATTAGAGTTGCTGCGACCTAGCCAGGGCTGAAGCTGAAGCTCTAGCTCCAGCCCCACCTGGGGCGGCATGGCTCAGGCTGTGACCCTCTCTCCACCCCACCCAGGGTGGTGGGGCTCGGGCCCCACTCCCCTCCCAGGGTCATATAGTAATGCTGTTGTCAGAAGGGAGTCACAGTGCAATGAAGTTTGAGAAACCCAGGCTAAGGTTTCTTGCAGACATCTCTGTTTTATGAACCTGGTTCAGTCATTTGAAGGAGAGAAGCCTCCTATATAAATCATGTTGGTGAATTTAGGTTTGCCATACTTGGCCAAGATGTAGACACGTGTTGCACAGTGAAGCAACTTGTGGTTAAACCAGATGTTATCAGTCATGGGTGCCTAACAACAGCTGCAATATACTGCAGGGTTAGCGAGCCATAGAGCCAGATCTTTTAAAAGCGCACAGCCAGATTTTCAAGTGCGCAGCACCCACCCTTGATGCAGGTTCCTAGACCTGCTGCAAATTCTAGCCATAACTTTTATGACAACTCATGAGCTAATAAATGCCAAATTCCGACTGAACAAACGTGTTGTTCTCACTGGCTTTCAAATTGCCAGAGACTGATTATGTGACTTTAAAGCCATGTGATGACGACACACTTCTATAACACTTCCTATACACACTGTTGCCAGAGTCAGCATTTCTGCGGGCAACATACAGGCAAAAGCATGGCGCTAAGCCCAGGTTTTGTGGAAGAATGGAAGGAGCAGCAGATGAGTGAGCAGGATGCTTTTCAAAGCTTTCTGCAAATAAGCAGGAGTCGGCAACGCCTGCCTGGAAAGAACTACAGTGCGAACATGGACTGCATTGTTCCACAAGGGCCCAAATAATTAACAGCCACTGTCTATGCTGCAAGGAGGCCCCTGCCTGCTCTGAAATCAAAGAAGCTGCAAACTCCCTGACAGGCTCTGCCTACCTTGGAGGTTTGGTTGCATGCAGGGTAGTTACACTAATAGGGCTGTTCGAGCACAACTGATCATGATGACGTGCTGCACTGCTGTAAAAAGTGACTTTCACCAATGTAGATGCCGGCACAACCAGCCTACAGCCTCCCTGAGAAAGGAGGAAGTTTTAAAGTATCACAGTTACAAAAACATTGCCTCTGATACTGAGCTTCTGCCCTGTCTGAAACCACAATCTCTGGCTGCTGCTCACATTGCAAATGCGTGTGGATTTTGTGATTGATGCTCCTTTGTGTAGGTATAATTTCTGAAGAATTTTCCCCTTTGATTTGTTTACATAATGTTGTTCCAAGTGTAATTGAGCTTCATTGCGTGGAAAGAAATCCCTTATAGGCTGAATCCCATATACAAGAAGTGAGCATTGCACAGCTACAAGCCCTTGATAGAGAGAGGCAATGTCTCCTATTTTCTCCGGTTTGTATCATGAGAGAGTCTGCAGATCTAGCCTTCTGTGACCATAGGTGAGGCACCTGGTCCCTCAGATGGATGGGTCCCAGAATTCCTAAGGCTTTATATGCCAAAAGTAAGAACTTCTATGGCACTTGGGGTGACATTTACTCTTGTGCAGGGGCCAGCATGACACCTATGTCATGCTTAACCCCTCTTCTATCAGGCTGAGCCATCAAGTCAGCATTATTACTACTTGCCAGCAATGCCCCTCTGCCATGTACATTGGCTAAACTGGACAGTCTCTACGCAAAAGAATAAATCGACACAAATCTGACATCAGGAATCATAATATTCAAAAACCAGTCGGAGGGCACTTCAGTCTTCCTGGTTACAGGGCCGCCTGTGCCGCAGCAGGTAACCCCGGGGGAGGGCGGGGGCAGAGGAACTGCTCCCCTAGCGTGGTAGTTATGGAGGTCCAGGGAAAATGTGAACACAAGAGCCTAAATGGAGAAAACTCGTTTAGATTTTTTATATTCTCCACTCTGAAAAATTTGGGTTTTATTACAGGCATGTGATGTTGACCGGGACATCAAGATCCTCATTATCCTATCAGTTGTGACGTTCATTGGACTCGCCTTTAAATCAGTGCTGCATGTGTCTGCAATGGCAATGATCACCTCCACCCCACCCTGCCCCAGGCTGTGACACTTCACCTTTCGCTGGCACTTGTGGCCTGCCTTCCAGAGGTGCTGAGCACCTGCAGCGCCCATTGACTGCAGCTGGAATTCTGGATGCCCAGCAACTCTGCCAATCAGGCTCTTGGAACTTCAAGCTTCCCTTTGATTGAGCTGTTTAATTTCCGATTGACAAAGAAGGGCGTCTTCTGAAAACCTGGGTTCTTTCTCAAGGGGAAGAAAGTGAAACTTGGAGAGGTAAAAGCACATGGAATGCACTGAACATTTTAGGTGGTCCAAGAAAATGTGGCTAGCCGTAATGGAATGAAACTGAGCAAAGGGAAACTTTAATTTGGCTATCCGGAAACATTTCCTACCAGTGAACAATGTCAGTGTGCGGAATAGACTCCCAAGGGAGCACTGTCATGTCAGCCCAGTCACTTCAGTAATTTCAAACTGGACAGGCCGGAGGACAAAATACTAGAAACTAGGCTGGGGGAAAAACTATGGGTGTGATCTTGCTCCATCAAAGCCAATGGGAACTTTGCCATTGTTTTCAATGGTCAATGTACAATGATTATGCCCTATATGATCAAAGGGTACTTTTTCTTCAGATCTCTTTCTTACACTCCAAAGTGTGGAGATGGCTCTGGGGTAGTCCAAACAAAGCCCAAACTCTCAAGTTCAGCTCTATTTCCCTTTCCTCAGGGCCAGTTTTATGAATAAACAATAGATGCAAGAGGCTCAGTGTCATGCAAAATGCTGGGAAACAGAGGCCTATCCTGCTTTCCACAAGCAGGGAAAGGAGAGGACATGCCCTTCCCTCTAGGTAGCCCTACCTACCTATGTCCTAGACCCCAAGATTCAATTCACTAAAACACACTCCTCTCCCTCTCCTCCCTTGCTCTGTCTGGTAGATTTTTGTGGATTTCCTCTCCACCAAGCCACATTCCGAAATGTCTGGCCCTGCCCATCTATGAATAATGCCTTCAAACATTTCCTCTCCATGGACTTCTCTGAACACTCCTCCGTGAAAAATCTCTATTGCTATTCCTTCTAATCGTTCCTGGTATTCCCCAGGCATGCCTGCTGCACTAGAGTATATTTGTGTTTGGAGTAGACAGCAGGAGGGAAAAGGTGAAGGCAAATACTGTGGTTTCATGAATAAGGCATTTATTTGAGCAATAACCTCTATGGTGCTCTCCACCCAGATAATCACTCTGAACAAACATTCCATATGTCAAAGTGCTATCGCAGATAAGAGCTAACTCAATGACCTCCGTCCTCTCTCAGCTTGATCTGAACTTTCAGCACTTAATACCACTGAGCCCCGTAGTGCTACACTTGCAGAATGGAAGGAATGCTCTCTTCAACTAGCTGGCATAGTGCCACACATTAGACGTTGCATGTTCCCATCATCATTTTCAAGAGAGACCTTATTTTGAAGGATAGTCCACACAACAGTGGGTTCTAAATTTTCAAAGCAGCTTTGGGCTAACATCTAAAACTTTGCTTGCAGTTTATAGTGCATGATAATTCATATGCAAGTTTTTGACAATCTGGAAACTCAGATTTGTGTATGAAGACTGCCCTTGTGCATACAAATCACAGCTAGACTTCTGTTTGAGCGATGTGTGCAAATGCTGCCTGATGGAGTAAATCCACACCCTAGGCATCCATATGGATAACTGCAAAGGTGTAGTTTTAAAAAGTGCTTCTGAAAATTTGACCTCAAAACTGTCCTGATATATACTTGGGGCTGACACACCATCATCATCTTGTGATGGTTGCCTAGCAACATTGTGATAGCTGTGCTGAGACTTCCTGATATCATTGAGGGATAATTGTGTTGGACGCAGTAATAGTTGCATTGCAACATAATGATGTTTGCATGAGTATGTGGAGCCATTGTGAGATGCTGGTGTAATAATATGGTGACATTTACATTCTGCCTTAGTGCTTACGCACTCGATGCCTTATCATCTTAGTCCTTCAGAATCCTTATTTGGCTTTATCCTGTTAACATTGCTATGAGGTAGAGAAATATTCTCTGCATTCTACAGATGAGGAACTGAGGGTAAATTCAGTAAAAAGGGCACACAGAAAGTGGGTGACTGAGCCTGGAATTGTACCTAGATTTCCTGCGTGCCATTTCAGTGCTTTAACGACAAAGGCATCCTTCCCCTTGTAATGTGGTTATTTTTGCTTTATTACATCATAATATAACAGTCAGAATATTGAAATGTAACTTCTCCCTATCACAAAACATAAACTTTTCCCCAGAGGTCAAGGTATAGAACATGGAAACTATCAACTATACAAAATCAGAGTAGCTCATATTATATGGATTAAAATCTGGTTAACTGCTAGATCTCAAAAAGTAATTGTAAATGTGGACTCGTCAGCCTGTGGGCTTGTTTCTAGTGAGTTTCTGAAGAGATCTGTTTTTGGCTCAGTGCTGTTCAAAATGTTTATCAGTTATCTGGAAGAAAATATAAAAGCATTGCTGGTAAAATTTGCAGATGTCACAAAAAATAGTGGAGCGGTAAATAATATTGGAGATGGTTCAGTTATACAGGCTGAACTGAACTGCTTGGTACAGTGGACACATTTTAACAAAATGTATTTTAAGACAGGCAAATGCAAGGTCATACATCTCGGAACAGATAATGTCCATGACATTTACAGGATGGGAGACAGCATCCTGGAATGCAGCGACCTTGAAAAGGACTTACGGCTTATTGTTGATAACCACCTGAACATGAGCTTCTAGTGAAATGGAGCTAAGTGAGGGAAAACACACTTTGGGATGTATACGGGGACTCTTAAGTAAGGTAGGGAGATGGTATTACCTCTGTTAACTTCGTTAGCGGGACCATTCCTGGAATATCATGTCCAATTCTGGAGTCATGTTTCGAAAAGGATATTGAACAATTGGAAAGGATTCAGAAAAGAACTACAAGAATGATTCACAGAAATGAGGCATACATTTTTAACAATGAGGGTAATTAACCTTTGGAACAATTTATGAAGGGATGTTTAAAATCAAGTTTGGATGGGTTTTCCCCCCCTAAAAGTATGCTCCAGGAATTACTTTTGGCAAAGTTCTGTGGCTCTGTGGTGTGACAGAGGAGGTCAGACTAAATGATCACAATGGTCCCTTCTGGCCTTGGAATCTATAAATCTATGGGCTGATCTACACTACACGGTTATGTCGACCTAATTATGTCAGTGTACATACTACAGCCTTGCTCCTGCTGATGTAACTGCCCTACTACACCGACATAATAACTCCACCTCTGCGAGAGGCACAGGGCTTATGCCAGTGTATTTAAGGCAAGGCTGTATCTGTGTAGACACTGCATTACTTACATCTGCTGTTGGCTGTCTTGTCAATTTCATTGCAGGAGCCATGAAAATGACAAGAAAATCGGGCAGCTAGATCCCAGCTTCCCCTGCTCCCCCGGAGAACTGGGCAGCTAGACCCTGCTCCCTGCGGGGAGCCGGGGTGAGAAGCCCATGTGGCTGGCCCCACTCCCAGTGGGGAATGGGAAAGCAAGAAGCCCCAGGTGGCTTCTCGCTCCCAGAGGGGAACGGGGAGTGGGGGCAGCCCATTGGGAGCCTGTGTGGCAGCCATCTCCCAACAGAGAGCTGCCAGTGGAGCTGAGAGGCTGGGCTCTGAGCTCCCCACACTGCCCCTCTTAATTCAGTAGAAGCACTCCTTGTGAGGACATACACCATCAACCCAAGGAGGGTAGTGTGGACATGCCCACACTGTGGTGACTGTAAATCGACATAATATAGGTTGACTTACATTTCTAGTGTAGACACACCCTAAGTCTGGTGTAACCATGCCTCAGTGGGTCACAACTGAGAATGCCAAATTCAGAATGAAATGCTGAGAAATAGGACAGATACACCCCAAGACTGGTAGCTAATTCCTCATAGGATATAGCAAACCAGCAACAAAAGTAAATTTCTGTTTCACCACGCTGGCTAACAAGAAGCCAAAAAAGCAGTTTCCTTGGGCATCCCAGTCCTTGTATTACTACTGGATTTTAAGGTGAGTTGTTCTTTACAACCAGTCTCATGAACTTCTGATTCTGGGTTCTTCTGATCCCAAAGGAACAGCCACACACCCAGGACAATATAGAACTTAGATCTTACCCCAAAATCATGCTGATGCCAATCCTTTAGTATCTAAAATCTAAAGGTTTATTCAAAGAAAGAAAGAAAGATGAGAGTTAAAATTGGTTAAAAGGATCATATACATACAGTAATTGCAAAGTTCTTGGTTCAACTGCTGGCTTAATACATCTCTGGTTGCCTCCAAATGATTGGAAGGACCTCAGTCCCTTGGTTAGAATGCTCCCATTAGTATAGTCCAGAGGTCTGGGCAAGAAGAAGGAGGCAAAATGGAGGTGTTTTCAGGGCCTTTTATAATTTCTGCCATGTGAAGGGAATCCCATTGTTCTTACTGCGGACAATTACAGCAACGAGATGGAGTTTGGAGTCACATGGGTTCCATGCATTTCGCCTAGTCACAGCAGGAAATTCCATTAAGTGTAAATGGGCATCTACCATGGTCCATTGTGAGTTAAGTGTCCTTTCCATGGGCCACTCCATTTGAATAGTCCCTCCAAGATGTGCTGGCTAGCTACCTTGTGGGCAGTACCCCAGGAACAAACATTTGAAATCCAGGTATAGAGCCAATATGTATAACTTCGAATACAAAGATGATACATGCATACAGATAGCATAATCATAATCAGCAAATCATCACCTTTTCATAGACACCTCACTTGACAACCTTTGTACAAGGTTTGCTGCAAATATATAACTGTGGTTGCAACAATGATCTATATGGTCATATTTTAATCAGATAATGTCACAAGATAGTGTGGACATGCACACACTGTGGTGACTGCAAATCAATCTAATATAGGTCGATATCACATTTCTAGTATCTAGTATTTCTAGTATTTCTATATCGACTTACATTTCTAGTGTAGACACACCCTAGAAGACATGCCTTATAGTGAGAGACTTAAGAAGCTGAATCTATTTAGCTTATTCAAGAGAAAGTTAAGAGATGATCATGGTCTGCAAATACCTACATGAGGAAGAGATTTCTGATAGAATATGGCTCTTTAATGTAGCAGAAAAAGACATTAACAAGATCCAATAGTTGAAAGCTCAGTCAGAAAAGTTCAGACTACAAATAAGGCACATATTTTTGACTGGTGAGGGTAATAAACCATTTGAACAACTTACTTAGGGACATGGTGGATTCTCCATCACTTGAAGTTTCTAAATCAAGATGTGGTCTCTTTCTAAATGGTACACTTGAGCTCAGACAAGTTGTGGGCTTGATGCAGGAATTACTGGATGGTGAGGATCTATGGTCTATGCTATGCAGGAGGTCTGACTTGATTATCACAATGGTCTCTTTAAAATCTATGAACTCCCACAGTACAGCAAGTTTATTACAAAGGGAGGAGTGGTTATTGGGAGAGAGTCCTCAAGAAATCCCTGGGAAATGGAAACAGTATAATTAATTCTCAACAGTAATTAAACAGAGCTCTCAGCTTTAGTGAAAGTGCTCTGATAAAATCTCTTGACAAACTTGCTCCAGTGTGCAGAAGGTGGAAGCCATGCTTGCCTGCAGGTCCATCCTCTGGGGAGTGTGCAGCCCCAGCGTACTCTGGAAGTAAAAAGGAGCCACAAAGCCCTCTAAAATGGGAGGCAAAACTTTCTAGTTGTGGATTTGGACATTTCAAGCAGTGATCAGATAGCTGGCCAGGAGTCTGAAGAAGTGAAATAATTTTCTCTGGATGTAAAGGCACGTTGTTGGCCAGCAGTGAAGCATCTGAGCCACAGGCTTGAGGGATGGGCATGGGTGGAGAATGTTACAGTGGGCACTCCCTCATCCCCTGCCCGACGTAATATAGTAAGTGAAGCCAAAGGTCAGGTACGAGAATTGGCTTTCCCAGGGTCCCTCCCCATTGCCCACCAAAATGAGGGCACCCCTGAGGTAACAAGCAAATGTGAAGGTGCTAGCTAAAAATTTTGCAGTGCTAGCTGCAGCGTATTAGTGATGGGGAAACAATCTCTTTCCCAATAATAACACGTAATAGGGTTCTCTAGCACTGTCCATCTGAAAGGGTCCCAAAGCACCCTGCAGACGCTATATGGTCTTTCAGAAGAAAGGCCTCCAGTTCTCCTGACCTTATGTAAAGCTGATGAAACAGCTGCGAATGGGGCTTGTGGGGAACTTTACTCTCTCTATATTTTAATTTTCATTCAAATCATTAGAAAGTGGCTTTTCACTTCTGGATGGAAACCAAATAAAGGTGAAACGCTTATGCATGTGCTTAAGGGCCTTGATGGACTGGAGACAGGAAAAAACCCACCAGTACATTTTGGCACAGTTTTGTTGTGACTCTAATGCTGTAATATTTTGTAACAATCACTCAAGCCTGCGCTAGCACTATTATCAGAGGGAATGAGAGGGCATTGGTCTAGAATCCCATATTAATTCTAAAGAGGAGGCAGGCCAAGGAAGAGAATGAGCGGGGATGCTGCAGGTCAGATTTCTAAATGCATGTTAGCAGAGCCATGGGACATCCTTAGGAATGAAATAGGTTTTTCAATATCATGACTGAGGTTATTTATTTGGCGTATGCAGTCCGGTCAAGCCAAGCCACAACATTCTTTATCAACGATGTTCAATGCATGAAGGCCTCCAGGAAGTTGAGTCATTTTGCAGGCCTCGACAATGTGTGTCATAGTTTGTGGCTGCCTACACTGACATAGTGGACTGTCTTGACAATGCCACTGAAATTCTGCTGCAGCACAAATGCCACGTCCAGTATGAAACTGGTTCAGAAGGGTCCATTGCCTTCGCGGAAAATCAAACCTGGGTTGAAGCTGAGTGAGGTCCGAGACAAGATAATTATTTGTCACTTTCTCTGCGGACCATGAAGCCCACCACACATCCTCAACCAGTAAACTTATCCACAACTGGCGACTTGAGGGCAGACGACCATGTGATGGATTAAACAAGTCTTTAATTAACAGTAGATGTGGTATATCACTCAGTTTTTTCACAAGCTTTGCTATGCTTTTCCTCTCTACAATCACTGGGCGGAGCAATATTGCAGAGAACCAAGAACCATGGTAGAGGAGTAGATTTAAGTGTGCCTGAAATAAAACGCATGGTGGAGTTAAATTGTACGTCCACCATCTTTGTGTGAGACAAACGAGCCCATACTGGAGTGCAATACTCCGCGGCTGAATAACAGAGTGCCAGGACTGAAATGTGTAACGTCTGGGTGTTGGCGCCCACTATTGAGGTGCATTGGCAGAGCTGAGAGCCAAGTCCCAGGTCTGGAACAACAAAGGACTGGAGAGCATTGGAAGAGCTGTTTGGTGCACCCACACTGGGTTAGCAAAGGGATGAGACATCAAACTCTGCATTCTAGATTTTAATCCATTCTTGTAATCCCTGATTTAAAAACCCTTTTACTTTGAGAAAATGGGGGAAATCATTAAAAATTCAGTTAACTAAAATAAAAATCCTCTTGTGAAAAACAATGGATGAGAGCCAGGCTGGGATTGTGCCTTCCCCACATCTCTACAGCTCTCCCTGGAAGTGGGTCTGAGTCAGGTTGAGCAAGGCCGGAGATCACAGCGCCTGAATATGGGTAGGCTTGTTCCCTGTCATAGTTGTTGTAACATTCTTGTGACATGTAATCCTCACTGCAAGTCTCATTTGTCTTGCTGTGATGTTTCACCCAACTGGGAGCAGCCCCTCAGAGTGGCAGCCACAGATGTTACTGCCCCTGACCTCTCAGGACTTCTTGTTCCTTTCAGGTAGGCTGTCTGGCTCCTCATCAACTGCAGGGCTGCAGGCTTCTTCTGACTGTATCCTAGCCATGCCATCCTCTCTCTCTCTGTTCCTGTCTGCCTGTTCATAGATCTATTTTCTTTTCCCCTCTGAGATTCTGTAGCTCATGCAGAAAAGTCTCAAACCATGCTAACTGCATTGTATAAAAACAGCATATCATAGAAATTAGAGATGGGGAAGTCCTGTTAGAGCATCATGTCCATCTCTCTACATTGAACCCGAAGGACTGTTCCCTTACAGTACCATTTCCAGAGCTCTGTCCAGTCTGTTTCTATATGGCTTTTGCAATGAAGCATCCATCACTTTCCTCAGGAGACTTTCACACTCTAATAGCTTTCACTGTTTGGAAAGATTTCCTAGCTACGCTCTAGATTTTCATTTTCATTTAAATCCTTCAGGAGTGGATTTTCACATTTGGATGGAAACCAGATAATATGGTAGGACCAGAGGCCTTGATCCAGCAAAGCTCTTATGCATGTGTGTTAGGGCTTTGCTGGATTGGGGGTAGAAAGAACATTGCTTTCCACTCAGTATTATCCATGTTCTCCTAGTTATACCTTTATAACGCATTAACCAGTTTCTCTCGTTCATTGTATTTACACCTTGCAGATGGCTGTAAATATTGCTCATGTCTCCCATATAGTCTTTATTTAGTCAAGCTATTTAGTGTTTGGCTATGAAGTCTGGCAATTATAAGTCTTACCTGCCTTATGGGAATTGTTGTTAGGATTAATTAGTTAGTGTTTGTACAGAACTTTATAGGCAGGATTGGTAGCACCGCCTATTATTAAGGTTGCCCAATAATTCCCATTAGGAGACACTGTTTTCAGTTGCATATTACTTTGCTAGGTTTCAGAATAGCAGCTGTGTTAGTCTGTATCCGCAAAAAAAAAGCTCACGAAAGCTTATGCTCAAATAAATTTGTTAGTCTCTAAGGTGCCACAAGTACTCCTTTTCTTTTTGCATATTACTTTGCCAAACTTTAACACTTTGGACTGAATTTTTCTCTATGCATTGCCTGCCTGAGGCAGAATTGTTTTGGAAGATATCTGCCACAACAGTTCAGCCATTTCTCAGAATGAGGCTAAGGGGGGGAAAAGCACATTGTTTTACTTATGTTAGACTATTCTTGCATCCTTCTCTTTTAATAGCTCCTGTGCCACCTTGCTTTAAAACAGGGCCTTGAATTCTGACAGGGGAGTTGCCTTTGCATGAGGGATACCTAAGTCGGTCACCATTCCTATGGAAATCTGCCTGGGTTTGGTCAAGGTACACACCTTTGTAAAATCACAATTCGCACATGTTCAGGAGATACCTTCGATTTTAACAGCTAACATCTTGGAAGAGTCTCTCCTCACTGAACCTCTCTTAGCTCCTCCCTTTGAGCAGACTGCTTATGTGTCATCCCCACAGAATAACTGAGTTGGACTGAGGGTAGGAAAATGAGTAGACTGGGACAAGGAGTCTGGTGATACTGGGAATGGAGGACAAAGAGAAACTCTGACTGGGAATTGGAGAGAGGGAGGCTGGAACTGGTTGAGAATGGAGACTGTGATGAGTAACAACATGGGAGAGGTGGAGATTGTGATTGGTGAGAGAAAGGGGATAGGACAATTTGGCTGGGGATGGGAACACTGAGAGCAGATGAGGATTTGAAAGAGGGGATACTGGGACTGGCTGGACAAGGAGATTGAGAGTAGGAACCAGTGGGAGGAGAATGGGGCCATGTGCAGGGAGGAGAGACAGATTTAACAAAGAGTTAGGATGAAGGGGGAGAACTGGGATGGAATGGGCAGAGACTGGGCCAAAAAGATATGGAGAGACTGAGATTGGATGAGGATCCTAGTGTGGGGAGACTAGGACTGGGAACCATTGTGGGGAGGGGAGAGGCAGGTCAGATGATCTGGGAGGAGAACTCGAATTGACTGGGAAAGGATAGGGAGAGAGGCTGGGAGTTGGGGGAAGACAGGGATTCAGACAGCAAGCCCAGAAAGGGAGAGTAGGATTGGCTGGGCAAGTAGACTGTAATGAGAAGCCTGAGGAGTGGAGACTGGGTAAGTGTGACATTCCCCAGGATACAATCTGGACTGTTGAACAGCTGTGTCCCCTCAACTCTCCTATTAGGGTACCTTTTACACTGCTTTGCTTTGAGAACAACCACTCTACTGAAGTGATTTGTGTCCTCTGGTCTTCCTTCTTATAACATTTTTCTTCTTTGAGAATCATCTCCAGCTGGAGTTCAGGTGACAGCAAGTCTGTCTGCTGAGATGTAAATTTCGTGCTCACACCCTTCTTCTTGCCAAAGAATAGCTGCTCAACCCAGTAATAGTCCACTTGATTATGTTGACACCTGACTGAGATCCTGGCTAACCTTTTACCTCTGAGAAATTGGTTTGGGCTGCATTTTCTAAACTTGGATCATGTCTCAGCAATCTCATAGAATAGACTCTTTACATACAATGTTGCTACACACATTTTACCAGGACAATAATGTTCAGTAGGGTATAAGTTTTTAAATGACACCTCACAAGGGATACTTTGTACAAAAATTATCATAGTCTTGTAAAAGTGGTGAACAGCGGGTACGGTCTGTCACAGTAGACTAGTAGGATAAGACTGGGACAAGAACCTATAGGTAGGAAAGAGACAGGACTGGAACAGGGATAGGCTGATGGGGATGAGCTAGAAGGGGGAAAAAAGCAGAACAGTCTGTGGCTTCTAAACCATATGCCTCTCCAGAGGCTGGGGTGGAACCCAAGTTTCCTGAGTCTCACTACTCCTCTGCTGTCAGAAAACATCTATGAAACCCACTGGCAAAGTGTGTGTGTCGTCCCCCTCTAGTGCTTGTCCATATAAAAGATGACAACTTGCTATTGCTATTGGTTACTCTGTTAGCTGAAATGGCAGAGGTCTCTGTGGTTGATCTAAAAGTTCCAACCCTGGTGATTAATCATGTGGGGGTCAATATGATGCCACGTGATGGAATTTCTGTTTTTTCAGTTTGCTTTTTTTATAAACCTAGGAAATTACTTGCAACAAACTATATTAGAAGCAGATTAGGGATGCTAAGTCAAGCAGCCAAGCATTAGAAAATGCCATAATTAAGGTTACCTGTGCAATCATAATTCAGCCCCCTTGTGTGTGTACATTGTGATACAGACTTTAGTTTCATGAAGACATGCTATTTTTTTTCTATCGGACTCTTGTCACATTCAGTGCACAGACTTGACAAGGCTCTGGGGACGAATCAGGGTTGTGTTGTGGAGGAGGCTGTTGTCTGTAGGACCCCTGCCGGATTTATTGCAGAAGGCACAGGTACCGGCTTCCTCCTTTCTCTGGGGTAGCATAACTACGCCGACGGGTGCTTGACCTGGTTGTGCAGAACAGAGACCGGCCCTCAGGAGTTTACTCCTCCTAATTGACTGCTATCTGTCCTAATCTTAAATAACCTAGTAATGGTCTGGGATCCTAATAATCTAAGTTAGAAAAACAAACCCGCTGAGCCACAGAATCCACTCATCTCTTCCCTCCCCCCTCGGAGGGGCTGTGCCAGAGCTTTGTCCAGTAGCCCGTGGCTCTGATGCCTGTGTGTGGGAAGTGAGTTAACAAGGGGGAAATGTAGCTGTACTGTCTGGTGCCCAAGCACAGAATTAAAACCACCCCCACAAGAGTTGCAGCAGCACCTGTCTCCTCTGGTATATGTGTGGGGCAGGGGCACGCTCCCTGGGAGTTTCTTTGGCATGTGGGTGTCTGGGAGAAGTTCCAGGTGGCTGCAGATCTTTCCACGGCAACTCTCAGATATGTTCGTGCCCCACCAGCTTAGTCTTCCTTAGCATGTGGTGTGTTTTGTTAGCCAAGCCCGTGCGATGCTCAGATTCCTAGTAGCGTGTCTGTACGAGGCTCCCCGCTAGCACGGCTTCCTCTGATAGGTGAGCATGAGCCATGCAATGGGGCCCGTGGCAGCAGCGGGTGCGCACTAGAGAATCAGCCCTCTTACAAAGGTTACTGTGTCCTCCGCAGAGTAGTAAGATGGGGATGGAGGCAGTGATGGCGCTGCTGGAGGCCACGCCTGACATGCCTGCCTGCATGGTGAGCCTTTCCGGGAACCAGTCTGTCCGCCTGCCCCTGATGGAATGCGTCCAGGTGGTGAGTATATGGGGCGGCTCTGGGTGGACAAGTTCTACTGCTCAGGTTGGCCTCCCTCTCATTCATACCGTACTCTACTGTGGCACATGACCTGCAATTAGCAAGGGAGAAACAGCACTCAAGAGTCCAGAACAAATGGAGGATGGGATCAGAGATCTGCATATCTGGGGGTCTGTTCTAGCTATGTGCAGGCTGGGTTTTATGTGTCATTAGCAATTCGAAGTCTCACACACACAGATCCCCTGTATCGAGATTTAAAGTCCCAATACAGCCCTTCTTCTGTCCTGCAAAGCCTGGGTCTGTGTGTGTGTGAGAGAGAATCCATTTCTGGCCTTGTTCTGCCCTGTTTGCCCCCTAGCCAGGCTCGGGGGTTACTAAGAGAGAATCTGCCAAGTGTAATTTCATTTTCAACCGTGTCTTACATTTAGCTGACTTCCCTTGAATTACGTGGGTTTTTCTTTCTCACTGAGACTTCCCCATCTCTCGCTCTCTCTCTATTCTTTTTTTTTTCAGACAAAGGAAGTGCAGAAAGCGATGGATGAGAAGAGGTTCGAAGAGGCAATCCAGCTCCGGGGGAGGTGAGGCCTTCGGATTATGGTGGAGCAGCAGCTCTGCAATAGCTATGATTGAGTCACTCACCTTTTTTAAGATGCCTATTCTAAGTACTGTACAAGCCACATGCTCACTCAGATTGCTTTGAAACTTGCTCTGGCTCATGGGGATGTGGGATGGGGTCCTTTGAGCAAGGGGTTTCCAAGCTACAGTCCCTCTGGTGTCCGTCCCCCCCAAGAAATCACATATTTACAAAATCACCTGGTTCTTCTAATGATTTTGTGCACATCTGGGGCTCAGACGATGGCTTTGATTCAACCCAAACTGATCTCACTCCTTGGGATTGATCTCAGCTTATGCACCGCCCCCCTGACTCTTTGGGGGAGCGACAGAAAGTTACTGAGAGTGAAATTTGGAACTGCAAGTGGGTGAGCACTAAACTGACGTGCCCAAGGGAGTGAAATGCGTGTGCACGAGGCCCAGGGTAGGGGCAGGAGGGACTCTGCATCTCCATTTTCCCACCCTTCCCTTCCTCCAGCTGGTCCTGGCCCTTCTAGCGGCACTGGGGGAGTGAGCAGGCAGAGGGAAGCTGGGGGTGGGAGCTGTGCAGGGAGAAGTGGGGTGGAAAGGGGGGATCAGAGCTGTGCAGTGGGAGAGGTTGGCAGAGGTTTTAATCTCTCTCCCCCCAACCACCCCACATCCCTCCCCCCCATTTCTGTCCCACTTTCAAAATAACTCCCCCACCCCATGCTAGTCTCTGTGCTGTTCCCGTGTCCTCTGCCCAGCCCCTCACCCTGCAGATTCCCTGCCAACGCCTGCTGCCCACAGAGAGGAAGACTGGGGAGGGAGCTCTGGTCCATGCTGCATGGGCAGAGAGAGGGACGATGAGCAGATGGCACAGGGCAGTGAGGGTGCTACGTGCAGCCAGGGCATGCTGGAGCTGGGCAGTGGCTGCCATGGAGCCAGAGGTTGGGCAGAGGGACATGAGGAAGGGCTGAGAAGTTGTTTTGAAAAGCCAAGGCAATGCACTGTGCAGCAGCGTGGTTAAAGCACGGCTCAGGCTGCCCGGTGGGGCGGGGCCCTTCTGGAGGGCGGCTAACCCAGGGACAGCTGGATCAGATACTGACTGGCTCTGCCTGTCCCTAGGGAGCCCCTAGCACACATGGCTCCCCTCCCCTGCTCAGCCCCCTCCAAGGACCACATGCTGCTAGGAACAGCCAGCATGCAGCTTCCCCACTAGGTCCCTCGCCACTCCCTTAGAGAGATCTCCATCCCTCTTAACAGGAGGGGTTTCCGTCATTGAAAAGCTACCTGAACTAAGAGTGAAACTGGGCCCTGCCTCCTGATGCTTTTGGGGGATCTGGATGTGAGATTGAGACCAGGTCTGTGTGTTCATCCATGGGTGGGTATGTTGGTGCATGCATGCATACGGTTGTGCTGATGCACCCGGGTGGGTGTGATGGTGCACACAGGTGGGTGCATCTGTGCATGCATGCAGGTGTGTCAGTGCAAGCAAGTGGGTACATTGGTGTGTGCATGTGGACATATCCGTGCATGCGGGTGGGTGCATCCCTGTATGCATGCAGATGTATTGGTGCATGCAGGTGGGTGGACACCTTTTTTTTTTTTAGTTTTTATAAGCTTGCAGTGTATGCTAGATTAGACCCAAGAGCCCAAGCACTCTCTGCACCTTCTCCCCTGCAACTTACCTTTTCATGAGCTGTCTTCTGATGTGCCAGGAGCTTGTAAATGTTTCAGTTATTTTCAAAGCTCCTGGAAAGAAAACCACTCTCAATGAGCCAGTCGCCCTGCAGCACAATCACATCGAATTCCACCCGCAGGATCCACTCCAAAGTTAGCGATCAGCGCCAAGCCGGAGATCATAGGTTTAAACAGGGAGGGGGCAGGGCCATGCGCCTAGGAGAACAGCTCCAGGATGTCAGACTGTAGGAACTGGATGTTCGGAGAGGAGGGAGGGAAGGGGTAGAGCTATGCCGATTTACTCCAGCTGAGGGTGTAGCTAACGAAGCATGAGCCCCGTATGTCGGCTAGTTGTGCAAATTTGCTAGGCTTGAATAGAGACTGGGAATGGATGAGTCATTACACAAAGTAAAACTATTTCCCCATGACAGGTTTCAGAGTAGCAGCCGTGTTAGTCTGTATTCGCAAAAAGAAAAGGAGTACCCGTGGCACCTTAGAGACTAGCAAATTTGTTGGAGCGTGGGCTTTCGTGGGCTGCAGCTCACTTCATCGGATGCATCCGATGGGGTGAGCTGTGGCTCACGAGGGCTTGTGCTCTAGTGAATTTGTTGGTCTCTAAGGTGCCACGGGTACTCCTTTTCTATTTCCCCATGATATTTCTCCCTCCCACCCCACCCCCCACTGTTCCTCTGATATTCTTGTTAACTGCTGGAATTAGCCTACCTGCTTGTCACCATGAAAGGTTTTCCTCCCCCCCCCCCCTGCTGTTGGTGATGACTTATCTTAAGTGATCACTCTCCTTACAGTGTGTATGATAAACCCATTGTTTCATGTTCTCTGTGTGTGTGTGTGTGTGTATATAAATCTCTCCTCTGTTTTTTCCACCAAATGCATCCGATGAAGTGAGCTGTAGCTCACGAAAGCTTATGCTCTAATAAATTTGTTAGTCTCTAAGGTGCCACAAGTACTCCTTTTCTTATAGCGTTTTCTCTGACTCCTGAAACCAGCTCGCTTTATCTTGTTGCTCTCCAGCCATCAGGAGGTCCCCCTTCGCCCAGCAAGTATATTCCTTTTTAACAGCAACTTGTAACACTCCTTGTCTTTGTTCCTTCATTTCTGCTAGGGATTTTCCATTGCTTCAACCCCAGCTCCTGCAGCCATCCTGGAGAACTGGTGTCTCCTCTGCTGCAGCCATCTCTTTGTTCTCGGGTGCTTCCACTCTTCATTGTTCTCGTCACAGCCAGGTCTGGGTGGAATGTGACAGACCCGATTAGCTGATGGCTGATTCAACATACGCTGAGGGATAGTTATACAGAGAGTTCATAAAATCAGTTTACGCTGAGAGATTCCCCAGGCCACTGCAGCTGCATTTTACGGAAGGGATGTTGAGTGATCTTCCCAAAGGCCTACAGAGCTGGTGGTAGCGCTGGGATTAGTAGTTGGCAGGCTCAGCAGGGAAAGCCAGTGGCTGAGCTCGGCACTATTATTATTATTATTTATTACTGATATTGTGGTAGTGCCTAGGATCCCCAGCCATGGCCCACGACCCCGCTGCGCTAGGTGCTGTACACAGAGAACAAAGAGACAGTCCGTGTCGCAAACGCCTTACCCTGTGGAACACTGAAGCAGGCAGGCAGTTGGGGAGCTCCTGTGGCTGCTGTATGCGCTTTGCTGCTTTGGGGGGTAGATAGGAGATCTGAGTCTCTGCTAACCCCCCACCTTTGTGAGCATGTCAATTCACCGAGCATCAAACAGGCCTTGCCTGGGGGTGCAGCTCTTGGGCAGACCCCAGCTGTGAAGGTGGAGGTGGGTTATAGTCTCTGCCGTGTTGTTACATTTCCACTTCTGCTGCCCCCTGCAGGCGTATGAGGGGGTGCTGCAGCTGGTCGAGGCCCGAGGACAGTACGAGGAGTTATGCATCATTATGTGCATGATCCCGGCCACCATCAGTAACAACGTGCCTGGGACCGACTTTAGCCTGGGCTGCGACATGGCTGTCTATGCTGCCATGGAGGTGAGGCTTCAGGGAATAAGCCCGGAATCGGGGGACGGGGGGGAGGCATGACAGCAAGTTCCTTACAAGGTGAGTGGGAGACTTGTTGCTGGTGGGAGTTGAAGAACGTTTCATGCACCTCAAGGAACGAACACAGCAGTAGATTTGGGATGTTGTATGTCCTGCATTGCTGGTGTAGGTCTTCTTCAGGTAAGTGAGGAACTCCTCACTATACCTGAAGATGACCTACACCAGCAATGCAGGGTACGAGAGACAGACCTACACCAGCAATGCAGGGCATGAGAGACAGTGCTGAGACATGAGGACATGCGCGATGTTGATGCGAGTGATTTAGGTGATGAATTGAAAGCCCTTTCAAGTTACATTTCAGCAGGATCAACGCCAAAGGCTGCTCTCCACTGGCAACTCTTACAGGACGTCTTAGATTCATGCGCAGAGAAACAAAAGCAGTTGGAAAGAGGGTGGTGGTCTTATTTGTGCACATATATTCCAGAACAGCCTTTGGTATTGATCCTCCCGAAATATAAGCTGAAAAGACTTTCAGTTCATCACCTAAATCACTCCCATCAATATCGCGCATGTCGTCATGTGTCAATACTGTCTCTAGTGCCCTGCATTGCTGGTGGAGGACATCTTCAGATAGGGTGAGGCGTTTTGGAATAGCATACAGCATCCCAAATATACGGCTGTCTTTCTTGAGCTTCATGAAATGTTCTTGAGCTGCAGGAATAGGTGCACAATCTAGCACGTGAAAGAATTCTCCGTTGAATTCTTGTTTGGGGACTCTTATGGGATTATGCAGTGCCTTGTAATCAAAATGTCATCTTCTTCAGTGATTCTCGTATTCTTCAATGGGTGGGAAAATAGATTTCGTGTCAAGTTCTTCTGCCAACTTCTGTACACTCTTCAGAACGTTTTCTGAAATCTCTAATGGATGCAACCATGCCAATTCCTGAAGAAAAGGGTAGAACAGAAAAGCATGTGGTGGAGGCGCAAGAAACAGCTGCTGCTGAGTTTACTTCCTTAAGTCTAGATGATCCAGGACTCTGGACCCACTTGAGCAGTAGTCCGAGGGACTTCCTTGTAGTGTGTGGGCCAGAGCAAGTGAAAAAAACTTCTTGTTCCCCAAAGACAATGAAAATAGAAGTTTCCCACACATTACTGGCATGAAATCCCCAATGATGGCGAGGCCATGGGTACTGAAAAACCCAGAATACTGCATACCGTTTTTGTTGCAAATTCCTCCAGTCTAAAGTTCCAGCCACATTGGGTTCTACAGGAACAAAGGACTGGAAAAAAATCTGGCTAGAAATCTGGCATGCCATGAGAAGGCAGCAAATCACCAGCGAGCATTCCATAGGTGGAAAGAGCTTGAGAAGAGCCTAAGGTTAAAGGTAAGATGATCAGCATTCAAGCTACTCTGAAACCCATCAAGGGAAGAGTGCATCAGAGTCTTTTTACAGGGTCAGGATATAAGAGTCAAACTCCTTTCTAAATCACTTTCTAAAAATTCGACTTCTATAAATTCAACCTAATTTCGTAGTGCTATTTAATGTTCCACATGCTATTGTGCTGATTGATAACAGCGCCTGGAAGGGCTTGTTGCTTGTGAGTAGCAAGGCATTGTGAGAGACAGCCCAGGCTGGAGAGAGTTAAGAGGTTAAAGTGGTCCCACAATCCCAAGCTGCATCTTGGGAATCCTGTCACACAGCGGGTGGGAGGTAGAGTAGCCACTCATGTATTCCCGGGCTGCCAAGGGTCCTTCCCCACTCTGAACTCTAGGGTACATGCGAACTGAGGTGGCCGCCTCAGGTGCCAGACTGGGGGCGGCGGCTACACTTGTTCTTGTTGAACCTCATCAGATTTATTTTGGATCACTCCTCCAATTTGTGTAGGTCACTGTAGACTCTGTCCATACCCTCCAGCATATCTGCCTCTCTCCCCATCTTAATGTTATCTGCGAATTTGTTGAGAGTGCAATCCATCCCATCATCCAGATCATTAAAGAACATGTTGAACAAAACCGTCTTCAGGACAGACTGCCTCCCCTCCCTCGGGGCACTTTGCTTGATACCAATACTACCTGCCAACTAGACATCGAGCTATCGATCACTACCCATTGAGTGCGACGATCAAGCCAGCTTTCTAGCCACGTTATGACCTCTCACCTCCTCCCCATACTGTGCTTCCCAAGAACAAGAACATGTGTAGCGTCCTGCACTTAATACAGAAGGATGTCATACACTGCTACAGGCCGCGGGGTGCCTGGCTAAGCGGCAGTTCTGCAGAAAAGGACCTGGGGATTACAGTGGACAAGAACCTGGATATGCTGATTAATGTAGCTATTGGAATAAATTGGAATTAATTTGCAAAGTGGATACAATTAACTTAGGCTTCAATAAAGACTGGGAGTGGATGGGTCATTACACAAAGTAAAACTATTTCCCCATGTTTATTCTCCCCCCCCCCCCACTGTTCCTCAGACATTCTTGTTAACTCCTGGAAATGGCCCACCTTGATTATCACTACAAAAGGTTCCCCCCTCCCCCCACTCTCCTGCTTAATAGCTCACCTTAAGTGATCAATCTCATTACAGTGTGTATGGTAACACTCATTGTTCCATGTTCTCTATGTATATAAATCTCCTCGCTGTATTTTCCACTGAATACATCCGATGAAGTGAGCTGTAGCTCACGAAAGCTTATGCTCAGATAAATTTGTTAGTCTCTAAGGTGCCACAAGTTTTCTTTTTGTGAAAAACATTTCAGAAAAACAATGTGCAAAAAACGACAATGCAATACAAACTTTGAACATAAATTACCAGAACAAAACTTTAAAATTGGAAAATCAGCAAACTGTTTCAGTGCACTAATATAGTTTCTTGTGGCTTCACATACACTGACCTGTGAGAACCACAGCTGATGTATGTGAAACTGTGGCTTTCTTTGCTGTCCTACAGTGGGAGTGGTAGGGGTAAGGATGTGGCCAATGATGCCACATGGTATATTGGGGTGGGGGGATGTCAGGAGTTGCAACAATAGAGTTCTCTAACACTGCAAAGGGTGGGGAGCCTGGGATTTTTGGATCTTCAGCATTTGGGTTTGCTGCCTGAGAAGAACCATTATGTCCTGGTAGGGCCATTCCTAGCCATTTCGGTGCCCTACGCAGCCCCCTGCGATGGGTGTGTGCGCGATCCCAGGCCTCGGGGCTGGGTGGGGGAGGCTTAGGGGTGGCAGAGGAGAAACCGCACCCCCAGCATTCACTGGCGGAGCAGGTTGGAGCCAGGTTGCTCCACTTCCTGCCACTCGGTGAGTGCAGGGCAGGCTTGATTGGGCAGTGGGAAGTAGAGTGACCTGGCTCCAGCCTGCTCCGCTCTGCTCCCCTGGTTCCCAGCCTTGAGGCTTGTGGGGGGAGGAGGGGGACTGCCCTAAATTTGGTGCCCTACATTTCCTGGTGCCCTATGCAGATGCATACTTTGCATATGGGTAAGGACAGCCCTGTATCCTGGTGCATTTCCCAATCCTTTCCCTGCTGGGGTTCCTGGGATTTTTTTCCTGTCTGTTCTTTCCAGCTCTGCCATGTTTGCCCTCCAGGCCCTTTGTTCACATTCCGATACAGCACTGGCTTGCAGGAGCTCGCTGAACATCTCCTCCCTAGTTCTCTCGTTTCTCCTCCTGATCAGGGGCAGGCATTCTGCAGGAATGGAGGGGGCACCCCCAAGGCTGTGATAGCTGCAGCTGCTGACAAAACCAGACAACTGTATCACTTGAGTTACTGTCACACAACACAAAAGGGAAATATAAGGTTCAAAACTCCCTTCCCTTATTCGTATGAAAACTTTAAGCCATGCTTATTGACACTTCAGCTTTGGAGCTCCTCTGCAAGCACTGCTCGCCAGTACCAGCTATGGTGAGTAGGGCCTGCTGGGGGTGAGAGGGAGGGAAAGGGATTTGGGTTGCATGAAACAATAACATTTTGGTCCTTATTCCATGGGTATGAGTATAGGGCAATTGGACTGAATATTGACACTATTTTCCACAGGTGGTGGTGGTTTTAGCTGATATCTTGCTCCTGAGAATACCAAAAGGCACAGTGAGCACAACGGCTACTGGGGAACGCACCTGAGCCTGTATGCAGTGGTTCCAGCTGAATTCATCATGGAGTGCTGTGGAAAAGCGTCCCATCGTGGAAGAAGAAATAAGGCAGCCATCTCTAGAAACTTTTGCAAGAGGGTTGTAGAGCACCTCCATGGAAGTTTCATAGAGATCCCTTGGGAGGATCCAAGGGACATGGCTATGTACAGAAAAACAGTTTCACATGCCTCCTCCCCCTGCCTAGCCCTACGGAGCATGAAAAGCAGATAACTCTCCCACTGTTTGCTGTACCACTACCTCTTCTAGTATGAGTAACATAGTGAAAAGGCTGGGCCAAGTGCCATTTTTAAATGCACACACTTACCGGAGGACCCTTCCCCTTCTTCAGGCTTGTCAATGGTTGGCTGGCAGGACTGGAGAGACTTGAACAGGCTAGTGATGTGGCTAAACCCCACCCCCCAACTGCTGTTCATGGCAGGGGCCTCTGACTTGGGTTCCTCCGTGGTATCCGTAGTGGTGTGCAGGCTGCTGGTGGGATCTCCACCAAGCAAAGCATGCAGCTCATTGTAAAAGCAGCAGGTCTGCAGCTCAGCACCAGATTAATTGTTGGCCTCCCTGGCTTTGTGGTGTCCCTGGCGCAGTCCCTTGCATTTGTATGGTACTGCTGCTGATCCCGTTATACCTCTTTGCCTGCATC
The DNA here is from genome assembly GCF_009764565.3 of Dermochelys coriacea. Taxonomy (NCBI): domain Eukaryota; kingdom Metazoa; phylum Chordata; order Testudines; family Dermochelyidae; genus Dermochelys; species Dermochelys coriacea. Next base: position 211,765,013 of record NC_050068.2, on the reverse strand, counting down.
CCCTATGCAATCTGTTTGTAGCGATCCATGTTGCTACAGCTGGGCTGTAGCTGAGCTTGCACAGCCTCTTCTCCCCCCAGGCCCAGGAGATCCAATACCTCCTTTTTTCTCCAGGCAGGAGCACAGCTAGGTGTGCTTGCCAGGAACAGGCATTTCAAAAATACACAGTGGTTGGCTTCTAGTCTCTGTGACTGCTGGGTAGAGGATGGGGAATTTACAATTATGACCAGAGCAGTCACGGTCACAGGGAATGGGGCATTTTGGGAAAGTTGCTGGAGGATGGTTAGGGTCAACGCAGCTCATGCAGCGTCTACACTCACGCCGCATGGATCTCTCAGTAAGTCGACCATAGTTCTGTGCTGTTCAGGGAGTTGGTTTTAGTGCATCACAGTAGTGGGACACTTACATCAGATAGCAACAAATCTGAGTAGAGACACATGCAGTAGGTTGATGCAAGGCAACTTACATAGACCTAATTTTGTAGCATAGCCAAGGCCAAAAAAAAAAAACCACCCTAGAGGCCCCAAGCTGAGATCTAATGTAACTATATTTAGAGGCATAACTTGAAATATGAAGTTAGACATTTATTTTGGAACTGCAGAGCATTGGCCTGGAAGTTAGCAGAGAAGCTGAGCTGCTAGCTCTGCTTCCAAGACAGTTCAGTATGAGTTATTCCATTGCCCTGCCTCCTGTCAGGTTGGGGAGGGAGAGGGAGATAGCTGGAGCTCTGTCAGGAGCACAGCTCCCAGCTCAGCTGCTCCAGCTGGTGAACTCTCAGCTGTTCATTGGCTGAGTATCCAGGGCTGATTTGTTGGACCAGGAGTAGAGCTGGGTTCAAGTCTAAAGAAGGTGAAAGAGGCAGGAATGTCTTTTACTCTCTTCTGTTCTGTAATTTTGTTGAAAGGAAGCTCAGAGCAGAGCCTAAGGACTGATATAAAGTGAGTTTGAATCAAATGCAGCACTGATTAACAGGAGACCAGTGGCACCTTAAAGACTAACAGATTTATCTGAGCATAAGCTTTTGTAGGTAAAAACCTCACTTCTTCAGATGCATGGAGTGAAAGTTACAGATGCAGACCTAAATATACTGACACATGAAGAGAAGGGAATTACCTCACAAGTGGTTCTTCATATGTCAGTATATTTAGGTTTGCATCTGTAGCTTTCACTCCATGCATCTGAAGAAGTGTGGTTTTTACCTACAAAAGCTTATGCTCAAATAAATCGGTTAGTCTTTAAAGTGCCACCGGACTCCTGTTTGTTTTTGTGGATACAGACTAACAAGGCTACCCCCCGATAATTGATTATGAGGGTTTTCAAATCTCCTAATATGGCTGAAGAATTAACATTGTTAAGTGTTTAGCAACACATTCAAATGCTGTTAAAATGAGAGGAAAGTGGCTGTACATGGAACTCTGAATACTTGACGAGTTTGATAGAAACTTTGTCCAACCCTTTTCGATATTACTTGATGGAGAGCATTTGACAAACTCTGGGATGAGAGATTTAAGATACTGACATCTCCACGACCTGTGTCCCATTTCATCTCCATTCTAGTCTCTCCCCTCTGTCCTTTTTGGCTTCTTCTTGATTCCAGGCTGAACCAGCACTGAAATTAACTATTCATAGATACTAAGGTCAGAAGGGACCATTCTGATCATCTAGTCTGACCTCCTTCACAGCGCAGGCCACAGAATCTCACCCACCCACTCCTATGAAAAACCTCACCCATGTCTGAGCTATTGAAGTCCTTAAATCATGGTTTAAAGACTTCAAGGAGCAGAGAAGCCTCCCTCAAGTCAACCAGGCCCCATGCTACAGAGGAAGGCGAAAAACCTCCAGGGCCTCTCCAATCTGCCCTGGAGGAAAATTCCTTCCCGACCCCAAATATGGCAATCAGCTAAACCCTGAGCATATGGGCAAAATTCACCAGCCAGATACTACAGAAAATTCTTTCCTGGGTAACTCAGATCCCATCCATCTAATATCCCATCTCAGGGGATTTGGCCTATTTACCCTGAATATTTAAAGATCAATTACTTACCAAAATCCCATTATCCCATCATACCATCTCCTCCATAAACTTACCGAGTAGAATCTTAAAACCAGATAGATCTTTTGCCCCCATTGCTTCCCTTGGAAGGCTATTCCAAAACTTCACTCCTCTGATGGTTAGAAACCTTCATCTGATTTCAAGTCTAAACTTCCTGGTGGCCAGTTTATACCCATTTGTTCTTGTGTCCACATTGGTGCTGAGCTGAAATAATTCCTCTCCCTCTCCTGTATTTATCCCTCTGATATATTTATAGAGAGCAATCATATCTCCCCTCAACCTTGTTTTAGTTAGGCTAAACAAGCCAAGCTCCTTAAGTCTCCTTTCATAAGGCAAGTTTTCCATTCCTCGGATCATCCTAGTAGCCCTTCTCTGTACCTGCTCCAGTTTGAATTCATCCTTTTTAAACATGGGAGACCAGAACTGCACACAGTATTCTAGGTGAGGTCTCACCAGTGCCTTGTATAACGGTACTAAAACCTCCTTATCCCTACTGGAAATGCCTCTCCTGATGCATCCCAAAACCGCATTAGCTTTTTTCACAGCCATAGCAAATTGGCAGCTCATAGTCATCCTATGATCAACCAATACTCCAAGGTCCTTCTCCTCTTCCGTTACTTCTAATTGATGCGTCCCCAACTTATAACTAAAATTCTTGTTAATAATCCCTAAATGCATAACCTTACACTTCTCACTATTAAATTTCATCCTATTACTATTACTCCAGTTTACAAGGTCATCCAGATCCTCCTGTATAATATCCCGATCCTTCTCCGAATTGACAATACCTCCCAGCTTTGTATCATCTGTAAACTTTATTAGCACACTCCCACTTTTTGTGCCAAGGTCAGCGATAAACTTGTCTTATGAAAGGAGACTTAAGGAGCTTGGCTTGTTTAGCCTAACTAGAAGAAGGTTGAGGGGAGATATGATTGCTCTCTATAAATATATCAGAGGGATAAATACAGGAGAGGGAGAGGAATTATTTAAGCTTAGCACCAATGTGGACATGAGACATCTCACAGTCCATATTTTCCTTAAGCCTTTTGCTCCTGGAGCCACCTGACTGTGGGAAAATCTCAGCTTTCATTTAAAAAAAAAAAAAAGTCACTAGACCTTCTAGTGGTGGGGAAAAGCCTGAAAATGGGAACAGACTGTCCACCAAAGGTTCTGAGACCAGCAGGCAAAGAAAAAGAACTCATGGTGCATTTTTTAATCTCATGATTTTGGGGGCCAGATTTTTGAAGATTAGGTGTAAATAATACTGTAAACTGCATGATACCATCACCGTAACTTGTCTCACAGGCTAAGACTGCATAAGTAGCTTTGCCTCAACATGACAGAAGACAGATAGTGGGAGGATGCCAGGGCATGACAGCTAGGTATCATGCAAGACAAGGGAAGTGAATAGGGGCCCTGTATCTGAACCACACCTGTTTATGACTGAGCTGCCCATCCTGCCTATAGCATATGAATGGAAGTCAGCATCAGTGAGAGGCATCTCCCTTTCTTTTCTGTCCTTTTTCCCCTTTAAACAAATGTAACCTATGCACATAAAGAGCAGGAATAGCCTTAACAACTGTTGAGCCAGAATCCAACACTAGATTGACTTTTCCCAAAGAAAGTAATCTGATAGCAACAAGCCATTTTTGTCTCGTCTTATAGTTCGATTTGGGGCAGGGTCTGTCTTTCTGTCTTGCATTTGTACAACACCCAGCACACAGGAGTCCTGCTCCATAACTGGGGCTCCTAGTTACTCTAACAACAAATAATTATAACCAGCATCTCCCCTCTGCAGGCCTTTACTGAGCATAAATACACAAAAGGGCAGCTCTCCCTCCATGAATGGCCATTGCATTTTGGAATTCCATGAATATTCCTGTTTCATTTATCTGAGGGCGTGCAGAATAAGTGTCTGAAATGGTTCCAGTGGGGTGGTTGCTAAGGGGAGAGCAGATTGCAATCAATATACACAACAGCCCAGACCACAATTAACTCATTAATGCTGTGACAGTGAAATGAGAGCTTTAGTACTATCTTAACACTTTGCCACCCAATGCCTGATCACCACAACAGATGTATTGGTGAACTAGAACTGCAAGAGCAAAGGGATACAACAGGTGCAATAGGAGGATGGTAAAGTGGGCTGTAACTCAAGCCCAATGTGCATCTTCACACTGAACAAAAGCTGTAAGACTGGATTTCAGAAAACATTTGCTCATATCAAAAAGGTCTAGCAGCGGCTTGAGGCATCTCTCACTGGAGCTCCATCCCTGGAGCCATTTAAAAGAAGGCTGTGGAACAATCCATGCCTTGTCCACAGCGGATGGACAAGAGAAAATCTTAGAGTTCTCTGCCCTCACTCCCCAACTCTATGCTAATCAGCCCAAGATAGGGCCTTCTGTCACAAATTCCATGGGATAGAGTTAGGAGTATCCCCTCAGGTCTAATCACTTGAGTGTAATAAGCAGCTGGAAAACTTCTCATATCTAGCCACTTTTCTTTCCTAGCAATTGTGCCTGAGCCCTAGCACTGATAGTACAAACAGGTCCCCAACCTCAGCTTGCAGTGAGGGGAAAGTAGCAAGTCCCAGGGCTACTTCAGTGCACAGCAAGTGGTTGTGGAAGCTTCTGCTTCACAGCTCATAGTATTACAATCAGAAAATATACCCAGTGCTTCGTAATGCTCATACAGTACTGTTATGCCACCATGCTGACCTGAAAGTTTCAGCAGAGCTGTGTGGGGAGCCCAGGACTGGAATAGAAGGGGCTGCAAGGCAGGACTGAGAGGTATTGGCAGAGCTGTATGGGGAGCCCACCACTGGAATAGCAGGGGGACATTTGCAAATTCAAACTTGGACACTAAAGAATCTAGCCCCATTTGGCCTCAGCTACAAGTACCAATAAAAATTCATCTTTAGGAATTCAGCTCAACGACAGTTTTGCTGCCATAAGAAGCAGAATGAAATCCCTCTGGCTGGAACTAGGGCCCAGAGTGTCACACTAAAAGGACACAGCTATGAATCAAGGACAAGCAGGCCAGGCTCCTGCGCTCTTTTCACATGCTGTAAACTTTGAGATAAAAAAGAAAACATGGAGTCAAAGGGTACACAGCTCAGGAGTCACCACTAGGTGTCACTGCAGCTGAAGAAATGTAGCAATAAGGCTGGAAAGCTCCAAAGACAGGCAGGAAGTTTACACCTATCTAACCTTCATTCCGAAGGCCAGGGAAGATGTGGGTGTTCAGCCCCCAAGTGTGGTGGGCACCCAAAAACAGTGGATGCTTCTGAATATTTAGGCCTTAGAGCTGAGCCGGGGTCTTTCCACAGGGAGAAGTTACACAGGCACTCCTTCAGTGCAGCAGGGCAAGAAGTCTTGAGCCTGGTGCTGAAAGGGCTTGGGAAGCCCTTGGGCCAGTGCTGCTCCCAGCATAGAGTGACAATTATGCGAGGGGCCACATACGAGAGCGGTGAGAGGCCATGCTATGCTGGATGAACATTCACTGCCCCCAGACCTGCATTACCGGGCGAGCCCAGAATGGCTGCAGCTCAGTGCACCTGGCATTTTAAAGAGATTAACCCCTTCCTTCGGATGAGCTAATCTGGGATGAGGGAGACCCTTGCCACAGAAGCACCTGTCAGACTTCTTAGAAAAGTCTCCAGCTCTGAGGAATACCAGACCAAAGACCTTGTAAAGGCAAGGGGCACAGCTATGAGGGCTGTGTCCTGTGCAGGGATGCAGGTTGGTAGCATATTTAAGATTTTCCCCATCATACCCCTCCCTTCCTCCCACAACAGCAAGAATATGAAGACGTGGCACTGAGGGGCAGGGGGAGAGAAGAGACCTATATGAGACAGATCCATGCACATGGCCACTCTCCTGATCCAGCTCTGAGAAAGCTTCCCTGTCCAATTCTCTCCCACCGAAATGGGGAAGGGGCCCAGGGCAGCAAGAATACATTCTGGTCCCAGACAGGGATAGATTAGGTCATAGGCATAGGTCTGTGATGTCCAGGGTACCAACTCCCACAGTTGTGACCACAGCAAAAGCTCAGCTTTCACCATTAAAAAAGTTTCTAGCCTTCATGGTTAGCAAGAAAAGCTGGAAAACACGGCCTGAGCATAACTGATGCAGGGACATCCATGGAGCACATGAATTACCAGCTCTGAGAGGTAGAAACTGGCCCATTCATCTGAACAGGGTGTGAATACCAAGACCACCACTCTGATGAGCTCCACCAACCCCACCCAAACAGGGGCTCTGTATGTGGCAGGAGAAGAGGTGCAGCAGACCTAGCCAAAGAACCCACCCACCCGCCCCAAGATAAAGTACTCAAGGGGGGTGCTAGGCTACCTCCTCTCACTCTCTGGGGGAGCCCAGCTGAGACCACCTTTGCCACCGACTATTGTGCAGAGTGGGGGCCTTTGTCTGGCACCAGAACTCCAAGTGGTGGGGGCCTAGACTGCCTTAATGTCCCACGAAGGTGCAGGGTAAGGGGAGACAGATATCAGCAGCAACCGTCTACAGTTACACTCTACCCCAACATCCTTTCTGTGGATGTCGAACCATACCAGAGCAGGGGTAGCATCCTCTCAAATTCCGCAGGAGCTTCCCCACCCGAATGCTCGTACACCCCTCCAATACACACATACAGCCAGACACTACAATATTTTGACGAGTTTAATTTTTTCCCTTCTATTATACAAAATATTTTACAATTAAAAAAAACTTTCCCTCCAAAAATCATATACAGATATTTATAATTCACAAGATTCAATTACAGGCTGGGGAAGACCATCTGCACAGAGAAAATAATTCCCAATTTATTCTACGATGACAGACAATCAAGTGAAACTTAAGACCTTACCCCCACCCCTGCCTTTGGCCAAGGTGCTTTTATAGTTAGCCAGCTTCCACCCAGTCCCTGGGTGACCCCCCTGAACTCAGCCCCAGGGACTCTTCTCCCCACTGCAGTCTCAGAGCCTTCTCCCAAATCCCAAGTGAGCGCGAGCCCAGTGAGATGCTCAGAACCAGGACATTGTTACTAGTACCTGGAAGAAGGGGGAAAAAAAAACCCCTACAAGCCTCAAAAAGTGACGTACCCACTGCACACACGTGGTGGGGGTGGGGCTGCATGCTCAGTTGGGAAAGACCCAGGGTTAGTAGCCCTGGCACTCACAGACCCCACAGCAAACCAGGACGGGCAGCCCCAGCACTAGAAAGTAATCCGACATCTAACTGACACACCCAGAGCCAGTCGCTTGAGCCGACAGTCTCAGCTGCACAGCATTGTTATGGCAGGGTCTGACATGAGCAACTGGGGCTACTATTGGAGGGTATCACAAACACAAGCTTGTTATTTTATCTTATAAGAAATGATCCTGATACGTTCCTATTTCCACATCCCTTCCACCCCCCACTGATTTGCTTCCCAGCGCCAGTTGCTCACGTCCCTGTGGAGGGTCAGAGTCCTGTGGGGAGATGGTGCCACGTGAGCTGCTCACAGATGCTTAGGCCACAAGACGCAGGTGAGAGAAGTTACCCTCTACCGTGGGAGATCCTACAGAAATGGCAGCCAATGACTTGCCCCCAGCAACTGAAGGGTAGATTTGAAAAGGAGGTGTGTGTGAACCCCAGTAAACTTTTTTTTCCTCCTCCCCAGAAGGGTCTTGTGGGACATAACTACTGGCCTGGGCCCACCCTGCACTCACAGGGGAGCCCGTCCTCAAGTCACTGCTGGAGGGCAAAGGCCTGGAGCAGGGTTGGAAGGTCACGGGCATCGGCTGCCCCATACAGATCACTCTGGCCCAGCATGGAGAGGGCCATGCGGAGGGTACTCCAGATGTTGTCAGACATGGCACCTTGCTGGCCCCGTGGGCCCCGGCTCTTCTGCTGCATGTGCAGGGCCTCCAGGAAGTGCTCCACTGCCTCACTACCAGCATGACCAGGGAGGGAGACAGAGTTAATTGGGGAGGTTTGCACATCCTCTGGGTGAGAAGGACCCTCTAGATTCCCTTTGGATGGCTCAATAATCACCCTTCCACACTTCCTCCAGCCATTCTTCTAACCCCTGCGCCTCACACCCCTCATCACTGGCCCACAGGACCAATGGAGCCAATGTCTAAGCTGTAATGGTCATGGCTTGATAGCCTCACCTCCAGGCACAAGCTTGAAGGCAATCACTGCAACAGATCCTTTCCGTAGTTCTGAGATGCTCCCTCCCTTTGATACCGAGAACCAAGGGTGCGGGAGACATGTCGGCTGGTACTTTGCTCCTGGGGCAGACAAACATTCTCTGCTCCCTCCTTGCCAGGGTTAAGGAGCACATCCTGCACCCAGAGGGACCAAGTGGAACATCCTCATCAATAGCCCCTAGCTCCCCCCCCAACTAACTGATTGGTCCCCACTGATACTCGGTCATAGCAGACCTGGCACCCAACCCCCAGCTGGCCCCTCATTCCCACTCACCGATGGGCTCCCAGGTTGATGCAGCTGATGCCCAGGTTGTAGCGGGAGCGGATGTAGCCTGGCTGCAGCTCCAGTGCCCGGCGATAGGCGGCCACAGCCTCCTCACTGCGATTCCCATTGGCCAGAGTGGCACCCAGCTTGTTCCACAGGAGGTGATCCTGGTAGGGGGGCCGGAAGCAAGTGACAGGGGCATCAGGCATCCCACCCTACCTCCCAGAGAGCCTGTCTTTCACAACCCTCCCCACTTCCCCATCTCTTCCCCACTCCACCCAGTATTCAAACCGACTCACCCCCTCAGGTCAGCCTGCTGCTCACCCCACTGGCCTTTCCCCCCAGGGCAGAGCCCAGCCCCACCTCCCCATACACACACAGGATCCTGAATCAGCCCCCCCACCCAACCCCACTCTGTCCCCTTACGTTGGGGCGCACGCTCAGCGCGGCACTGAAACAGTCCACGGCCTTCTCGTACTCGCCGCTTAGGTTGAAGAGGACGCCCAGGCCGCACTGCACATCAGGGTCCACAGCTGAGGGGTCACTGCACACAGCTGCCAGGAACAGGTCCTTTACCTCCATAAACAAGGAGCTGGGGAAGGAGAGAATGAGGGAACTCATCCATTGATGGGTGCAAGCTGCCCGCAACCCTTCCTGGGGTCACTCTCACCCTAATGGGCCCAGCTGCAAGACCACAAGCAGGACTGGGATATTTTGCACTTCCCCCAGTTTCCCCATCGCCCAGACTCACTCAGACAGTAGGGAGCCCAGGATGCGCTTGGAGGACCCCAAGCTGGATGCCAAGCTGCTCCCTTCTGGCTCCTTCCCCACCAGGTGGGCATAGGCTGGCTTGTGGCGCAGCCAGTCACGCAGGGTTTCGCATGCCTGCTTCTGCAGAGACTCATTGGTGAAGCTGACGGCCAAAGCCATAAGTGCAGTGAGGTTCCCTGGCTGCAGCTCCAGGCACCTGCAGGACAGAGCGGGAGAGAGCGCACAGCATTCGCATCTTTGGAGATGTGGATAGAAAGCTTCAGTGGCCTTTTAAGAACTCTTCTCCAGCCACCTGGGTGCACTATAAACAGGCTGAACAGCAAGCACCAGTGTCCAGGCAAATTAAGGAAGGATCCATTAGGGGGGCAGGAGACCTTAACTGGGTCAGAAACCAGCTCACTACAGCAGCCCACAGTGAACTTCACATTCCAAGTTTGCATTTGGTTCAGGGGGAAAAAAAAAGCACTGGAACTTTGTTCAGCCTTTAAGTGGGGAAATTGAGATATGGTGTGTCATTGGTGGCCAGCAAACCAGCCCCTCTAGGAGCCACGAGCAGAACCCAAGAGTCCTGCTTTAGATCCCCTCTTCACCAGCTACTCACTGCCTGAGGGCACTGATTGCAGACAGCTCTTGTTCATTCTCTGCTTGGGTGGTTCCCAGGTACTGCCAGGCCTGATGTAGAAACAGAGACAAACTTATTTATACTTCTTCAGATTGCAAGTACAATTAAAGGCACCATCTTGTGCCCTGGGCACCTTTTTTAGAGATTAAAAATAAATGTACCCAAGTCAGCAGCCTCAGCCCACTCCGCAGAGCTTGTGTTAACCAGCTCAGCGTAAGCGCCCTCACCTCTCCCACACTTCCAGGAAAACAGGTGGGCTCTGCAATGCATCCTGGAAGTCAGCAGGTTTGGGCTATTTGGAAAGGTGGAGGGGGAGTGAGTTGTCCCCACACACAACATGCTGCTAGCAGTCCCCTCTCTGCTAAACCCTGGGGGCTCCAGCTTTAGCACCTCCACCCATCACAACCGGGACTAGACTGCATGGTGAGGAAAAAAGAAGCAGTTCTCTGGCCATTGAGGGCTTCCGAGAGGTAGCACAGCCCAGTGGACAGAATATTGGAGTGGGAATGCTAAGAAATAAGAGACTCGGTCACGAGCTGCCTGCTGTGGTCCACAGGCAAATCATTATGTCATGATCGACAGTACTGAGGCAGCTGAGAGATCTAAATACAGCAGCATTGACACCTGATTTGATCTTCATCCATCACCAGATCTAACCATGTAGCTAGCACAGCATCCTTGCTGCACCCACAGCTACCCCCGATAGACTAACGTTAAAGAGGTTTAAATCAGCTAGATATTACGAGTTGTCTCACTCCCCATCCCAAGTGTGTTCCATTGTCTCACTCAGAAATGGAAGGTTTGATCCAGGCTGACAGTTGGCTGGACTGACAGCATGAAGTAACAAGCATAAGCCATACAAAAGTTCCCCTAAGCAGGGAAGCCAGTACTCTGCTCTCTTTAAGAGAAAAGTGTTGCTCTCCACCAGCAATGGGCCCAGCCACTTGTCAATGGTCTTCATGAACCAAACACAGGTGATGACTAAGTGCCCGCACCCTTCCAGAGTCTCAGTGTGAAACTACCTGAGACTCAAGCAGAGCTGACTGAACGTGTGCCCTCAGAACACTGCCCTGTCCCCAGGAAAACAGAGTTTCATCTGAATCTTAATTTCATTCTCACAGCAAGGACTCAGACCAGCCTCCTGATCAGGGCACTGTGAATACTAGGATGAAGGCAAAGCGTCCCTTCTTTGTCTCCTGCACAGCCATAGCACACCATGCAGAATGGGCCCAAGACTTCCACCATGGCCATTCCAGCAATATTCCCTCTCGTCTGTCACTGGTCCTCTAGAGTCTAAATCATGGTGACTTGTAAGGACAAAGCCAAGGAAGTGGTGCCTTAGAGGCCACATGATCAATGGCAAGGACAAGAGCCCACAGTCCTATCAAACCACTGATAGAGTGGCATGTTCATCTCCCCTAAGTGTTTCATTCCCATTGCTGACAGCAGATTGTCAAAACTGGTCTTCACCCAAATGGAGCAACGTGCCCTGACCTCAAACCACAAGAGATAGTGATCTGGCCAGGACACGGGTAAGCTCTCCAGTTGTCCAACCTCCAGTCCTAATCAGGACACCAAATCAGAAGTGAGGCCAGCTGTCTGAGTTGAGCCAGATGCCAAGGACTGACCCGCCCTAGCTGTCAAGTCCTCAGCTGACTCAAAAGACTCAGCATTTGTGTGGCTGTTGAAGACACTGAGCATCACCAACTTCGTGACTCCAATGCCACCACAGTAAGGACTTCAGCATCTCATGCAGGGAGTCTGGTGCTTCAGGAAGACAGATACTCTAGAATATGACCCATCTCAGTTATATCCCCAAGATTCTAATCAGCTTTACACTGGGAGACCTTCTGAACCATAGGTCAGGTGCACACAGCTTGACCATCTTCTCAGCAAGCCCCTGGGGTTCACATACAAGTACACAGCCAGAGTTGCACACCTGAGAACTGGAGTCACCCACACCACCACCTGCAGCACAGCTCCCCCAGCACTGGAGTGGTGGGCCTTATTGCAACTCTAGGCCGTATCTCTGGGGACTCTTGTATTACATTCATGAAAGTTCTCTGTATAATCATGTTCTACTCCATGGGTGCAGGTGACCCCAGCTCCCCCAGGAGTTAAAACCAGTGAGGGGTGATTACCGTGGGCGCAGGGACTAAAATAGAAGTGACTCAACCAGGTCATTCTCTTTAGTCCTGCAAGCATTCCTATTGTACCGTCTTCTGGCGAGCAGGCAGGAGATGAGGATGGCTAGCAGTCCTACTGCACCGTCTGCTGCCAGCCAAAGATGTAAAAGATAGATGGAGTGGATCAAAACAAGAAATATACCAGATTTGTTTTGTAAACATCCCCAGAGAAGCACCTTACCTAAGGGAGATTTGCATATACTGGTACAAGCTGGATCTTCCAGAGATCAAGCGAAAGAAAGGGCTTCTGGTATAAAAGGCTGAGTTTAAAAATATTTAGGACCTTCATTTTGGTTCAGCAAATGGGCAGGATATTCTGTCCAAGGGGAGGCCCAAGCCTTGTGGAAGGATTGGAAGGGTAGAGTCTGGTAAGCCAAGACATGTGGAAGGTGGGTGATTGCTGTTGTACTTAGCAAGCAGGTAAGAACTTTTATTGTTTTTAACATGGTTTCTCTGTGATGCTTTTGCCCTAGAATAAATGTACTTTGCTTTAGAAGAGCTGTGTAGTCACTGGTGAAAACACCGTTGTCTGTGGAGAGAAAGCAACGCAGAGGCACTGGCCATTAGGCAGACTGGCTTGCTGGCAATAGTGTACGGCAGGGAACTGTGCAGCTGTAAAACTCCCAGACAGAAAGGAGTGGGACATGGGCGCCCTGCCCAGGACAGGTGAGGGCTAGAATCCTGAGACAAGGCTGAGCACCCCTGGAGTGGGCCACGAAGGTGAGGATCCAAGTGCAATTGCTTTGAAACTGTGACAAGTGGGTCTCCTATCCCTAGACTGACCCAGCCTGACCTTGCTTCGGGAGCGGGCCAGGCTCCAAACAGCAAGATACCTGGAGCAGCCCTGCTCTCCTTGCTCCGCTCACCTCCATGTGGTCAGGTTTCTGTTGCACCGCAGCCTCAAAGAGCAAGACAGCATTGGGGAGGTCACCCTTCTCCAGGCACTTCAGCCCCTCTTCAAATGCCTGTGGATGATCCCTCATGGGATTGTCCTTCTCAAAGTGGTAACCCTACCAGAGACAGCAAGCAAGGGGTTAATACTATGGGCAGGAGACAGGTGGGTCAAGGACACAACTCAAACAGCTGATGTGCGCCCACATGCCATATCAACACTTCTGCAAGCCTGCTACTATCTTCTCCCACCCCTTTCAGCTCCAACAGCCAGAGACACTGCAATGGGTGATGAACAGTTGGTACCTCAGCACATGGAGTGACTGGTATTTCCTTCCTGAGAGCACAGGGTTGGAGTGTGCCAGCTCACAGCAGACTGGGGCAAAACAGCTCCTGCACCCTCTGCTCCCCACTCAGTCTGGGGTGAAAGATCCCATGCCCCAGCCTGAGGAGAGATGCATCAGTTGTGCAGGGCTGTGTGTGTAAGTTTACCAAGTTTAGGAAGTCTCCATCAATATAGGGGACACAGAAAGAAATGGCTAGTGTTGTGGGGAGCACCAGAATTAACTGCTGGTGTGTTACAACTGATTTGCATCTTCAGCAGTGGGCAGGGCTTTGGAAAGAACCACCATACTTTTTTCCAGTCTGACCCCTGGTCAAAGGTATTGACAGAGACTCTGGCAACAGTAGACTTCCTCACAGCAGTGCCCCACCCATGCCCAGACAAGAGACTGGCTGTTAGGAACAGTGCCTGGCCTTTGACACTAAGAGGAGTGGGACAGCAGCCCTCTCAGTACCCAGCCTGGGAGAAGGGATTTTGGGAGCTCTCAAAACTGCCCAGCACAGCACTTGGACCTGCATTCACTGCCCCCCCCCATTACCTTGTCATAGGAGGAGGTACTGAGGTCCTCATAATCTGAGAGCCAGGGGTGAGCCTCTGCATCTCGCTTGGCCATCTCCTCCCACTCTGCCTGAAGCTTGTCCCAGAAATCCACATCTGACTGAAGAGAGGAGGAGGAGGAGGTTAAAGGATAGCACCCTGCTGAACTCCCCCTACATGTTCTCTGGAGATTCCGCTCTCTAGAGCTCTGAGCCCTCCTCCTCATCTCTCCCCTACATGGCAAGAAAGGGGGCTCAGCCAGTTCTGGGGCCCTAAAGCACCCTTCATACCCAACCTCTGGGTGACATTCTGTACCTCATGGGAACACCTTACACCCCCATGTTCATCCTTATAAAATGATTGTGTGGTATCCAATGCAAAGTTTGTCATGTTGGGTGTCTTCAGAAGGCTCATGATGCACTGAGCATTGTTATAGTAATTGTTATAGTAATGTTATAGGATATAATTTCATGTATATAGTTATGAGGCTGAAAATGTGTCCTCATGGCTTAAAGCAAGCCCATGCAAAAACTCCCCCAGAGCAGAGAGGCAGTTCACACCTCATCAGGGCATGTATGGGACAAACTCAGCCCAGCATCACAGGAACAAAGGACACTAACCTAGGCAACAAAAGAGAATCTCCTGGACTCTCGAGTGAGTCCCCCCCACTTTTGGTCAGTTTGGGACTGTGATGAGGTAATGCTCACCTGACTCTGAAGGGGGGGAGGGGGCGCAACCCAAGAGGGAAGAACGAACATGATAAAAGGGAGAGACGTTTGCCATGCTCTACCTCTCTGTCTTCCACCTCCATCTACAGACATCACCACCGACTGAAGTGCTGATAAAAGGGGAGAGCCTGGCTGAAGGACAACCAGCCAGCCTGTGGCGAGAAGCATCTAAGTTTGTAAGGGCACTGAAAGTGTTAAGAATCAGCTTAGAATGCATTTTGCTTTTATTTCATTTGACCAAATCCAACTTGTTATGCTTTGGCTTATAATCATTTAAAATCTGTTTGTTTATTCTACCTGAAGCAGTGCGTTTGAAACGTGTTAGAGACTCCCCTTAGGATAACAAGCCTGGTACATATCAATTTCTTTGTTAAACTGACGAACTCATATAAGCTTGCAGTGTCCAGTGGGTATAACTGGACACTGCAAGATGGAGGTGTGACATTGCACCCCATAATGCTTTATAGAAATATGTTTATGAGTGTAAATATGACAACTGGAATATGTTTTATGCTAGATATGATAGGTAACATATCTTTGCAAAGGTTATGATCTACGGAATATATTCATCCTATTTATATGCATGTATCATTTTTATATATGAAGTTATGAGCGTTGGCTCTATACTTGTATTTGAAGTGTTTGCTGTAGGAAACACATAAGGCAAATTCAGTCAACATAGTGTGAAGGGGTTATTCAAGTAATTGGGACTACTTAACTAACAATGGACTTTGGGAGAAGCCAATCCACATCTGAGCTTTCCTGGGAACGTTCAAATTAACATGTAAACAATGGCGTTGGCCTGCAAAAAGCTGAATCATTCAGACATGTGACTTGCCCAGGTGGCTAGAGACCCCATCTTGTGGTTGTGATGTTGCACGAGAGAGACTATATAAGGCCCTGGAAGCCCTTCCATTTTGTCTTCAGCTGGCTCAGAATATAGCCTCTCCACCCCAAAGAGATGCCTGAAAGAAACTGGAACAAAGGACAGTAACTACGGGGGTGAGAGTGATTGCTGGACCCAGACCAGGAAGGAGCCTAGTCTGTAAAAAAAGCTTATTGGAACAGCTGAGGGTGAGATTTACCTGCATTTAGTTTCCTACTGTATTAGGCTTAGACTTATGTATTTTATTTTATTTTGCTTGGTAACTTACTTCGTTTTGTCTGTTATTACTTGGAACCACTTAAATCCTACTTTTTATATTTAAAAAAATCACTTTTTACTTATTAATTAACCCAGAGCAAGTAATTAATTCCTGGGGGAGCAAACAGCTGTGCATCTCTCTCTATCAGTATTATACATGGCGAACAATTTATGAGTTTACCCTGTATAAGCTTTATACAGAGTAAAAACAGATTTATTTGGGTTTGGACCCCATTGGGAACTGGGTATCTGGGTGCTGGAGAAAGGAACACTTCTAAAGCTGTTTTCAGTGAAGCCGGCAGCTTTTGGGGGATGTGGTTCAGACCTGGGGCTGTGTTTGTAGCAGGCTAGTGTGTCTGGCTCAACAAGGTAGGGTACTGAAATCCCAAGCTGCCAGGGAAAACAGGCTCAGAGGTAGTCTCAGCACATCAGGTGGCAGTCGCAAGGGGGTCTCTGTGACCCAACCCATCACAGGAGGTTCCTAGGGTTCTGTCTGGGACTGGAGATATTGGCTAGTGTCATTCAGTTGCACAATCCAAGCAGCTTACATGCCAGAGGCTGTGCGTGAACAGCCCAGGAGCGGGGGGTTCTAACAGCAGAGCAGGGCCAGGCTGACTCCCAGAGTCAAGGATTGGAGTGCCCTAGCAGATCACCGGTCCAGGTAACACCAGAGGGGAACATCACACTCTCCCCTCCAGTTTTACCTCTAGAGCAGTCTTGGCCTGCTCAAATTCTGTATCCAGAGTTGACGCATTCCCAGTTCGGGTGAACTGATCTACCCAGGCATCTGACGCCCCCTAGAGGGAAGGAAATAAGATGTAGCACCTTGAGACTGTAAGATTAAAAAGCAACGCAATGCATCTCCCCCTCCAGCAGTGGGTGCTGTAAGGACCCCTCTCTCCGCAAGTGAACACTAATTGCACAGGGATACTGCAATGGAGCAGACACGTTCTGGAGTCTCCCACCTGCCAAGGTATCACTGTGAGGAAGTTCACACTGCCAGAGCCCATCCCTGCTCCTGGCTAGGCACTGCTTTGGAGAAGCTCATGCTCTGGGAGCTCCATGCCACCATTGGCTGAGTGTTAACAGGACCCTGCTGAGAGAAAGTTCACCCTGCCACTGTTCCTCCCCTCCCCCAGGCTGGGCAGTGCTGCAAGGAAGTTTGCACACCTGTGAGCAGCAGGAGCTGGGGTCCTACCTGCTGCTGTATAAACTCAGCTGCCCACTGCTCTGCCTGATCCTGGTCTCTGGGGGTCAGGGTCACCTGATTAGCCTCGATCGACACCCTCCCGTCTCCGATCTGGCGGACAAACTTTAGAAACTGTGGCAAAAAAATGAAATGTGGGAAGAAACCTTCACCAACAACCCTCACCAAACTCCTCATATTTGCTAGGCAGATCTGGGCCCCCAGAATCAATAGAACCAGAAGGAAAAGGGGATCATCGGAGTTGTACGGTGGAAGGCATGATCCTGGGGGTTGTAGGACTCAACCCCCAGAACTAAAGGGAGAAAAGAGGGGAGTCACAGAATGGCAGGAGGTCTCCCCCTCTCAGTGGGGCTCCATGGCATTTCTCACCTCAGAATTGTTGAGTTTGGGGTCATCCACTTTAGAAAGGAAATCGTTGGCAGTTTTCTTAAGATCATCCTCAGGTTGATATTCCTCATACCTGTAACCAGAGAGACAGAGTCTGAGCTGAAACTTAGCAATAGGGGCTCCATATTTATTCACAGTCTGCCCCTCTCTCTGCATCAGGCTATATAACAGTTCCTAGGGCTGGAGAGCCCACATGATCTGTTCTTCACCCAACACTATTCAGTATCTTTATCAACAATCTGGAAGTCATTGCTGCGATAACTGTGCCAGATGACACACAGATTGGTGGAGTAAAATAATAAGGATAAATCAATTATATAGAGCAATCTGGATCCCTTGATAAGCTGGATACATTCAAACAACATGTGTTTTAATTCTGCCAAAACCAAGGTCAGATATCTAGGAATAAAGAACAGAGGTCACACATACAGGATGGGGGCTGTGTCCTGGAGAATAGTGACTCTGGAAAGGATGTAGGGTCAGGGTGGATAATCAACTGAACAGGCACTCCTAGTGCAAAGTTTGGCTAAGAGGGCAAATGCAATCCTTGGACATATAAACATGGGAATAGCAAACAGGTGTAAGAGGAGTGGCTTTACTTCTATATACACATTGGTGAAGCCATTCCTGGAAATGTCTAGTTTTGGTGTCTACATTTGAAAGAGGATATTGCAAAATGGGAAAGGGTTCAGAAAAAACAAGAAAGATTCGAGGTCTGGAAAACCAGCGTTTTAGTGACTTAAGACTATTTAGCTTATTAAGGAGAAGGTGAAGAGGTAACTTAGTCACTGTGTATAAGTAGCTACACAGGAAGAAGATATCCGATGGAAGAGAGCTCTTTAATCTACCCAACAAAGACAAAACAAGATCCAATGGCTGGAAAATGAAGCTAGATACATTTAGACTGAAGATTAAGTGCAACTTTTTTTTAAACAGCAAGGATAACTAGCCCTTAGAATAACTTCCGAGGAATGTGGTGGATTCTCCATTACTTGGAATTTTTAAAGCAAGGCTCAATATCTTTCTAATGGATATGCTCTAGCGCAAACAGAAGTTACTGGTCTTTGTGCTGACATCCCTGCGCTAGATTCATAAAGGAATTTAGGTGGTGTGACGTGGAGCACTGCAATGCCTAATTTTCGGGCACCCTGAAAAAATCACAGGAACAACATTGTGATCCACGAAGCCAGAGTCAGAGTCAGGCATCCAGGGTCCCTGTACAACGATTGAAGAAAGACGGATACCTTAGAATGTGATTCACAAAAGCCAGTAGACTTAGGTGAGGAGTCACATAAGCAGGGCTCAGAGATTAGCAGATACAGGTGCCTGTGATCCACAGCCAAGAGCCCCTTTCCTGGAGTCAGACTCTTCAGCACATAAGGTATTTCTTGTGAAAACAAGTTAGGTATAGTACCAGTTTTAGCCATAGCACCGGGCCCAAGCTCAGAAGGGGCCCCATAACACTCACTTCTTCTCCTCTCCCAGAGGAGCCTCAGAGCAGTAGGGATCCAGCATGGGAGCCGAGAACCTACAGGGCCCTGGGAGCTGTAGTTCCTTGGCCAACTCCCTGCCTATAGAACCAGCCCTGGAGCAGGGAAGTAACTACATTTCCCAGCATTCCCTTGGCAGATATCAACAAGAAAAGGAGGGGGAGGGAGTGAGGAAGCTGAGACTCCATGCACCACAGCTTGCTGTGAATGGAGAGCTGGCTGTTAGAAGAGGGTGGTACTGTGAATGGGGAACAAGTATGTAGGAGTAGAAAGCTTTGGCCCAGATATCACCCTCAGAAGACTTCCCCAGACTGGATTAGGGATGCTGGTGTGACCTTGCCTGGCAGCCCCGAAGAAGGAACTGGGTGGACTAAATGGACAGTGCACCTCTCTAACTGAAGCAGAAGTTAAAATGAAAAGTAAGGGAGGGGAGGCTCTACTAGAGGACCTGGGCAGCTTTAGATACAGTACCAGGCATGTAGGATTTCCACTTCTGAGCCATTGAAGTGGAAATTGACTTTTCCTTTCCAGATTTATCTAGTATTCAGAAAGGGAATCTATCACCTGCCTTCCAGATTTGAACACCCTTAAAATTCAGGAGTGCTCAAGCTCAATTTAGGCTGCTGTTACTTCATTTCTCCCAAATCAAATATGCTGATCCACTGTAATTTGTTGTAGAAAAAGTAGGATAAAATTGAGCAACAAATGGTGGCATCTCCCCAGCGCTAACTAGGACTGGAATTGCTATTTTCAACAGCCATTACTTTTTTTTTTTTTTTTTTAAGTTTTGATTGTTTAAGACAGTAATACTGTATTGGCAAATTCCCCATAGAAACAAAGAGTGGAACAAAAGAATAATAAAGGCACCTCAACTCTTCCTCATTTATGTAGGACAGTATTATAATATTGATCCAGATATCCTCCAATCACACAAGCTGAAAATTGTTCCACTTTACTGCAGTTCTGTAACCATGCAGGAACCAGTCCTGTTGGTGTTCTGTGCACATCCAAAATTCCTACTGAATTCAGAAGTGCCTTGCTTTTGTGATCATACTATCTGATATTTTCAGCCCTTGTAAGAGAAGCAGGTTTACATTTAGTAATTGGGTGGGAAGCCTCTCAGAAAAAGTTAGGTGCTGTAGGAGGTGTTGTTTATTCACTAGGTAATGTAACAAGAATGTCTCACAACAGTAAACCTGTGCAGCACAGAATGCACTTTGTTCCTAAAGTCTAGAATGGGCTCCTTTGCTTCTATATACAGCCCATTAGAGATAATGAAAAGACTTCCACCCACTTCAAGAGGCTTTGGACAGAACTGGTCTACACAGGGTAACTCCACTGTCTTCACAGGGTCCTGGTTCCACAGCAGAGGGGGGGGCCATGTGAGCTTGTTGCAGAGCTGCTGCTCGGGAATGGGAACCTCCTGGCACCCCAGCCTCCAAAATCATTCAGGCTGCACTTTCTGCACGATTATGTGCTAGCTGAGGGGTGCATGGGAATTGGTGGCCTCTGCTGTAGGTGATGGGCATCTCAGGTACTTAAAGACACGGCCTAGAGGAGGAAAGTGCTTAACTGCAGAGTCTGCAACTGCCTAGGGCCAGCGCTGAGGATTTAGAGTCCCTAGTGCCACCATTGCAAGGTTCAAGCATGCTCAGCCTTGGAATTGCCACCCCTCCCTTGACTAGTAGCTACAACTATCTAAGGTTGGCCTCTGGCAATTGGCCCCATGGCTACAGTGAGAGAAGCTGCAGGTGGCTCTGTGACTACTGGGGGCCATTAAGCTAGAGCAGATAAAGAAACTGGAATTAACCTCAAGGAATAGAGGTCACCAGTGGAAAAGGAATGTCAAGGGAAGCAGGGAAAGAGGAAGCAGGTCAGGCTTGCAGCAGGACAATAGCTCCAGCTGGTTGGGGAGCATGTCCAAAGTAGAAAGGAAACAAGCATGGGGAGAGGTGGAGGTGGTGATTAGGTAGTAGACTAGCATGTAGATGGGAGCAGAGGGAGAAAGGCTGGTGTCTTCAGATTCCTACAGCCTAAGCCCTCACTTGTGGGAAATGGTGTTTGCAAGTGGCTTGCTCAAATGGTAGGAGGAGTGCCGAGGGAGGAATTTGTCAGAATTGATCAGGTATCTGCTGGCTTTAGAACTTTGTGCTGAGACTAGGACCACATACTGTGACTGTGGAAATAGGGTGGTACTGGAGACATGCCTATAGAAGGTCTGAATGAGGAAAGAGAAATCTGTGGGGAGTTTCCCTGATCACTATGAAAGTTCTACTCACTGTGGACATTGGTAAACACACATGGGGGTACAGCTCAATGTGAAAAACTGGGGGCTGAGAAGTGTGTATGGCAATGCATATAGTCATGTAGAGGTGTGTGATCAAAATGAAAAATCTCTCTGAGATTCAGTACCAGGTACACTATGGCACAAATGGCACTGCCACACCAGGCCCACTCTTAAAAAAGAGTAATTGGCCAGAGGGAGAGAGAATGACTCTGTTAGCCTGGTGATTAGAGCACTCACCTGGGAGGCGGGAGACCCTAAGTCCAGTCCCATGGCTCCCATGAATTTTTAAAATTATTTATCCATGATAGAACAGCTTCAGCAGGAGAGACTCAGGGAGTCCCACACCAGGATATCCCATAGCTCAGTGGTTAGAGCACACACCTGAGAGGTGGGAGAGCCCTATGCAAATCTGTTCTCCCCTATGGCAGAGGAGGGAATTAAATTGCCTCTCCCACATCCCAGACAAGTGCTCTAACCACTGGGCTAAAAGTTATAAGGGGCTGCTGCCACCACCACCGTCTCCAGATGGATTTTGAATGGGACCTGATGCAGTAGGCAGCCTCTGAGCACATCGACTGGATTGGGCACCCACAGGACTTAGGCAGGTGAACACCTATCTTCCCTGAGTTTGTGAATCGTTCTGGGGCTTAGGTGCCCAGACATCTACTGTGAGGCAACTATGCACATGCCCAGAAACTTAGAAACCTGGGGAACTTTTACCCTGCAAACGTAGACACAGAGTAAGTTTAGGCACCTACAGAGTTTGGCAGGAGTGTGAGTTGCAATAGAGCCTAAAACTGGAACTTGGGCACCTAAATCTGGTGTTTAGGCACTTAAGTACCTTTGTGAATCTAACCTTCTGTTCTCGTGTTATGCAGGAGGTCAGACTAAATGATCATAATGTCCCTTTTGGCCTTAAACTCTATGGCCTTGTCTACACTAAAGGGAAAAAAAAAAAAATCAATCTAAGCTACGCTATTTGAATTACGTGAATAGTGTAACTCAAATCGATGTAGCTTAGATCTACTTACCACAGGGTCCACACTACATGTGGATGGGAGACCCTCTCCCGTTGACTCCCCTTACTCTTCTCGATCAGGTGGAGTACAGGAGTCCACC
Organism: Dermochelys coriacea; assembly: GCF_009764565.3. Lineage (NCBI taxonomy): Eukaryota > Metazoa > Chordata > Testudines > Dermochelyidae > Dermochelys > Dermochelys coriacea. Next base: position 211,742,790 of record NC_050068.2, on the reverse strand, counting down.
GGAGAGCAATCAGCTGTTGATTTAGCAGGTCTTCACTAGACCTGCTAAATCGACCACCGATGCATCTATCGCCACAGCGTAGACAAGCCCTATGAAACTAGGATCCCTGTGTTTAGTTATGTTGTTGTAGAAACTGCTAGTCTTGGGTGGAGGAGGCTCTGCCTCTTCTGCTTTCTTCAGCCACGGATCTGAGAACTTGGTTAAGACCCAAAAGTTCTGAGATCAGAGTGGATTTCTGTCATCTCCAACACCTCACCCACCCTGGACATAGTGATGCAGGAGGGAAGAACAGAGAAACTCACCACTTATCTGCCAGTGACTGGTCTTCTGTTTCCCCCAGCCATAACTTCTCCTCTGACTGCTCCAGATATTCTTCTGCCCACTTGGCAGGAGATACAGACAGAGGGTCTGTACAGGGGATTGGGTGGTGGGAGAAGAGTGAGGAACAAGAAGATAAAATAGAACACTGCTCAGAGAAACTTCAAATTTGGATCTCTCCAATTTACAGTTAGATTTGTAGTCCAGATTGTTACATTAACAGAAGTTTCTTGCCATTCATTTCCTTAATTTTGTTTGTTTACTTGAAAATAAAACAAACCTCAGATTCAATCTATGTAGACAGATTTCATTTTAGGCAAAGTGCCAATTTTCTTACTTTTTTATATTTAAAAAAACAACTTTTTTTGCATTTGCAAAAATATAGTCTCATCCCACATGGACAGCAGCAAAGTGGGCTGCTGTATGCATCAGGAAAACGAATAATGCATTGCAAATTTCTAGCTCCTTTCATTAGAGCCTCTCAAGATCATCATAAATGTTAATTATGATGCCTGTTTCCAACAGGTGTATGAAAGGAATAAATATGGAAAGTTTCACTGATCAATGAAAAGAAGCCACCTCTGGGGTGGGGCATAGCAGCTGTTTAACTGCTGCCCAATAGTTTAAGGTAGCGATTCTGTTGGTTAGAGCAGAGGAGACTAGAGTTGGTCCCACATCTTCTACATGCTGTGTGACCTTGGGCAAGGCACTTCCCCAGCCGGTGCAACAAGCAGAATATTTCCCTCCCAGTAGGAAACATTAATTGCATTTGTTTTCAGGCACAGAAAGGACCCCACAACATTTATTTTGAAGTGGGAAACAGATATTTTTTTTTCGCCCCTCTCCTCACAGATCACAGAAACTGAACAACAGATTTGGCTGAAACATTCAACAAAATATTCCCCTCTGGGCCAGGACCCAAGTTTCACCCCAACAAGGAGCATCAGAGAGCTACATGTAGCCAGGGAGAGACCAGCCATTCGGCCTTGTCTATGTGGAAAAGCTGCACTAGTTTAAAGTTTTTTAAACCAAATTAGTTAAACTGGTGCAAACTTCTCTCTGGACACTCTTATTTCAGTGTAAGAGCATCTTACTTTAGCTTAAACCTGTTCCCAAAAGATTTTAGCTAAACCAAAATAAGACATTCCTGCACCCCAATAGGAAGGCCCACATAGGGTTGCTTGCATAATTTACTAATACACACAATACTCTAGTCTCCTGGGGGCTGTGGGGCTGTAATACTGTAAACCCAACAACTAAAATGAGACCAGAGTGCGGGTGCTGGTGGCCTGTGACATACATGAGGTCAGACTAAATCAGGGGTGGGCAAACTTTTTGGCCTGAGGGCCACATCGGGGTTCCGAAACTGTATGGAGGGCAAGGTAGGGAAGTCTGTGCCTCCCCAAACAGCCTGGCCCCCACCCCTATCTGCCCTCAACTGTCGCTCTCAGAACCCCCAACCCATTCAACCCCTCCTGCTCCTTGTCCACTAATTGCCCCCTCCCAGGACTCCCCATCCCTATCCACCCCCCCCCCAGACCCTACGCCCTATCCAACCTCCCCTGCTCCCTATCCACACCCCCTGACAGGCCCCCCGGGACTCCCAAGCCTATCCAACCACGCCCTGCTCCCTGACTGACCCCAGGGACCCCCTGCCCCTTATCCAATCCCCCTGCTCCCCACCCCCGTACTGTGCTGCTTAGAGCACCAGGACTGGCAGCCGCGCCGCCCAGAACCCTAGTGGCACAGTGCAGCCATAGTGCCATGCTGCCCAGCAGGAGCTCACAGCCCCGCCGCCCAGAACGCTGGTGACACAGTGGGCTGCAGGGGAGGGAGGACAGCAGGGGAGGGGCTAGAGGCTAGCCTCTCCGGCCAGGAGCTCATGAGCCGGGCAGGATGGTCCTGTGGGTTTTCCCACCTTTGGACTAGATGATCTGGTGGCCACTTCTGGTCCTAAACTCTAAATCAGGTTAATTTCGTCCCTCAAGTTGTATCAGAGTGACATTCCCACCGAGGCAAGCCGCTAGGGCGGGGTGCCCTACTCTGAATACTATCTGCTGCATCTACCAGATGCACTCTAATCTCACACACAACAAACAACCCCTGCATGGGAGAACGGAGGGGGGCATGCTACCAGGCAACACCCAACCCAAACTTCACAAGGGGAGCCTTCACCTGTCACCTCCGCAATGAACTCCTGCGACCAGTCAGCCTCATTGTAATCTGGGGAGACATCAGTTGTAGTATATGCGGCCCCCAGAAATTCCTGGGCCCAGTTCTCAGATAGAGCCAGGGCTGCCACACCTGGAGCTGGGAAAGAGCAAGAGACGGGGATGGTTCAGTGACAAACCCCAAGTGCTCCACCCCCATGAGGATTAGAGAAAGCCTAGCCTCTTAATCTTCAAACACCCCCTGCCCTAGCTAAGCAGGCCTTCTCTCTCAGTTCCCCTCAAGACATACCACCTTGGGCTGCGGGGGGGGAGGAAGAGGGGCCTGGTAGAATTCCCAATGCCCCTAGTCCTTTCCCCTCCCCTCACCTCGCTGTGGGGCTTGGCGGAAGCTTGATTGCTCGATCTCCTGCATCTCAGCCAGCAGATCATCCATTTTAAAGGTTTGCGGGGCACGGGAGAGCAGGGGGGCATTCTGCTCTTGTAGGAATTCTCCAGCCAGCTGCCAGGGAGAGAAAAAGAGAGTTAGTGATGAGAAATACCCAGCAGGAGCTCTGGAACTGAAAACCGGAGAGAAAGAAGGGAGGGCAGAAAGGGAATGAGACACAGGAAGAGTGAAGAGGGATCAGAGAGAATGTGGCAGTGAGAAAGATAATAAGAAAAGGAGTACTTGTGGCACCTTAGAGACTAACAAATTTATTAGAGCATAAGCTTTCGTGAGCTACAGCTCACTTCATCGGATGCGAATACAGACTAACACGGCTGCTACTCTGAAAGATAATAAGGGGAGAGATACAATTGTTCTTACCTCATCTTCAGAGGCCACTCCCAAAGGTTTGGTCACCTGTGGGAAAAGACGCCAAACAATCACCCCAGTGATGGGACCTGGCCTCCAGCATCACCTTCCCACTACTCTGGGACTGACTTGTACCATACCCCCGCTCATGACAGACCCACACCACACACACAACAGGACTAACATCCTACCCAGACAGATCCCCTGCTTAGGCCCCATGATCCCTCATCGCCCTTCTCCCACTAAGACGACAGCCCCCTCCCAACCTCCACACTCCCACCTGTCCTGACAGCCTCCAGTGTGCTCAGACAGACCCCCACTCCCCAAACCCCTAGTGCATCCCTGCCCCTCACTCACAACTGAACAGAAATACCAACACTCCTCACATCAGCAGTCAGATGAACTCCCCATTCCCCAGTACTCACTGCCTCTGCTCCAAGACCTGCAGGGGGCCAGGCCAAGGGACCTTGGAGCCCCTCCTGCCGCAGGGCCTTGTCCTGGGTGAAGTGGCCAGCCAGCTTCATAAGGGGGTTAGAACCCCCGCACTCAGGCTCCACCAGCTCCCTCATGGCCATGGTGAGTGCAGGGGGCACTGCACCTCACCCCGTCTGGGGGGGGGGGGGAAGGAAACAAAGCACACGTGATGGTAGGGCTTTGGGATGCAGAGCCTTGCCCAGCACTCATCTGCTCCATAAACAAGCTAGTGGGGTCTCATCTGAGCTGCATGGCGGGTACACATGTTACAGACTCCACCCCCCACCTGAGCAAAGGCCAAGGACCGAATGACCATGGGGGCCGAGAGCGTCTTTCCCCCAGGAGAAGGAACCGCACTGCAGGCCTGGGCCCCACGGGTCGTGGTGTGGCCACCCCTAGAATGACTTGACGGGGGGGGGGGGGGATGCAGAAGGAAATTGCTGCGGACGCCATGACAAAGCCCCCCACCCCCATCTTCCCCGCCTCTGCCCTTGGGAGGGATCCCCGCCTTCCCCAGCTCTTGCCGCCGCCGCCCCGCTCTCTCGCTCTCAGTCACTTCACATCATCCTCCCCCACCCTTTCCTACCCCTGACACACACACACACACACACACACACACGCGCGCTGCCCCTCGCTGGGCCTCCCTTTCCCCGGGGGCCTCATTGTCCGTCCCCTTGAGCTTGGGCAGATGCAACCCGCTCCCCAAAGCTGCAAGGCCTCAGCCTCCCCGATCAGCCAGGCATCTCCCTGTCTCACGCGGGCCCGGAGCTCACCACTCCAGCTAGGGGCAGGGAAGGGGACCGGGGGCTCCCCTCGTTCCATACGCTACCTTGGCTCTGCCTCTGCCGCAGCTTTTGCAACACGCATCAGGCACCAGGGGGCGGGGCTAGCTCTTAAAGGGACAAGCGCCCTGCGAGGGCAGCGGCGGGAAGGGGAAGTGTTAAAGAGCCAGCGGCAGGCACCCTCTGGGAGGTAGAAAGAAAAGGAGGACTTGTGGCACCTTAGAGACTAACAAATTTATTAGAGCATAAGCTTTCGTGAGCTACAGCTCACTTTTTCCACCAAATGCATCCGATGAAGTGAGCTGCAGCTCACGAAAGCTTATGCTCTAATAAATGTGTTAGTCTCTAAGGTGCCACAAGTCCTCCTTTTCTTTTTGCGAATACAGACTAACACGGCTGCTACTCTGAAATCTGGGAGGTAGCGCTCTCTTATAGCGCCATTCACACAGGGGCCCCGACCCCGTCTAAACTCAGAAGTTGCACTAAACTGCTCTAAATAAACAGGATTTAATTCAACTAGTGTTTTCACTGATTTGAGTTAAACCGGTGCAATTTCGGTGTTTAGACAAGTCCCAGGAGAAAAGAGAAGTTTCAAGGACCAGGCAGCAAGAAAGAACAGCTATGGGAGTTCTTAAAGGGCCACGCACCCTGAGAAGAAGCCCCGCCGCCCCACGGCCTCTGCACCCTAACAGAGCAGTACCACCAGAATGCTCTTAAAGGACCAGACTGCCTAAAAGAGCAGCCCGGTGAGCTTAGAAGGCCAGAGAATATGGCAGAGCAGCACAAAAAGCTTTTCACCCTCTCCCTGAGAGAGAAACCCACCCAGGGCTTAGCGGGTCAGGCAATGCATTAGAGCAGTGCAGGAAGCTCTTAAAGAGCTAGGCACCACCTCAGGGAACCTAGAAGCTCTTAAGGGGTCAACCCCACTTAGGCCATGTCTCCACTAGGAAGAAAAGTGTGTTATGTTAGGAAGCATATGTTAGCCAGATCATGTCAATGTATGTATGCTGACATCCTAATGTAGCCAAGGCTGTTGTAGTTCTAACACATTAGCTGATCAAGGTAACCCAGATGGAGGAGCCTTTCTTTCCTAGTGAAGACAAAGCTTAAGACAGCAGCACCAGAAGGGGGCCAGGAGCCAGATCAGAGCAGCACCAGGAAGTTAGTGAAGTGCTAGGTCTAGGTGTTCTGAGAGACCACCCCACAAGCTCTTAAAGGGCTAGCTACCATGTGTAATGATCAGTGTTGACAGCCCCTCTATGAGGAGGGGGTGCTATATCTTTACCTTACTACTAAACTTTTGTCTTGTTTTCATATTATGTTGTTATATCTAATCTGCTCACGGGTCTAGGAGGAAATCAAGTCCAGCTTGTGTGTGCTGGAGTTGTTATATTCAGTGTCCTGATAAATCCTTTGATTCTTATGAGTCTGTATTACACGTGCTAAAGTAATACAAGAAGCTTTCCATTGTTCAAACGACAAGAGCCGGCAGTACAGGGAACTCTTAAAGTGACAGGTTATTTGAGAGGGCAAGACCAGAGAACTCTAAAGACCAAAGAAGGCATCATGTGAGAACGACACCCTGAGAGACCACTATGTGATACTCTTAATTCAGTGCACAGAATGCTAGGTGCACATGGAATGAATCAGCGTTGTGCAGTGGATGAGGCTGTTTGTAGGATCCCTGCCTCATTTTTGCAGAAATTGGAAGACATGTAAAGATTATGAGGAAGAAAGGGCTGCAAGAAGAGAAAAGATGATCTTGTGGCTTAGGCAAGTTAATACTGTAGAAGAGAACTCAGTCCCATCCTGCTTCTGCCACAAGTTTCCCATGTGATGTTGGACAAGTTACTTAAATCAGAATATTAGCAGGTGGCCACTAACTGCATTCCTTAATTTCTGAATGCTCAACTTGAGACAGACCAGCTTGGGACCTGATTCATAGAAATGCTGAGTGCTCACAAGTGCAACAGAGATCAATAAGAGCTATAGGTGCTCAGCCCTCTGGCAGTAATACTGTGTGGTCTGGAAGCATGTGCACAGACTGAGTAATTAAGAAATTTCTGAGTTCTAATTCTTGTTTTGCCATTGATTCCCTGTGTGGCCTCAGGCAAGTCTCAGTCTCAGTTTCCCCATCTATAAAATGGGAATAATAATGCTCTCTTATTTCATAGTAGAGATGTGGAGAGCCTTTTATTAATATTTGGGGCGCTCAGATACTATGCTGATGAGTACCAAAAAAATCCCATGAAGAAATGAATAATAAGAAATAATGCAGGACATGGAAGCTATGCAGTAAATAAGGCAAAGGGCCACACAGTAAAAGATGAGGGGAAATAAGAAATATTGAACAGCTGCCTCATTCCCATTATTGCTAACCCCAAGTGTTCAAAAATCATGAGTCAGGTCCCAAAATCATGACATTTTAAAAATAATAAATGCTGGGTTCTTTTTGTTTGCTTTCTGGGTTTTGAGCCTTTTGAGGTATTGCTGTCAAGATTGTCTCCACACCCACGAAGGCTAGAAAAAACACCAAATATCATGAAACTTGTGATGTAATCACAGGAGTTGGCAATGCTTCATTCTTTGAGCACCCTCCATCCTGTCCATTGAAAGACCCAGCAGTCCTATTGTAAAAACATGCCTTTAAAGATGATATCATAATTGATATGCACAAGGGTGCTAAATTAAGGTTGCACCGAGAACCTAATTTTGATATTCCTAACTTTTGAATGCTTGGTATTGTGACCTAAATAATGTTCTTTTAGCATAGTTTATTAGCATGTATTTTATGTAGATGTCTATATGTAGACTGTTAATTTAAACAGTGCCATCGAAGTCTATAGATTCCATAAAGTTCTTGTTATGCACTATAAATTAATTTCATCATGGCAAAATGACAGACCAGCCCTCAAAAGGGCAGGAATCCAGAGGAGACTTTATAAATAGCTCTAGTCTGGAGGGTAATCCCAGGAGTTTTTAAAGACACTGGTCACCTGAGAGGAAAGAACTAAAGAGCTCTTAAAGGGCCAGACATCCTGAAAGACTACCAATGGGAGTTCCTAAAGGGATAGGTGTGATGAGTTCCCCCCAGGGTGCTACCTGGAACTGGGGTATCAGTGAGCCCTCTGACTCACCAGCTTTGGCTCCCTCTCACACTGTGCTACTATGACAAGCTGTAAAGCCCTACAAGCTTGCCCTTTCACCAGCATTCACACAGGTAGGGACACACCCAGCTGCAGTTACATGCAGGCTTTCTAACCACCAGCCTCCCAGCCTAGGACCCCAGAGCAGTACCATCCTGCCCTGGTCAAATCTGACCAGTATATGGGTTTAACATCTGCCCCTCCCTCAATGTGAAGAGGACTACGCACACTTGTGGTAACCAAGCTCAAATGCACACTGGTTTGGATTAAAACATAAAATAAATTTATTAACTACAAAAGGTAGATTTTAAGTGATTATAAACAATAGCAAACAGATCAAAGCAAATTACCTAGTAAATAAACAATAACGCAAATTGGGCTTAACATACTGGATAGGTAGGATATGAATTAGCAAATTCTCATCCTGAGTGATAAACAGACTGGCAGTTTCTTAAGGCACAAGCTGCCTTTGCTTTGCAGCTTGGGTTTCCCAGGTTTTCATACACAGGCTAGAAATCCCTTTAGCCTGGGACCATCACTTTCCCCAGTTCAGTCTTTGTTCCTCAGGTGTTTCCAGGTGAGTTGTAGGAGGAGTGAGGTACCATCATGATGTCATTTCTCCCTTTTATATCTTCTTCCCACTTGCTGGAAAGCTCTTTTGCTGTGACTTGGGTTAAACAGTTCCCACTGTGTAGTGATAGCTCTGAGAGATTTCTATTGTACACAGTTCCTGGGGTAATCCTTGTGCCTGTGTGCATTTCCTCAATAAGACATTGACATTGTTTGGCCTTTTTATTTTTGTACCTGAAAGGCTGCTTGTGGGTGTTTTCAACCTCACAACATATTTCAATAACACATACATAGCCAAACTTCATAACTTCACATACGATAGCACATACAATCAATCCAATGAGATATTAATGTGTAGAAGACCAAGAATTTTCGAAAGATATGTCACAAGGCATACTTTGTGCAAAACATATCCTAATTATATGACAGAACGAGGAATAATGGTCTCAAGTTGCAGTGGAGGAGGTTTAGGTTGGATATTAGGAAAAACTTTTTCACTAGGAGGGTGGTGAAGCACTGGAATGGGTTACCTAGGGAGGTCGTGGAATCTCCTTCCTTAGAGGTTTTTAAGGTCAGGCTTGACAAAGCCCTGGCTGGGATGATTTAGTTGGGGATTGGTCCTGCTTTGAGCAGGGGGTTGTGAACTAGATGGCCTCCTGAGGTCCCTTCCAACCCTGATATTCTATGATTCTATTCTATGACAGTGGTGAATATTGGGGTGCCAGGGTGTCACAGTAGGCACCCTGAGAAAGCAACCCAAGAAACTCTTTAGCACCAACCATCATGAGAAAGCTGCCCATGGAGTTCTCAGACAGAGCCAGGGCTGCCACACCTGGGATGCAAGTAGGGTGACCAGATGTCCCAATTTTAGGGTCTTTTTCTTATATAGGCTCCTATTACCCCCCACCCCGTCCCGATTTTTCACATTTGCTGTCTGGTCACCCTAGATGCATGAGAGAAAGCTCAGTAACAAGCCCCACTCTCAATGAGGATTAGAGAAGCCCTAACCTCCTGATCATCAGACACTTCCCTTCCCTCTTTTGGTGCCCCTCAATACATACCACCTTGATGGGGGTGGGGGCTAACAGAAACCCTAATCCCCTGAGCAGAGGACAGCCATTTCTTCCCACAGCCCCCCTCATCTTACTGTGGAGGCTGGCAAAAGCTCATCTGCTTGGTCTCCAGCATCTTGGCCAGAAGATCATCCATTGTAAAAGCGTGGGGTCGGAACTGGCTCAGAAGGAAGAACTCTCCAGTGTGTCACCCACATTACTCCTTGCAGCATAGCAGCCTATGCACCCTGCTGGCAATGTGGGGGGATCACTAGCGAGTCTGAGGGGAAAGTTTCCTGCAGGTTTAGATTCCAGGGTCTGAATGCTTCAGCCTATGTCCCTGCAAGTTGGGTCTTCTCATTTACTTCTGTGTTATGACCAGCACAGGGCAGAACAGTTTCAGGGAATGACAGATCTAAGAGCTGTGAATCCTGCTGCTCTGATATCAAACAATAGCTCCCACACTGGGAGGACTGGGACATACTTTAATTCTGTAACCCTGCCTCAGCAGGTGTTGGGGGGGTAGGGTCAAGATTTTCTATCCCCTTCCCTCTCCCAACAGCTATTACATTGAGGGGACAGGAACATACCGGTTTTCTTTGCCTCCTTATCAGAGGATGTGATGGGGAAACTGACATACTGGGATTCTCTACTCCTTCAGGAGCCTTTATTTCAGTCTGGTGAAGATCCCTTGTATTCTTGGCCTATTTCAGAGGTAGGTGAGATGAGATCCCTGTATTAATAACTGCTGTGCTCTGCTCCAAAGGTGGCTGAATTTCAGAGCTCACTGAAGGATTCCTGCATAGACACCATGGAGAATGTAGAAGCTGCTTTTATGAATATCACATGTCTGTCTGCTTGTGGATTGCTGTTGTATTGTTTGCTATGTGACTACCAGAGCTAAATTTTTGGAAAGTTGGCTACCCTGGGCAGAAAGCAAACAATGTTGCAGGTACTCAAAAACAATAAAGTTGTGAGCTCCTTTGAAGTTTTACTTCTACCTTGCTTGGCACACTGCCTGGCTGGTGACTCAAGGGAGGGGGATCCAGGAAAGAAATCTAAACAAAGTGCTTTGGAACTATTAAGAGCAAAGCTTCCAGTGAGACAGGGAGACACTGGATCTGCATGGAAATATGTTGCATCTCAAGAGTCCAGAAGTGGGGAGTATGGCATAAGCTAGGCCTGCCTAAGCCATAGGCAAGGCATAAATGCACATAGACTGTTATTGTCTTAAGAAGCTGTTTCACTGAATGCCATGGTTCTGAATAAAAAATACTTTTCTTTAAGGAACCTACTTGGTCACTGTAACAATCAATAGTTATAACTCCTAAAGAGAAATCTACAGCAGGGGTCAAAGCCCCGTTAGACTTGGACCAGGCTAAGAAATCATGGATGATACACAGGGGACTACAGCCCATTTCCTGATCTGAAAGTTGGAATATTGTGTGATTCCACCCAAGAGGGAGAACATAAAAGTAATGAGGCCTGTCCACAGAGCTCTAATTGGCTGATTTTTGGTGGTCTCACCAGAGAGACCCAGGACTGAATTACCATCTCTCCTGTGTGTATGTCTACACTGCAATCCAAAGTGTGACTGCAGCACTGGTAGACATATGTGTGTTAGCTTTACCAGCACTAGCATGGCTAAAAATAGTGCAGATGTGGTGCCACAGGCTTCAGCACAGCTGAGCAATGCAAATATATACCCAGCATTCCCAAGATGCTTGCACACCCCATGCTGAATCCTGAGCCACTGTTTGACTCTGCTATTCTGAGCCATCCTAGGGCATGTATGTCTACCTATGCTGCAATTGCATCTCGTATTTATGTGTAGACACACCCTTGAGGCACGTTACTGGGGGATGGGGAGCTTGCCCTGCCACTGCCCATGCTATACTCACTGTACAGATGATTCAGCTCCCAGAGGCTGCCAAGCTAGCACCTGCACCAGCCACTATTAAAACACAATGAAGAGAAACATGACATTAGAATAACTAAGAGTTTCCCAAATCCCACAGGTGACCTGAAACCTGCAGTATAAGAGTGCAGTGTTATGGTGAATATGATTTGTGTGCAGATTCTGAATCAATTCAAAGCCATAAAACAAAGAGTCTGTGGAAGCACACACAATTTCTTGGGCTAAAGAATCTCATCTCCTATGTACATTGATGTTCAAACTGCAGTATCAGGTCTAGGCAACCTTTTACATACAAAGCCAGGGACTTAATTCTTTCAGGAGACTTTTCTGCCTCTAGTGTGTATTAGCCGGATTTCATATAAAATTATACATTAGCAGAGAGAGACTGTGGCTTTGGTTGATTGAGCATGAAGAATAGAACATAGGACACCTGGGTTCTGTTCCTGGCTCTATCACTTCCGTGCTATAGATCTTGGACAAGGTACTTTGCTTTTATGTGCCACAGTTTCCCCATTTTGCATTAAGGATAAGGAGATTCTTTTGTTGTGACATTGGATTAATTGCTTTTTGCAAAGACCTCTGAGTTCCTAGGATGGAAGGTGCTACAGAGAGAGTGAGAATGTTATTATCAGTCGTTGCTGGCACCCTTAGATATACAGGGAAAGCAAGGGAGAGTCCTGAAGCTTGCAGTTAATCTATCTTTCCCCAGGAGCTATGGCTAGATTGAAACACAAAAACAAAAAACAGGCACGTTTCACTCGGAGGTAGAGTTTAAAAAACGGCAAGGAAGCAGGAAAACCATACAGGGGCATTTCAGACATGTTGGATCCTTAACCGTTAAGATATGAGCTCCGCAGGCAACCCACCCGTTTTACTGCCCTTCCCAATCCCCCCACCCCAGCCTGCGCCCCCTCTCCATTTGCTGGAGACCTTTCCCAGCTTGTACTCTTCTCGGTCCCTGCGCCCCACGACACTCCCAAGAATCCACTGCAGCGCCCTCCCGTTCCCGACCGGTACGAGGGCTGAAAACACCGGCCGCCCGATAATCCGCTCCCGCCCACGCAGCCGATGTGCGCCCCAGGCACGCCACCCTCCGCCTCCCACGCCGGAGATCTCCTGGGCCAGCGAGCCGCGCGCAGGGCTGGCAGGGCCCGGCTGGCAGCGGGCGTCCAATCGGAACAGGCGGATCCTGCCTCTCCGACGTCACGCACCTGACCGGACAAAGGACAAAGTGTTTGCGCTAGGGCGGGGCGCCTTGCTCGTCCGGCCATTGCATCACGGCGGCGTGGTCTGCTGGGGACCAATGGGAGAGGGGGGCTGCGGCGCTGGGCGGAAGCAAGGAGCGGAGCGGAGCGCTGCGCTTGAGCTCGAGCTCGAGCTCCGGGAGTCACAGCAGGTTGCTGCTGCTGCTGCTGGTGGACGGACGCTCTAGAGGCAGAGCGCGGCGGTGATGCCCTATCGGAGCACGCTGCTGCACCTGCTCGCAGGAGGGTGAGCGAGCGATCCTGGGGCGGGCGGGGCTCGCGGGCTGGTTTCCCCCCTGCACTGCGGGAAGCCTCCCCCCGGTTCCTGGCCCGCCGGCCCTCCGCTGCGGCGCGGTATGAAGCAGGGAACGGGGGCGGGAAACGCATGAGTTTTGTTTCTGCGCACGTGGCCCTGTCTCTTAGCCTGAGCAAAGCAGCCCGGAGGAAGCCCAGGCGGGACCCAGAGGGGCGGGGACGGAAGGGCTCACCACGTCCACCATCCCTACTGATAGGGGAGCCAGCAGGGCTCCTCCGAGGGACGGGGCTAGGGCTCAAGAGCTCTTTGTCCCGAGCCCTTAGTCCCAGTTCTCTCCCCTCCCGTAATCAACAGAATCTACTGGGGCAGCTGCAGGCAGGCACAGACGGCAGACGTTGTGCTTTGGGGTGTGAAATCCCCCCACAGAGCCATATGGCAGTGACAGGGGTACCCCTTCTCTGGGTTGTGTCATGGTCCCATCAACTTGAGTTTAGGGGATGCCTATCCCTGTATCTGTCACCCCATTATCTGGATCCTTTCCTTTTCTTAGTTGGGTGGGTTCAACTGTGTATCTCTTATTGTGCCTTCTCTTGAGTGTCCTCCACTTGTGCTTTCCCATCTCTAAGGTAGAAATCTTGTATCTGTGTTGTCCCCCACATGCCTGACCCCAACCCTGCTTCTGGGGGTACACACTTGTTTCACCTATTCCTCTCCCAAATGCCTTGCCCTCTGTTTCTGGGGCACAGTCTCATGTATTTCTCTGCTGTCCCTCTTGAGTGCCAGATTCCTCCCACACATCTGGGCTGTAAAACCCCTGTATCTTTCCTTGTTGTTCCACCAAATACCTGATTCGTCCATTCTCAAGGCCAGATGGGGCCATGAGTCTCCAGTCTGCCCAACTCTCGCACTACACCCTCATCCCGTGTTCTTCCCTTTCAGTGATTGCTTCTGTATACCTCGCCTCTCTCCATCCTCTCCTGAGGGAGCACGGTGTAGGATTAGGGACACATCAGTCCCAGATTCTCTGCATGAATCTCCCTTTGTCCCTCACCCTCATGGTGGCTGGGACATGAGAAAAGAGATGGCGCCTCCTCCCCTGCACATTCCAGTTCCATAAATTCTGGCTCCCTGCTAAAAGGTTCAGTGCAGAGAATCCTATCCTTCCCCACACCCTGGTTACTGGCAATGCGCTTCAGTCCTGATCTAGACTCTCCTATTCCAGTCTCAAGTGCAGGCTTAATCCTGGATGTGTATGTGGTACCTTGTACAGGTGGATAGGAGTGTACTTGTGTAGAATAGAACCTTAGAGAGTGAGGCTGCTTGGTTGCTAGGCCAATTTTTCCACCTAGATCACCCACCTGAATTCAGCAGGAAATGTGTGGGTGCAGAGGTTGAGAGGAGTTGGGGAATGAGAATTGGATCAGGACTCATCTCAGCATAGTCAGTCCAGTGACATCTTGGCTGCTCCCCGAGAACAAACCTTCTGATTAGCAAAAATAAAGGACAAATTCCTGTATATCTTCTTTTAAAAAAAAAAAAAAAGTACTTGTGGCACCTTAGAGACTAACAAATTTATTTGAGCATAAGCTTTCGTGAGCTACAGCTCACTTCATCAGATGCATTCGGTGGAAAATACAGCGGGGAGATTTATATACATAGAGAACATGAAACAATGGCTGTTACCATACACACTGTAAGGAGAGTGATCACTTAAGGTGAGCTATTACCAGCAGGAAGGCGGGGGAGGAGGAAAACCTTTTGTGGTGATAATCAAGGTGGGCCATTTCCAGCAGTTAACAAGAACATCTGAGGAACAGTGGGAGGTGGGGTGGGGGAGTTATTTTGTGTAGCTCACGAAAGCTTATGCTCAAATAAATTTGTTAGTCTCTAAGGTGTCACAAGTCCTCGTTTTCTTTTTGCGAATACAGACTAACACGGCTGCTACTCTGAAACCTGTATATCTTCTGTTTTACATTGTGTTGTAGCTTTTGCACTTGGCTAATATTAGAAGGGAATGGGGCCTGGTCACTGGTGTCTAGAGGAGGCCTGGGAGTCAAGAATCAAGGTTTTGTTCCCAGCTATGGGAATAGGTGTATTGGGATGTGTGTGATCTAATCCCAGTTCTGTCAGTGACTGGCTGTGTGACTTTAAGCAAGTCCCTTTGCACCTCTTTGTCTCATTTTCCCCTTTTATACAAGAGGGGAAAATAGCAGCTATTTATCTGATATGGTGAGGGTGAGACCTAAATTATTAATCTTTTAAAGTGTTTTTGTAATGCTCCAATTATTGGTGTCAGCAAAGAGCAAAATATTATTATATTCAGATATCCAGTTTATATTTGACCTTACATTTCACTGAGCTCAGCAACTCTATCTCCTGGGAATTTCTGAATTGAGTCCAACCAATGGTTTGTTTAGTCCAGTGTCCTGTCTCTGATGGTGGCTAGTACCAGCAGTTTTAGAGGAAGGGGCAGGAAACCCTGCAGGGGACCTATCTTCCCCTCCTCTTCCCCCAGGAAAGTTTCCTCCTGACCCCCAATGGCTAGAGGTCAGCTTGTTCCCCTGAACTGGAGAGGTTAGATCCCTTCCAAACTTCTGGAGGTTTTAATCCTTATTAATGTAACTGAAGTTCTCATTATCCATATAAATGTTAACTTTTTTTTTTTTTAATCCCATTAAGGTCTTGGGCTCTGATTATCTTGTGACCATGAATTCCTCAGGGTAATTATGCATGTATGAAGTGTTTTATTGGTTTTCAATTTGCTGCCTTTCATTGTGAGAGTAAAGAGTACCCCACCTACCCTCTCAGTTCCCATTGTTATTTTGCATACCTTTATCATATCCCCTGTTAATCTCTCTAAACTAGTCTTTTCAGTCTTGCCTCCTAATCCTCTACAGGCCTCATGCCATTTTTGCTCCCCATCTCCATACCCTGGCTTTGTTCCATCTATGTCATTTTCCAGAGAGGGTGACCAGAGATGAACACACTGTTCTATGTGAGGGCATTCCATTGCTTTTATAAAGATGTTGGAATAGCTCCAGTATTATTCTCCATCCCATTCCTCTGCATTGTAACATTTTGTTGGAATTTTTGATTGCCACTGCCCATGGAAGAGATTTTTATTGACCACAAGGGCACCTAGGTTACAGTTGAGAATCCAGTAAGATGATGGAGGAATTCAGATGATTCCTTGCAGTGTGCATTGCCTTGCATTTGTCATGCCTGAATCTAATCTACTTTTGTTTTGTCTATTCACGTCACTTAGTTAGGTCCTTCTGAAGTTCTTCAGTCTTCTCCAGTCTTGACTAATCTAAATAACTGTCATTTAAATATGTTACCATCTCACTGTTCACCCCTCCCTGCTTTCCAAATCATTAACTAAACAATATCAATCCTAGTATAGAACAAGACAGTTCATTCCTAACCTTTTGCCATGATGGAAATTGGCTATTTATACTACTCTTCTCTTAGTTTCCATTCCATGACAGAAGTTCACCTCTCACCCCATGCTGCTTGCTTTCCTTTACAGCTTCTTGTGAGGGTCTTTTATAAAGGTTTTTTGAAAGCTACGTCAGCCAGTTCTCTTTAATTCGCTATTTTATTGATAAGTTCAAAGAATTATAACAGATTCCCTTTGCAGAAGCTGTGATGGTTTGTCCCTGTTTTGTTCACACAGAGGGTTCATAATACTATTTTTAATTAATATTTCAGTCAGTGTTCCTGGTACAGAGGTAAGACTCTCTGATCTGTAATTCCCAGGATCACTCTTAGTGCCTTTTTCAGGGATTGGTAAAACAGTTGCTACCCTCCAGTACAATAGCTGATTTTATTTAGGTTGCATATTCCTATTAACAACTCAGCCTCTTCATTCTTAAATTCCTCAGAATAAATGGGTGTGCCATCTACTCCTGGTGACTTGTTCTTTAATTTACCAGTTTATTCCAGCATCTCCTCTTTTGTTGTCATTACAGTTTTTAACCATTTCAACTGCAGGCAGGGCCAGTATAACCACTAGGCGAACTAGGCAGCTGCCTGGGCCGCTAAAAAGCGATGCCCCCCCAGGTTTTTTTTTTTTTTTGCTTCATCCAAAATGGGACGGGGCGCAGTTCGGTCCTTTCCCCAAGCCGCCTTCCCCTATACCCCGGTCTCCTTTGTTCTCTGTCTCTTCCACACACTACATTGGGCAGCTCTGTGCGCAGGTTGCCTCATGGCAACCCAGCTGTGCACGCAAGGAGGGTTCATCTTTGGTTCCTTTCTCCTACCAGGGAAAACTTTTGGGGCAAATAAATCAAGGAGCCGGAATCAGAGGGCTTGGTAATCGCCCCACGGGAAACTTCCAGCCTCCCTCTGCCCGGGGAGAGGTCCGTGGCAAGGCGTGGCTGTCTGCACTTTATCACAAGCCCGTGCCCTGGACCTGAGGTCAAGCGCATCTTCTCACGAGCGAGCAGGGCTGGCTCTCTGGCGACCTGCCTCGGTTGCATTTCCCAGGCACTTCCCTTGTCTCTGGGGAGGGAGCGAGGGAGGAAAATGCTGGAGAGGAGGAGGAGGGAAGGAGACACAGCGATGGAGGAAGTGGGGAGAGGATGCAGGGGACAGGGAATGTGGGGTTGGAAGGGGAGAGGTATAGCTTGCAAGGCTGACCCTCCAGGGTGCGCCTCTGTCCATCTCCTCCACCGACTGTGTCAGACCATTCTTCGGAACTCCCGCCATAGAGATCAGATCCCATGCCTCTGCCCCCACACAGCTCTGTTGATGCTAATCAGCCATTCTCTGCTTTCCACTCTGAGGCTCCCCACACTAGATCTGACCTTGCTGGGTAACTTCCTCTATAAGTATCAGTTTGAATCATCAGATCTCTTAGGCTGTTACCTCAAATACCCATCATGCTGCCTCTCTCCCTGGGACCTCTGCTTAGAATTTTACCCTCCATGTGCCTTTGGACACAAAGTGGAGGGCAAAATGTTCAGGTACTCGGAGAAAGAGACTTAAAAATCCCAATCCCAAGAAAAATCTGTCAGCTTCTCAACTCCCTTTGTCCAACCCACCACTACTAAGGGCCAGGGTCACCAGCTAGAAGTCATCTCTGTAAACAAGTCTTTTGGGGTGCAAACAAGCCAGGCTCGTACAAAGGCCTTGAACAGACAGACCATGGGCATGGACTGTGGGGCCTTCTGATTTTTCTGATTCTAGTCTGGCCTTATATTGTGGGGTCTGTCTGCCTCAAAGGGACTGGAAAAAGTTTCTGTATCCCGTTCATCTCTAGGGCACCAGAGCCAGTCTGGCCCTGGGTCAATAATGACCACAAGTCACATAAGCCATTAGTGGCTTTTATGTTATAAACCAGTTTGGTGGGTGTCAGCCCAGGCCTGGTGGACAAATGCAATTGTTACTAACTGGCTTCTTCAGTGGCAGCTTCGGCAATTGCCCAGGAGTGAATAGGTTCCAGACTAAAAGGGGGTTCCTCCATGGCAAGCTGAGGCATGTGGACAAAATGTGGGCACTGGCCCTGCTAATGTAGGGACTGAATCTGCTCTGGGGACCTGCAGATCATACCCTCTTCAGGGCTGTCAAGTCAGCTGCTGACGTCATCAGCAAAGTCCTGCGATGGGACTGGGCAGCTGAGCTATTTGCTGTGGGCAGCTCCGGTGCAAAGGTCATGAGTTTGAGTCCTCTCCCTGGACTTAGCTTCTCTCAAATGCTGATACCTGAGCAGGGCTGGCCAGGAGCTGTTAGAGCCAGCACATTAATTAGTGCCGGAGCCAGAGGCCACATGTGAGGAAGGCCAGAGGGCCTGGACAACAGGGAAACAATGCAGAGGAGGTCAGAGCTGCTGCCCCCTGTTCCTGAGGAGTAACTCTTGTTCAGTCCAATCTGCCCTCACTGTCTCCCCAGATGTGGTGGCACAGCTGGAGCCATCCTGACCTGCCCCTTGGAAGTGGTGAAGACACGTCTGCAGTCATCCTCGTTGGCCCTGCGCCCTCTCTGCCTCCCTGAGGTGCAGCTGCAGGGGCTGAATGGGGAGTTTGTGCGTCCAGCCTCACCCTCACCCGGCGTGCTCCAGCTGATGAGGTGAGCTGGGGAGGGGGTTGTGATGGGTTCAGTCGCAGAAACCCCCTTGGGACTGTCTCCCGATGCGCTGAGACTATCTCTGAGCCCGTTTTCCCTGCTAGCTTGGGACTTAGGAACCCTGCCTTGTTGAGCCAGACATGCTAGCCGCTGCAACACAGACCCAGGGTCTGAACCTGCAGACTTAACTGAAAACAGCTTAAGAAGTGCTGCTGTCTCCAGCACCCAGACACCCAACTCCCAATGGGATCCAAACCCCCGGTAAATCTGTTTTACTCTGCATAAAGCTTATACGGGGTAAACTCATAAATTGTCTGCCCTCTGTAATCCTGATAGAGAGATGCATAGCTGTTTGCTCCCCCAGGTATCAATTACTTACTCTGGGTTAATTAATAAAAAAAAGTGATTTTATTAAATATAAAAAGTAGGATTTAAGTGGTTCCAAGTAATAAGAGACAGAACAAAGTAAGTTACCAAGCAAAATAAAACAGAACACGTAAGTCTAAGCCTATTACTTAAAGAAACTGATTACAGATGAAATCTCACCCCTAGAGATGTTCCAATAAGCGTCTTTCATAGATTGGACTCCTTCCTAGTCTGGGTCCAGCAATCACTCACACCCCCATAGTTACTGTCCTTTGTTCCAGTTTCTTTCAGGCATCTCTCTGGGGTTGAGAAGCCATCCCTTGAGCCAGCTGAAGACAAAATGGAGGGCTTTCCAGGGTGTTTTATATTCTTTCTCTTGTGGGTGGAAACCCCTTTGTTCTCCTGTGCAAAATCACAGCAACAAGATGGAGTTTGTAGATACCTGGGCAAGTCACATGTCCATGAACTCAGCTTTTTGCAAGCCAATGCCACTGTTTACATGTTACTTTGAACCTTCCCAGGAAAGCTCAGATGTGGATTGGCGTCTCCCAAAGTCCATTGTCAGTTAAGTGTTTCTTTAGTAGGCGCTTCTTGAGAGAGGACTATTCTCAGTGAAGCATTTAGTCAGCTTACTGAGACTACTTAGAATCAAACACATTGAGATACAAGTATATAGCCAATATTCATAACTTCAAATACAAAAATGATACACATATACAGACAGCATAATCATAACTAGCAAACTACAACCTTTCCATAAACATCCCACTTGACCCCCTCTGTACAAGACCTGGAGCAACCATAGGACCCTGGTTGTAACAATGATCTATACGGTCACAGTTCATGTCAATAACGTCACAGGGGTTACATGCATGTGCAATTTAGCAGCATGAGGGGTTCAGGCTGGGAGAGCCTGCCAGCAATTGGAGAAGGGTGGGGGATGGAAGTTGGACTTAGAGATGAAAGCCATGGAGGAAAGGGCTTCAGGGCACAGCGTGTGTCTCAGTGTGCTTCCTGTCTCTCTCAGCTATGTCTATGTCTACACTACAGTCAGACACCCACAGCTGGTCCATACCAGCTGACTTGGGCTCATGGAGCTGTTTAATTGCAGTGTAAATGTCCAGATTTGGGCTGGAGTCTCTGTTCTAGGACCCTGTGTGGTGGAAAGGTCCCAGAGCTTGGGTTGCAGCCTGAGCTGCAGTGTCTACACCCTAGCTAGAGCCCCACGAGCCTGAGTCAGCTGGCAGGGGCCAGCCGTGGGTGTCTGATTGCAGTGTAGACATACCCTCTGAGTCTGAGGCCAGGTCTTTACTACAGACCTGTATCGGACACCCCGAGCCACAGTTATACTGACGTAACCCCAGGTGTAGACAGAACCGTGACAGTCAGAGAGCTTCTCTCATTGACATAGCTACCACCTCTCACGAAACTGGATTAACTACGCTGACAGGAGAAACTCTTGCTGTTGGGTTAGTAGCATCTTTAGTAAAGCACTACAGTGGCACCGGTGCAGCACTGACATGAAGGCAAGTCCTGAGAGGCAGCTGCTGGGGCTGGGACAAAGGTCACAGCTGGTGGTGAATAAACAGATTCTGGATTGTGCAGGTAAATTGGGGGAAATGAAGAAATACTGAGGGGAGAGTGAAGAAGTGGCTGAACAGAAAATGAGGGGAGCAAGATAAATGTGGAGGAAAGGAGTGAGAGGAAGGAGGCCAGGGAGAGATGCAGAGAGAATGAGATGTAGAGAAAGGGAAAGGGCTGGTAGGGATAAACAGAGGAGAAAGAGGATTAGGAGAACAGACAGCCTGGTCCCACTCCTTCTCTGATTTTATTTATTCCTTTCTTCCACAGGGCCATCCTGGAGAAGGAAGGAATCCGCTCCCTCTTCCGAGGCCTAGGTCCCAACCTTGTTGGAGTCGCCCCGTCCAGGTAAGAATCACTCGGTGAGGATATTCTCCTCCTCTTCCCCCCCCCCCCCATAGGGTCTCACTAGGGTACACTCTCCTAGGGTCCTTACCAGTCACTGCCCCACCTCCCCACAGTGTCCAGGGCCTGGATACAGTGCAGTCTCTGGTCCCTCCATGGGGACACTCAATGGAGGCCCCTCACCATGCCTTGTGAGGCTCGGGTTGACACCTGGTGTCCACGTGTGGCTGTTGTCTGAGGTATCCTCAGTGCAGGTTCTGTCTGGGGTAAGTTATGTGGAAACAAGGTCCCTTTATGCTTCTGTTACTCCTCTCGGGTGGATTGCTACTGGACGTGTATGTCTCTCCCCAACCAGGGCCATCTATTTTGCTGCCTATGCTGGGGCTAAGGAGAAGCTCAATATTGTCTTCAGACCTGAGTCCAAGAAAGTTCATGTGCTATCGGCAGTCTGTGCAGGTGAGCTTCTCCAATGCTGGATTAGACCAGTGGGCCCATTCAGCCTGGGATCCCTGTAAACATGAGGGTATTTGAACATCTGGGGTCACTGCTCAGGCCATTCTCATTCACATAATCACCTCATTTCTTTGTTAGCCCTTCCGAAGCCCACCCCATCCTGCTGCAGCAGCTTCCCAGGTCAATGAAACACAACAGAAACAGAAAAGGAGTACTTGTGGCACCTTAGAGACTAACAAATTTATTAGAGCATAAGCTTTCGTGAGCTACAGCTCACTTCAGCTCACGAAAGCTTATGCTCTAATAAATGTGTTAGTCTCTAAGGTGCCACAAGTACTCCTTTTCTTTTTGCGAATACAAACTAACACGGCTGCTACTATGAAACAACAGAAACAATATCTCTTAATTCACCTGATGTTGCTTCTCAGTGTCAATGATCTAGGCCTTAGCCCAGTGATACTCAAACCTCAGTGGGGTTCAGGAGCCAAATTAGCGATCAGCTTACCCAAAAAAGCCACTTCATCATTTCATTTACTATAGTGCTGTAGATTCATGTTTAAACAGTATGATGGGAAATATTTAGTTTTTTTTAAGATATAATTCTCACAGCAAAATGACTGACCCAGTATTATTTTATCAACTACAATTGGTTAATAACCTAGTAAAAGCATCCTGATTGGTTAATAATTAAATCAGTGTTTTAAATATCCTGCACTGCAGAGAGCTTCAGGAGACAATACAGAGCCACTGCGGCTCACAAGCCTCAGTCTGAGTATCGCTACATTAGCTCTTTGATTGCCTTGGCAAACAGGATTCCCTACAGGGGACCCAGGTAACTTAACCAACACACATAATCTGAGCAGTCCCACTGTCTTTCCTGCTCCTGTTGTCTTCTCTTTCTCTAATGCAGGGGTCAGCAACCTATGACACGCGTGCCAGGTTTTAATGGCATGCTGCTGTCTGCCTACCCCAGCAGACAGCAGCCTGCCATTAAAAATCCTACCCTGCCTGGCCCGCTCTTCTCCACCCCCCGCCCACCGCTCTTTCCTTGCAGGGCAGGCAAGCTTCCCCCTCTCCCTGTCTCTTCCCCCAGCGTGCTGGGTTCCTGCCCCTCCTCCTCTCCCTCCCTGCAGCCGATCAGCTAACTGCCCTTGCTACAGGGACCTTGGGGAAGGGGGTAGCATCAGCATATTCCCTCCAGCCCCCTGCCGTGAGCTGCTCAGGGCAGGGGACTGGGAGCACCCCCATGACCCCAGTCCACAACCTCTAAACCCCCCCACAACCCCAGCCCTGACTCCGGCATCCCCAATACATACCCAGCCCCCCATGCCCTGACTCTTGCACCCCCCACATCCCCACCCCCACCCTGAGCACCAAACGGGAGCTCCTGCACACACACACCCCCCACACCCCTACCTGCACCCCTTGCACGAAATGGGAGCTGCTCAGGTAAGCGCTTCACACCCAAACCTCCTGCCCCAACCCTGAGCCCCCTCCTTCATTCTAGCTCCTGGCCAGACCCTGCACCCCAACCTGCTCCTTCACCCCTAGCCCTGTTCTCAGTGCACTCCCACCCTCATCTCAGTGCAGAGAGAGGAAGAGAATGGCTAGAACTAGGGAGAAGGTAGGTACCTACTCTATGTGGACAGGGCTGGGACCCCAGACCGGCTGAGGGGGGCCAGCAGCCGGGACCCTGGCTGGCAGGAGCCGGTGGACGGAACCCCAGACTGCCAGCGGGCTGAGCTGCTCAGCCCACTGCCGGTCTGGGGTTCTGGCTGCTGGCCCCTTGCTCAGCCCGCTGCCGACGGTGTAAGATCAGCGTTTTAATTTAATTTTAAATGAAGCTTCTTAAACATTTTGAAAACCTTGTTTACGTATGACAACAGTTTTAGTTATATAATATATAGACTTAGAGAGAGAGACCTTCTAAAAAACATTAAAATGTATTATTGGCACGCGAAACCTTAAATTAAAGTGAATAAATGAAGACTCAGTACACCACTTCTAAAATGTTGCCGACCTTTGCTCTAATGGGACCCTCCATCCTCAGCAAGTCTCATTGTTTCCTGCCTCTCCTTCCAGGTTCAGCCTCCTTCTTTCTGGTTCCAGGCACCAGGGGTGGGGGAAATGAGGCTATAATGAAACCAATGAGATTCATAGATTTCAAGGCCGGAAGAGACCATTGTGATCATATCATCTGACTTCCTGCATAACACAGGCCAGAATGTCCCAAAAATAATTCCTAGAACACATATTTTAGAAAAACATCCCATCTTGATTTAAAAATGGTCAGTGATGGAGAATTCACCAGGACCTCTGCTAAATTGTTGCAATGGTTAATTACCCTCATGGTTGTTATGCCTTCCTTGCCATCTGAATTTGTCTAGCTTCAATTTTATAGCCATTGGACCTTTCTCTGCCAGACTGAGGAGCCCAACTATTATAATTAAATAATATTTAAATATTATTAAATATTTGTTCCCCATGTAGATACTTATAAATTGTGATGAAGTCACCCCTCAACCTACCCTTTGTTAAGATTATCAGATTGAGCTCCTTGAATCACCCACTGTAAAACAGGTTTTCTAATCCTTTAATTGTTCTCCTGGCTCTTCTCTGAGCACGCTCCAATGTATCAACCTCCTTGAATTATGGACAGCAGACCAGGACACAGTATTCCGGCTGTGGTTGCACCAGTGCCAAATACAGATGTGTGCACAGGAGGGGTGGCTCCCAGTAAGGGGAAGCAGAGTGAAACAGGCTTCGCCTTAGAACTCTTCACTCCCAGCAGAGCACTTACAGGGGACCCCCAAACTATGCCCAAACTGGTACACCACTGCAGATTAACTAGCATTCAAAGAGCTAACCCACCAATAACTCCCCACAAACTGTGCACTGTTGTAGCACCACTTTGGTACCTGTCATGACCTCTGACCTTCTGCTCTCTAGGGGTCACCTCCTCCACGCTTACCAATCCCATCTGGCTGGTGAAAACCAGGATGCAGCTGGAAGCCAGGTAAGGAAGGGAGTGCACGCACGTGCGTGCACACAGACTGCATGGGGCAGGGGGTGACCCACTGACAGAATGTGTGCTTTCAGGACACTGGAAAAGAAGCAGTTATTAATGAGCTTCCAAACACAGCTGTGAGGTACCCAGGCCAGAAATAACAAGGGGTATATGTTTTGGCAGGGGTGGGGGGTGTGCTGTTGACCAGTATTGAGGGGCAGTGGCAGAGCTGTGTATGGGTGATTCTAATCCCCCTCTTGGTCTCTGCAGGGCAAGGGGGGAGAAGCACAGTAATGCCCTCCAGTGTGCCGTACGAGTGTACCGCACTGAGGGCCTGCGTGGATTTTACCGTGGAATCAGTGCCTCCTACGCTGGAGTCTCAGAGACAGTCATCCATTTTGTCATCTATGAGGCGCTGAAACAACAGCTGCGGGAGCAGCAGCCATTCCTCCCAACAGCCTTTGCACTTGCACCTAACAGCCATGATTTCTTTGGACTCATGGCAGCTGCTGCCATCTCCAAGACATGTGCCTCATGTATTGCATACCCACACGGTGAGCTGCTCCATCCTCCCCTCCACCACCCTCCTGCTGGGAGAGGCCTGGCCTGGAGCATGACTCTGCTAAAGTCCCATCCCTTTGTTTTCCCAGAGGTTGTCCGGACACGGCTGCGGGAAGAAGGATCCCGTTATCGCTCCTTTGTGCAGACCCTGCGGCTGGTGGCCCAAGAAGAGGGACCCCTGGCTCTGTACCGAGGACTCCCGGCCCAGATGATGCGCCAGATCCCCAACACAGCTATCATGATGGCTACCTATGAACTGATCATCCACTTGGCCATCAAACTGTGACCCTGCACAAATGCACCAGCCCCTTGTTAAGGCTGCTAGCTGTGCACGGGAGAGCCAAGGTCTTGCAACCTGACATGTTTTTCCTGTTCCACAAGGTAGTGCTGCTCACTCTGTAGCAGGAGGCCGGCGTGGTGATGAACTTGTGTGTGGCAGTCTGTCTGCTGACAGGATGCAGAGTTCTCAGGCCAGAGTGGTGGTTCTGGATGGTGCGTGGCCTCTACCATCAACCTCCAGAAAGTGTAACTGGTCTGATGCTCTGAGGTGGCAGTAAACCAGCTAGAATATGTTCAGTGGGGGCTCCTAGTGCAAAGCCCAAGAGCATGGAGTGCAGTGGAGGAAGAGAAAGAAGGATAAATAAATTTTTATATATTCCCTAGCTGGCCATCCCCATCACTAAAAGTAAATGTATAGTTAGCCCCAGGAGCTCTACTCTTCTTGGGCCTGGCCTATGGGCGTAGCTGGACATGTAGTCAGTGGATAGGGAGAGTAAACAAATCTGAAGAAACTCATGCAGCAAACAGATTTTGCTACTCCTTCAGCTACTCCCTGGGATTCTACACGTAGTCAGGGTCTCTATACAGAGTCCTAGCCTCTACCCTGTCTTCTTCCAAAGGATTCTCTAAACCTGACTGATAGACATCCTAGTGCATGGTACTTAGCAGGTATCTGACATCATCTCCTTAGGGGAGCAGTCACCTGTGGAAAGAATCATACAGCTGAGCAATTAACTCTGCCTTTTTCCCCTCCTTAAGAGAGGCCAGGGTAGTGGGTTAGAACTCAACCCCATGTATCAAGAGAAGCAGGATGCATCCTGGCAGGGGGATTTCTGGCCTGGGCAGCTTGTGTTAGTGTAGGCCCCATCTATTCCTCTCTCAAGTGTGTTCTCTGCAGGGAAGGCACGTGCAAGGGCCCAGTTCTGTCTTCCTCTACTGGAGGTACTGTGAGATGAGGAACAGTAGATATAAAAACCAAGCTGGATTCCTGGTGTGTGAAACGTACTGTTTTGTGCCTGTGAATGTCATTTAGAGGGTGGATGCGAGCGTTGAAGTTGAGGGATTTGTTAATACACTTTGATGTTTTCAGTTTAGTCTGTCTGTATCTGAGGGACTAATCCCCCAACCTCCTTGAACCCACTGCAGGGGAACCAGACTGTCTAAAACTAAGGCCCTGCTGTGGACAAAATGCTTATGGTTTTCAGTTACCTAAGTGGAGGTAACAGGTTGGAAAATGATGCCATTTTGCCAGGCAAGAGGGCCTATAGGGCTAACTGCTGCCCTTCAAGCATCCACTCCAGCCTCTGCCTTTCAGAATGAAGAATCCCAGAAGCCTTGAGTCTGTTTTTTTTTTTTAAATCCTTTTATTTTAAAATCCACCTCGTTCCCTCCTTCCTTCACTTGTTTAGGCTTATTGACGATTTTACAAAGCGACACAAGCTGCAGGTTTGTGGGTTTTTGTTTTTGTTTTTTTTTTTTTGCATCAAACAAGAATAAACCTCAAATGACAACATTGAAAAAATATACAATATATATATATATGTGGGGGCCTGCAGCTGACCACGCTTGCCCAACCCTTGCTGGTGGGTGTTTTCTTCTTCCCTGCTGCTCCTAAATGCTCCACTCCCTTCACATGGGTCCCTATACTATCCCATCCTCAGGAGAGGGACCTAATGTGAGGGAGTATGGGCAAGGAGCCCATGGCCCAGCCTGTGTTCCTGGGGTGCTATGGAGAAGGAGAGGGGTTAAGAGTAGAAAGTACCCTCCCCCTAGTGAAAATGTCAGAGGAAGAGGAAATGGGCAAGAGAAATTAGAGGGATTGGGGGAAATGTGTATTTGTATACACAAGGAGAGAGAGAAAAAGGGGAAGAGGGCAGTGACCCCCTCAGGCTGGGTGGTGGTGGTGGGGATCTCTGTTTAGCATTCTTGCTTCCCTCCTCCCACAGCACAAGGCTCCTAGTAGCAGCAGGGGCCATCTCTTTTGCCCACAATGCGCTGGTCATCTCCGTCATCATTGCCTGGGGTGTCCGGTGTGTCTGAGTCGCTGCTGTCGTCATCCTCCTCCTCCACTTCCTCTACAGCTCGTGTCTCCCCACTTGCTGCTGGCCTCTCCTGGCAGCTCTGGTATGACTGGGAAGAAGGGGCATGGGGGTAAGTAGAGGGCTTAGAGTAGAGGTGGGCAAACTACAGCCTGCGGGACCCTCCTGCCTGGCCCCTGGCCTGCGAGGCTCACCCCCGGGCCTCCTCCCCCACAGCCTCAATTCACTGCGCTGCTGGTGCAATGCTCCGGGTGGGGGCTGCAAGCTCCTGGGGCAGCACAGCTGCAGAGCCTGGCCTGACCTGGTGCTCTGTGCTGCACGGTAAGGGGGCAGGGAGCAGGGCGGGTTGGATAGAGGGCAGGAGAGTTTAGGGGAGTGGTCAGAGGTCTGGGGGGGGTTGGATAGGGGGGCAGGCGTGACGGGTTCTGGGGGCAGTCAGGGGACAGGGAGAAGGGGTGGTTGGATGGGGCAGGAGTCCTGTGGGAGGGTCATCAGGGTTGGATGGGATAGGGGACTGGGGGGGATGGAGGGGGCCAGGCCACGCTCCCCTCCCCTAACCAGCCCTCCATACAATTTTCCAAACCCAATGCAGCCCTCAGGCCAAAACGTTTGCCTGCCTCTGGCTTAGAGCATCAATTGCCAACCAGAAACCAACCCCACCTTCCTCATCCCATCTCACCTCCATGGGGTTGACGATGATGGTGAGGGCCGAGTCATCCCAGAACATGTCACTCCCCTTGCTGCTGGCTCCTGCATGGCCTCCCCCAGCAGCCCCTGCAGCCTCGTGCCCAGCCCCCTGGCGGTGCAGGGAGTGGATACGCAGGATGCCGAGGATGACCATGAGTGCCAAGAAGCCCACACACACCACGATGATGATGGTGGCTGCACTGGGGACCACTGGAGGGGGAGGGATAAGGAGGTTACAAACATCTGACCAAACAAAGGTTCCCACACTGTCTCGCCTTTAACCTGTGAGAGGCCAGGGATACTTGGGTATTGCTCTAGGGCAACCCCAGCTGCAGGAATCTGCCTCTGCTCCTTGCTTGGCCACGGGCCCAGCTTCATGTGCGCTGCAGCCCCACATGCCAAGCATGTCCCAGCCTCACTCACTGCCTTCATAAACTGTCAGTACTCCTCCTGCCCTCCTAGATTTGACTTCCTGAGTGGCCCAGCCCAGCCTTCACTTGCCTGCCCTCTAGCCCTAGCTGCCTCCTTTGCTTGGACCCTCCATGGAGTAGCTCCAGTCAGTATTGCACGCTTTGGGGCAGCTTCTCCAGGCTGGCTGCACTGCTGTGAGTGCAGCAGAGGAAGGGAGGGGCAAAGGGGGCACTAAGCTGCCTCAGGTCATGCCTGTAGTGGCCTGCTTCCACTTGTACCAGCTGCCCCCCCCCATCTTGCAAGCAGCAGATTTCTAGAAGCCAGGAAACACCCCCACCGCGCGCGCGCACACGCGTACACACACACACGCACGCACGCACGTTCTCCTCCTGCATTCAGTTAAACTGGCTCTACGGCTCCTTTGTGTTGGCAAAGTGGCACAAAGCAGCAGGGTGAACCAATGAATCTGGCCACTGCTCTCTTCCCTGCTCTTCTCCATCACCTTTGGCAGCAAGAGTCACCACTTCCTTTGCAGCAGCCTCCTTGCTGTCCGGAGCTGCTTCCCTGTATCTGCCTTGTTCATTGCCTTCTAATCCCAGTTCTCCTCTTAGATCAGCTTCAACCTGGACTCTGCTTTTTAAATTTCTCTCTGCTGCTGAGGCATCTCTGGAATTGCATTAATCAGCCCTGTGCAGAGTTTCTATGAGAAATGTAAAATGAAGCAATGCCAGCCACTCTACTCTTCTTAGCCCTTTCTGGAGGAGGATCTCAAAAGGACTATTAAGCACATCAACCAACCTCATGAACCACTACTCCAAGCATTAAAATGCAGCCACCTCTGGACTGAGTTCTGGGAGTTGATGAATGACAGTATATGACAGAAAGCCAAGAAGAATCTTTTAGGTGATTAAAACTAAGATGGGAGGATATAGAGACAGAAAGGAATCACCCAGTCTTATTGGGTTTTGCCAGGAGCCCAGGGTTTATAACCTGACTCAGGGAAATAGTGAGAGGAGATCTGCAGTGACCATGAGAAGCTGTTGCTTCAGATTTAAATTTCATCTGAATATCACCTCTTCCCTAGCCCCACACCAGAGCCAGCCCTGACTCTGGGGGAAGAGCACCCTCTGCTTAGTCAATCACACCATTCCTTGCAGCATAGTGCTGCCTAGTACTGGGGTCAGTCCTGAAATGCCAGTAGGGAGTCACTGTAGGTTTCTACACAAATCTGCCCCCGGGGTAATTCTGCATGTAGGCTGTCACCAAGTCATCAGGGTTGCATACTGGAGTTGTGATGGACATTGGCCAGGCTGTGCCCAGATAGTTCTGGTAGATGGTGACCTTGATGCATGAATTGCTGGGAATTGAGGATGTGGTTAGGATGAGCAGCCCGGTTCATATTGTGGAGGACGTTCACCTGTGGAAGAGGAAGAGATTCAGTCTCTGGATTTAATGAGATCGGGGCTTCACACGTACACAGTCATTGATGGCCTTGTACCTCAACAATAAACTCGTTGCTGGAGTAGCGTCCGTTCATCTCGGTGCAGGAAAGGCAGAATTTCCTCTCATAGAGGGCAGTGCCATGTCTGATGCGGTATGAGACCTGGCGGAGGATCTCCTCATATGCCGCAATGCTCTCCACGCCTGGGGCCAGGGGGAGAGAGAGACAGATTAAGGTGTGGGGTAAGGGAGCTTTCATTTCCAAATGATCAAGGTCCACCTGACATAACACTGTTGAGTCTAAAGAAAAGTTGTGCGGGAAGGACAAACCAGGCTCGTACCTAAAAGGGAGCGGAGCTAGGTGTGGCTCCCTTGAGGTGTCTGCAACCTCAAAGGGCCCAGGAAATCCCCAGTAACTGTCATTAATGTCTAGGGAAGGTAAGGCAGGGTCCAGCAGCCACAGTCACACATGTTGGATTCCAACCCCGCCCCCCCAGGAAATGCATCTGCACACAACCAGTGGGATCCACTGCCACCCAGAGGCAGCATGGAAAACACTTCTGGAATGGAGAAGTGCAGACCACAAGGGGAAGGGAACAGAGTGCAACTGAATCAAAGGAAAGGAACTCGGATCCCGTACCGTAGCACTGTGAGCCTGGGGTAACGCCTCCCTTTCCAGACCTAGAGCCCTATCACTCAGGACACTAAGAACCAAGAGTCCAGGGAATGGATGGACAGGACAAATCCTCCCCTGGTCTCAGTCAGTGTGATGAAGCTTCTCCATCTCTAACATCTGGCAAGCAATTCTCCTGGCTGTGACTGGCAGGAAGTGGAGGAGACAGGAAACAGGAAGACCTGTCTGGGGGAGAGTCTACCTGTGATGGTGAAGTAGGCAGAGGTGTTGATGAGTTCCAGGCCCCGCTGCTGCAGGGATGCTCCATTCAGGATCAGGTATTCCCTCTCCGGGTCCAGGTCATCTCCCACCAGGGAGATCTCGCAGCCATCCAGGTTGTGGACAATCTCATCTGACATTCGCGTGTCTGTCACTAAGAGGTATAGAGACAGGAATCAAGAGATCAAAAAAAGCAAAACCAGTGCTCAAAATGGACAGAGCTCATGATACCCACTTAATAAGAGACCTTGTCTGCATCACATCTGTGCTGCACTATGCCATCATGCTAATTATGTCGCTTTCTGGTGGCAGTTCTCACTATGAGTGGTATCTTCCTGTCTGTCATGTTGTTTGCTGGTGTGGTTGCCACTTCTTGCTTCTAATGACATTGCTTCTGCTTGCTAAAACAATCACTTCATGTTCTAAGAATGAGACACTTTGGGGATTTTTGGTGACAGCATATCTTGCCTGGAATGGTTCTGTTGATACTGCAGTGTTACCAGCTCAGATACATGAGACTTTAAAAAAAAGATTCCACACAATGATCTTAAAAATGCTGGCATAACTCTTTTAAATATTCCCTTATTCAAAATGGCCACCATCTCTCATTACTTTCAATGGGGCTAAAGCCAACTTATCCTCAGTCAAGACAGCCATAATTGCATGGGGGAGTGAGGCTGCCCTAGTAAAGTGGCCACTAATCCCCATTCTTTTAAATGGAACTGAAGCCAGGCTGCCCTCAGGGAAGATGGCTATAGCTCTAGGGAGGTTGGACAGGATGCTAAGAGCAATGTAGGAAATGTGGGCAGCAGGAATGTGGTAGGAGACTGGGGAGTGCAGGAAGGAAACCTGAAGGGATGCAGGAAGAGGCTGAGAAGCAAGATAACATGGGGTGGTGTAGGAGATGGGGGGATTCAGGGGAATGTGTGGTGTTAGAGGAGATTAAGGGTGACAGGGACATGTGGGGAGCAGGAGAGAGGCTAAAGAGAAGGAGGAGAAGACTGAGGAGAGCTCAGGGCAATAGGGGGTGGCAGAGTTAAAGTGTAAGGTGATGGATTCTGGAAAGGGAGGTAAAGTGGGAGCAGATGGAGACTGGGAGAGGAGCACGGAGTTAGTATAATAAGCAGGAAACTGGGTGGGGTAGAGCTGAACACAGGGAAAGAAAAGAAAGAGACAGGTTCTGGGAATATAGATAACTGTTTCGAGTGACACCACATCCGATTTCTAAGTACATCACTTCCCACTTAAGTTTTTCTAGTGACACTTTCCTATTTCTAAGCAAAATTATTTTCTGTTTCTGTGTTGGTAGTGACACCACTTCCTGTAACTAAGAGACGTCATTTTTTGTTCTAGTGACATCATTTCCAATTTCTAGGTAACAATACTCCCTATTTTGTGTTCTCATTTCCTGTTTGTGAGTAAGCCCCTTTTCCATGGGCCCCGCTCACCTGTGCCATGCCAGCTCTCATCCTTCTTGGTCTTCACCTGGTGAGAGATGGAGCAGGTGACCTGGAGGTCAGGGAACAGGGGGACCCCATCAGGGTTCTCAAAGTCTGATGCAGGATGAGCAAAGTGAGCATTACCACTCAGCAGGATCTGGGGGGCATCAGGTTGCAGCACCACCACATAGCCTTCCACATCAGGGATGGAGACACATGACTCTTCACTGAAGCACCTGACAGAGGAAGGGGACAGAGTGTTAGTACCTACACACCAATGTCTGCCAGCCTCATCCTGGAGGGGATAACTTGCCTTTCCGGTACTGTTGGCAAGGGGCAGACCACCTTGTGACTGCCAGCTTATAAGTGCTTCTTTACAACCTTCTGTGCTCTGCAGAGTGGTATTCTGGGAATTGCACCATTGCATTTAGAGATGGTACTGTGATGTCATCATCACCACAAGCTCCAACCCATAGGTAGAGCGAAAGCCAACATGAGCGAATGGGGTGTCTGACCAGATGCCAGTGCACAAGTGCCATTGGTGATGGCTCTGTATCCATATTATATTTATACTCCCAAAATATACTGGCACAAACTTTCCTACTTTTTTTTTAGGTTTATTCTTGTACATTTTGAGATTATCAACCCCGAATTAAAAGGCAACAAAGGGTAGTGAATTTTAATAATAGAGTCCTGTCTGATTGGTGAGCTTAGCATGAAGTGCTACTTGCTATGAGCTATAAAGGGATACATTGTAGGATAACACTCCAACAGATTCCCTCCAATTTGCCTGGGGGAGAGGTTCCACCTGGAGTTCCTGCACTCACTTGACAGTGGTTGTGAGCTTGAGCGGCCGGACTCCAGGCGTGGCAAAGCGCAGCGAGTTCATGTAAACCACGTGCTGGATTGCGTGGTTGAAGGTTTCCACATCATCACCCTCCAGTGTGAGCAGGGACTGGGAGGGATTAACATGAACCTATGCAGGGGGAAAGGAGAGAATGGACTGAAGAGTCCCTTGTGGATGCTTTGATTCTGGACTAAGAGATGCAGAAGAGGAGTACAGGGAGATTCCTGGGGTGCGGCAGGAGACAGGGCTGAAGGGGAGAGTGGGGGAGGTTCATGCGAGCTGGGGAGGGGACATACCTTCATCCCTTTGCCAAGGCTGTCAAAGTCACTGTAGTCAA